>NC_142776.1:23198391-23557391 GCF_988280905.1 Pimephales promelas | reverse complement strand
TGTTTTTTTTTCTTTTATTTGATCACATTGACCACAATTCAACACAGTTACACTACACCACAGATCAATTTCAGTGTTATCAGTTATCAGTTATCTGTGATATGTGAATGCTATGTGAGACAAAGTGGCAAATAAACATTTCAAGTGTTAAATATGTTGTTAAAAATACTTCTAAGATTATCAATTTAACAAAATGTTGTCTTTATTCTTTTGTTTTATTATGCTTGATAAGTACATTTGATATAGTAACACAAAACCTAGAAAAAAATGAAAAAAAAATATTTTTGGTAATTGAAAACAATATTTTTTTAATATTTATAAATCATGAAATTTATAGATAATGGAATATTAAAAGCTTAAATAAATTGATCTCAAAAGATAAAAAGAAAAGAAAAGTCCAGCCATGCATTAAATAACATAGGACATGAATACGGGTCTTTTTAGACCCATGTATGTAAAATTAATGTAGAAATACAAAAACTGTGTTTGTTTATAAAGTAAGAAAGGAAACATAAACACAATGATTTGTGGATATCAAAAACAAGATATTTAATGAAGACCTGGAATAACAAATGATAAAATACATATAGTTTAAAGATTCAGCAAAGAAAACACTCAGCCATCACTGAAATACCATAGGAAATGAATACGGGTCTTTTTAGACCCATGTTGCGCATTAGAAGGGGTATCCATAGCTTGCGCATCAAAGGGTTAAACCAGTTTATTGTTCATTGTCCACTATTACTATGCCATTCATGGGTTTGTCTCCCTCAAATTGATGATGTGTGATGTCTGCGTGAGCAGGGTTTGCGGAGTTATGGAAATACATGTGTTAACTGGCAGTGAAATGCAAAGACTGGACGAACATTTTTTGGTGCTGAGACGTCCACAGAAAATGTACAATATTTAGACCACTTCTATCATTGATTGCTATCAGGATGTGAAGAGAGTTTCAACCAGTATAACAAAAAGTGTTTTTTTTTTTTTTTTTTTTTTTGAAAAAACAAATGGCCAATGTTTCTGAGTCATGCACTCTATCAGATCCCAAATTCAAACAAACATTGCTAATACACTCACTATGTGCCGTAGAGTACTGAAATACTGTATCTCCATACTGAAATCTCTTTTGGCCATAGTGATCTTTGCCAATCTTTTCTGAATCATCAAAATATCAGGATGCCGTGATCCAAGAGACTACACGGTGAGTTTTTAAAAGCTTAGTTTAAAGGTATGCTATGCACAAATAGTGCCCATAAAAGACTGTTGAGAACATATTTTCAATTGAAACGGAGTGGAAAACTTGGACCCAGAAATGGTACAAGTTACATCACAAGTTAACAAGCAGATTTCTCCTTCTGCTCATCTGAACATGAGTAAAGATGCTTATAGACACACAGACAGCGCTGACCTCTAACATCTCACTTACAGGGCTTATTCTCACAGAGAAGAGCATATTAGAAATGACAGAGAGGCAGAATAACATTGTCACCATAAATAAGGCTGAAGTACTTGCCATATTATACTTTAGACATTTGATCACAGTGTTTGATGTGCCCATAATTTTACTTGTAGATTATTATTTTTTTCAATCAAGGCAAGGGTGCGCATTTACATTTTACAGTACGTGCACTGCGCAAAGTGTAGTGCGCACACTAATGTTGGATGATTTTATAGACGGTTTTCGCCACCTGCTTGTATGATTAATGAACACAGTTGTGATGTAATTTAATCAGTAATCTGTAAACCTTATAGATTAAATCATTAATCCAGATTATTTGATCAAGTCAAGTCAAGTCACATTTATTTATATAGCGCTTTTCACAATACAGATTGTATCAAAGCAGCTTCACAGTGATAACATGAAAGTAGTACAACACAGATCAATAATATTGTTAAATATTAAATATTAAATATCCCCAACTAAGCAAGCCAAAAGCAAGGCAACAGTGGCAAGGAACCAAAACACCATCAGATTGGATGGAGAAAAAAAAAAAAAAAAAAAAACCTTGGGAGAACCCAGGCTCAGTCGGGGGCCAGTTCTCCTCTGGCTAACATTCATATTGTTTATATATAAATATTAAATATAAATATTGTTTATATATAAAACGGCGCCATAACATATCCCCGGCATTGAGTCGTCTCTTCACAGGCGTTGGTCTTCTCATCACAGGCGTTGGGGCATCCGAAATCCCCGTGAGAATGATTAATCAACAATTAATCATTACCATCCATAATTTGCTTTATATGATATAGCTATAACTACATATATATACTGTGCCCTTCAGGTGAAGTCAGAAATATCGCAGCTATGAGTTCTGAGCACTTGACTAATCAAATGAAGTTGTATTTAAGTGGGAAACTGTATATAATGCATGAATTACCTTGTTGTGATGTTAGTGGGGGAGTGTTGATTTTAAACATTGCGAAAAGAATTTTAATTTTATATGCTGCATTTAAATAATTTTAATAGTTTGATATAAGAAAAAATTGTAAAATTATTCATTCTAACGTTACGGATTGTCATAATATTGTGTTGGGCTAATAGTGTCATGCCAGCCAAATCTTTATCCAATGGCAAAAACTCAGAATTAATATTCCTTGAAGAACAAAAAAGATTTGATTGTATTTATTTATTTATTTATTTTAATTAGAAAGCATGTGTCTAAGTAATCTAAGCCTGATGCTGCAGTTAAGTAAATTCTTGGTATTGGTTCCTCAGATAGCTGTTCTGAACTGCTGTACTTAGAACTCCAGTTTGGAGAAGCAAAAGAAGTGTTTATTCACCATGTCCCACCTGAGAGCAGAATGCCAGTGTGACTGGTATCTGGTGGTGACATTATGTCAGCTGGGAATCTGTTGCACGCAACAGATCAGATACAAACAGGAAATTTTCCATGGTACCTTCATGTGCATTTATTCCTACGTTCTTCTGATGTCCTGAAACTTGTTTCTGTTCTATAGGGAAGACTTTAAAAGGCACAGACCCACTGGGTGCAATAAGTCACTCATTAATTATATAACAGATCTGATGATGACACCTTAAAATTAGATAAACTGTATTATATGCTCAGGGAGTGCTTTAACAAATGTTTTTCCTCCTGAGTCCTGGAGCCCTTGTTTTTGTGCTTAACAAGCTCATGTGCTGTAACATTGCGGTTGCTCACAGTGATCACAATTGATGTTTGTGCCTCCTTCTGTGTGCAGGTATTGAGTTTGCAGAGTATAAGTGAGAAACAATGACAGCTGGTGCCCGAAAAAATTTGCCTTTCCAATCTGTCACTTATTTTTTTAAAGTCGTCATAACTTTATTTATATGAAAACCGGTCTGTTTTGCCCATATAACAGTACAGCATCTGTTCCTTGCTGTTTCTTGTTTGTTCTTGTTCTTTGATATGGTGTTGGCACACCGCTCACACTGTGATGTAAAAGCATTTGCCACAAGCATAGCTTTCTGAGTTTCTGAGTTTCAAGCTTCTTTTAAAGAATGTTATGGGCTCGGTTAAAGCAAACTGTGGTCCATGGCTGACCATCAACCACACTTATATATAAGCAAAATAAATAAGCAAGGCAAAATAGCAACTTTGACTAAAAAGAGAATTTCTAATCAAGAAGTTAGGAGGCTTCAACAACCTGATTAAATTGCTTGGAGGAATGTAAGGGTATTGTGAATAGTTTAAAGGAACATGCCGACTTTTTGTGACTTTAGCTTATTCACCGTATCCCCCAGAGTTAGATAAGTCCATTCATACCCTTTTCATTTCCGTGCGTACTGTAACTCTGTCTGACGCACCCACCGCTAGCCTAGCTTAGCACAAACACTGGATGTAAATGGCTCCAGCTAGCATATTAACAAAGTAAGTGACAAAATAACACAAACATTTTCCTATTAACATGTTGTGATTTGTAGAGTCACAGAGTGTACAAATAACAAGGTCATATCAGACACAGCTTTTAACCGTATAAATATTGGGAACTATATTCTCAGAAGGCGAAGCACTGCTACTTGGGCGATATGATTACCGCAGCACCCGAGACGCACCGTGGTGAGGAGCAGAGAGTTTTTTCAGAGTTGGCGTAATAGAGTCAGCAATTACTAGATAGTAAAATCATAGTTTACAATCCTGGGTGTTCGTTGTATTGTAACGAGCTGCGTCAATAAACGCGGGACACCAGGTAATTCCACAATGTTTCATAGAATTCTAATTTAGGTTGTTGAGCTGTGCATTTTGGAAACTTTCCCATGCTTCATCTATTATTTTTTTTCCTCACTTGCTTCAGTCTCTTAGTGTAATTCAGGCTCGATGAGGTTGAGATCAGGGCTCTGTGTGAGTCATACCATCTGTTGCAGTACTTGTTCTACAAAACTCTCACTGGATTATGACAATATTTGAAAAAAAAAAAGTTTGGATTTGGTTATTTCCTACTTTTTTCATTAAGCATCTAATATTCACAAGCTGTTTGGTTCTGGTGTGGCAACCGGAGCCAGTGGAGAGGACCATCATGGATCAATGTGGATTTTAATATATATATATATAATCGCTAAATCGCTAATCAAGGTCTTCAGGATTATTACAGGCAGGTGATATATATATATATATATATATATATATATATATATATGAAGAGTTCAGATGCAAAAGCCTCTAAGTGCCATTTGAAATTTTCTTCTAGAATGATCATTTTTATCAAGCTTGTATATTTAAGTTCAGTGATTTCACTTAAATGGCAATGAGAATTACCTATTAATTGTTAATTAAGTGAAATTACTGAACTTAAATATACAAATTTGATAAAAATCATCATTAAAGAAGAAAATTTCAAATGGCATTTAGAGGCTTTTGCATCTGAACTCTTCATATATATATATATATATATATATATATAATCTGTGTTCCCTAGTTATCAACAGAAATGCTTGATAATCCTTGATACATGTAAACCATTTCCCCTCTTCCACTCTGGATTATTGCTTTACTGAAGAAATCCCCTGCTACAGACACAGGTTATTAAGGAAACCTAAATTGCCTCACTGGAAGGGAGAGCAGCTCAGTGACAAGGAGGTCATTTTCATTGAGATTATATCATTAGGACAGATTAAACACTAAAGACCTTTTATCCTTAACCTTAATCATTATCTGCTTGTTTTGATGCTCAAATGGATGTGCGTGACTCTGACTAAACATTGTCCTGGGAATGTTCCCTATGATACAAAATACAAAAATCTACAAGGAAGTATAGCATAGCAACAAAACATTTGTAGCTTTACCTGGATACAAGGATTTCAAAACACCATGGATTACTTGCAAAAGTCTATCTCTTGCTCAAAATGCTTAGTTCATCTCTCAAAATTAAACATCTGTGTCAATGAACATGTCAGTGCCATCAGAATGACAAGTCCTTGTGTCATTGTGTACGGATAATTGCTTAGTCATGTTGTCAATATAACAGTGTACTCTGGAGGATGTTCTAATGTAGACTATGGCTAAAGTTTTGATGATAATTATTGTAAATTGTAGGTTACACCTTAGTGTATGTGGGCGTTTGATTGCAAGAAACTGGACAAGATTCACATTTAAGCTTTGACTGCTTGTACTGTAATTTGTTGACAAACCATGTCATTGCAATTCAGAAAGGAACAGACAGCACTGCATAGCACAAAGAAAAAAAAAAGAGAAAAAACAAAAGTAGATACAGTATGTGAACAGAACAGATTTAGAAAAAAAAGTCTAATGGAGATGTAAATAAATATGCCTCATAAAAATATAAACATAATATGACAATTTGCTCAGCTATTTTGCATGTAAAGACTTATGCTATGAACTAATGCTTGGAGGATGTTGAGGATTTCTATTGCACGCAGCTCCTCTTCTGAAAACTCTGGTTCGTAGAGGTATGGGTCTGGATCTTGACTGTCTGAGAAGTCACCATCTTTGTCTCACAAAAAAATCCCCCATGTCAATCACCATTCACTATGTCTACTGTCGTAATAGCCAGCTAATATTCACGCCGTGATGTTGAGGGAAGTTGGGGTATTTCAGGTGTTGTGATGACTGCGCCCAAGTAGCAGTGTTTCGCCTGTGATTCACCCTAATATATAGCCCCAAATCAATATCTGCCTATTTAATTGCCTAGTCTTAATTTGAAATCATATTTGTACTCGTTGTGAATACACAGGCCACAAGAAGTAATTAAGTTTGTTTTTTTGCTTTATTTTACTTTTACTCATGACATGCTACTTGGCAACATAGGATTGCATTCATTATGCTAAGCTAAGCTAGCGTCGGTTCTGCCAAACTACGACAATGCATCATAGACAGTAAAAAAATGGACAGAGCGACCCCATTGATTTCAACGGAGAAGACTTGAAGCCCGATTTTTGCACTTCCTGTCTGATGTCTCAGCGACTGCGCAGGCTCAAACTGAGCGTGACGACAGTCTGACAATTGTAAATTGTCCCATTGCTTTATGGACTCTCTATCTATGGGCTATCTAGCTCCCATAGACAGTAAAAGGCTTCTTCCTTGACTTTGTGCCTTCATGCCCCCCTGATTGCCTCATAGACAGTAAAAGATTGCCTGCGAGCTTCTCCTCCTGTCTATTGTGCGACAGAAAGTTGCGAAGTGATGATGCAATCGTTAGCCTACTTTTCACAAAAACGGTATATGTAAGATACAAAGTAATGTCAGTCAGTCAAATATATTTATATAGCACTTTTCACAATACAGATTGTATCAAAGCTGCTTCATAGTATCAAGACAACATACCAGTGTTTGTTTATTCATGAAAAAAGACAATCAAGATTGGTAGAGCTGATCAATGGTATGATGGGTCATTTAATTTGAATATCCCTAAATGAGCGTTTTATACATTGTCGTGTTTCTTTAGAAATAAATAATGGACAAATGAAGTCTTTGGACACCTCAGATGTAAAGTTATTCACTGTCAAAGTGAAGCCAAAATGAATGGGCTGATGGATTACCCCCTTGCAATGCATGCACTTTGAAAAAAATGCGTTTGCCAAACTATTTTAATGTAGGGGACACTGTGAATAAGCCCTATTTCAAAAAATGGTGGAGTGTTCCTTTAACCCTCATCTATTCCGAGAAGTATATTTTGATATTTCTCAACTTTCACACAATGATTGGCCAACTGATCAATGACTCACACAATGATTGGCCAACTGATCAATGACTCACAAAAAATGTCATTTAGAAACAGCTCCAGCTTGGCAATGTCCCAAATTGAATATTTTGTTTAAAGTAAATCCTGCTGGAATTTGATGGCGTTCATTTTATGAGTAGTAGGTACCTCCACAAAACAACAAATCGAGCACAGTATAATGCCAAACTCAACTGGGATGTACCAGATGACAGGGTTTATTTAATGGTCTATGATGCAAAACATTGTTTTTCTGATTGGCTTATATTGTTTATATGTGTTTTATAATGTAATAATGGTAACAATGAATACTTGAACATTGTCTCCTAGAGACAAGTTGTTGTTTTTTTTTATCAGTGTTGTCACTAGTTCTGCTGCATGCAAATGGACTGTAACTAATTGTGTTTAACCACTGAAACATTCTGTCTTAATATGTAGAATATGTATTTTTGCTTGAAGGGGCATTATACTTGCTGTCTGTCAGATGTCAAAACATCTGGCAAAAGAAGAGCTTTAGTCACAGTAATTATTATCAGGATGTCAGAGCCTTTCACAGAAGAACAACAAAACGACAGCAGTGGGACCAGATTGTTGCCCAGAGGATGTCTCAAATAATATAACCCTTTTATGTTATTGTCTAATGCGAATAGACTCGTCAGTGCGTGTAATACTGTTAAAAACTCAACGTGGTAGCAAAGAAGAGCATAACAACAAACTTGACTTTTAGGTTGAAGAAAAACTAAATCTTTTAGTATTCCATTCAATTTATTTGTAAAGTGCTTTGCGTATTATTCTAAAGCAGCTTTACAAAAAATAGTGGCAAGGAAAAAGGTCTAAGATGTTTGAGAAGACTAAATAAATAAATGCAAGTTATGTAATGTAGCCACATAGTAAACGAAAATGATTAAAAGTTTGTTGTTTACTTGAATATGAATACAATGACTAAAACAGGAATCCATGCAAAATGCATTTATTTTTATTAAACCACAGAACAAACAATTTGAGTTCAAGGTCTATGGGGGAAGATACAATGTGAAGGAAAACAGGATTTGAGATCCACATACTGTATACTGACATATTCATGCTGCATCTGTACAAGGCTTCGTAATTAGTAGGGGGGCGTATATTGATTTAATGGGAATGGTAATTTAGCTGGCAGTGACTCGCACAATGTCTTTTGTGTGCTGGTGATTGTGCGGATTGCAGCAGCAGTATTATATTAGAACACATTTATCATTCATTTACTCTTTGAATGGGGAGAGGTGAATAGGTAAATAGGTAATTAGGCCCTCAGCCTGTGAATTGTCTGTGGAGCTGATGTGTTTTTTTTTTTTTTTTTTTTCTGATGGCACAGTGAATGTGCATCTATTCTTTAAATGGATAGTTTTTTTTTATGTCAAGAGTTTTATGTCAAGAGTTTCTGATAACAGTCTAGTTGAAATGTAGACTGTAGACCACTTTAGACCTTTAAGATATTAATGAAATATGTCTCCCTTAAATGTGATTTTATTTCTTGTAATTAAGATTTTTTTCATCTCAAATTTGATTTTGTTTCTCATAAAAATTATTTTATGTCTCATAATTACACCTTAGTTTCTCATTTTAAGTCTCACATTGCGATTTTATATTTCACAATGTGATTTCTTTTTTCATAATTACCCGTTTCATTTTTTTTTTTTTTTTTACGCTGGGGATGAAATGTGTTTCCATTGTTGTGTGAAGTATTTTTTTTTTGTAAACTAATAATCAATACTAAATACTAATCAATACTGATATTAAACAAATCCTAAATTGAAAAACATTAACAAATTTCAGCAACACAATGAAATATTGATTTAATGTAGAATTGGTGGGTCATTTAAAAAAATCGATCTGCCTGTAATATTCTTGGAAAATTACTCGGTTACTGTAACCTTTGTTCCCTGAAAAGGTAACGAGATGCTGCGTCGCCTAGCCATATTTCTGGCGGGCCTGTGATTGACTTGCTTCAGACTATCAAAAGCTGACATTGTGTAGTCTGGGTGCGCTTTATAGCTTCCTGGTCATAAAGTCCCGTCACACCATTGGACTGATTTCACACATGCTTCGGGACGCAATCCTGTGAGAATCCTTGATGAAGGATGAGTGACTGTCATATAAAAGACACACATATGGCCAGAGACTACTTTACACGCTACATATTCACCTAATTCAATGAAGTCAGTGACAGAGGCAACATGTTAAGTGAGCTCTTACAGAGACCCGACAGGGCATTTAAATCTCTGGTTAAAATGTCAGTATGACCAGGCAGCTGAAAGCACATAAAGCAGACAAGGTAAGAAAGTAGAGGTCAAATCAATAGAAAGTGGTTATGGAGTCTTTTCAGGCTTTCAGCTGTTGAGAGGCAGCTGCCAAATTCCAAATTCCCTGCGGGCTGGACTGTCCGTCGTATTCATTGGCTGAGGATTGAGCTTGGCACAGAAGTGGCTGACGGATTGAAAAGAACTTATTGAACTTAAAGGGCACATATTATGCAAAATTCACTTTGATGCATAGTTTATGATAGTCAGTTGAATATTTGTTATAAAACAAAGCTTAAAAAAGGTAATAAAAGTATACCCACTTCCTCGGTGGCCCGCCCACGGGCCGGTGCTTCTTAAGAGGTTTTAATTTGTATGGGATAGAAAGAATGATGATATTGCGAAGCATTTATATCTTGGTTATCATTTTTGTTTGGAAGAAACCGCATAACATAAATCAAATAAGGAAATCAAAATATAGGTAACATCTTTTTACTGTCAAATTAAAAGAGAACAGGCTCATTTGAAAGTGATTGCAAGAGATAACGCTAACGTAACATTTATACAACACACTTTTATTTACATTTTCGCTATTACAACATCATGCACAAGGGATGTAAAAAACAGGCTCTGTACAGGGATCTTTTTTTTAAAATTGTTTTTGCAAGTCAGTTTAGACGGGTAGAGTGTAAAAGCTGATGAAGAGGTTACTCCAAGGGTTTAAGAGATACTTGTCACTGTCAGACTGCAGACAAACTCTTCTGCTCTCTCTATCACTCACAGATGAATAAAGAAAGACTCTCCATCTTAACTTTAAACTTAGGCACCTCTCACAAGCAAGCTATGTCAAATGTCTTTTCTTTCCTCTGTTTTTTTTTTGTCTTTGCTGAGAGAAATGATTGTGTGTGTGTGTGTTGTTTTGTGCAGGAGTGTCAGCGGAGCAGGCCTGTGTAAGACAGGGAGAGGAAAACTTCAGAGAAGATGAGGAAGAGCCGGAGTGTTCTAACTGTGTCACCTAATGAGGTGAGTACTGGTAATATATCACATATTTTTGAAAACGACTAATTGGTTGACTAATTTGTGTCATACAGCTCTTTGGAATATTTGATCCTGATTGGTCATGTGCAGCATTGAGCGGTCAGATGTTTTGGAATTATTTAATTGGTTTTGTACAATGAATATTTTTGCTTAATTGTTTCCACACTTAGTTCCGGACCTCAAATTTGATTGGCAGATGCTCAAAAAGTGACTTTTAGTCAAAAGCATACGGAGCCGTCCCGCTCTCGGTACTTTGATATGATACATCGATCAGTCTGAGTAGCACCGCTTCAAGTCGAATATGCGTTTTGTTCGTGCATTCCACAAAACTTTCAGTCTGTTTTCTTGGTGGTGATTTTTCATTGATAATTTAAGCAGGTTACGTCATTTTAATTTCAGTCTTTGTCTTAGTCTTGGTCATTAAGGGGGTGGTGATGGTGCATAGGATAAGACACATGCCTTTGGTGTGAGAGACTCGGGTTCGAATCCACTGTGAGACACCAATGTGTCCCTGAGAAAGACTCTTAATCCCTAGTTGCTCCAGAGGTGCGTGACCTCTGACATATATAGCAATTGTAAGTCACTTTGGATAAAAGCGTCAGCTAAATGAATAAAAATAAATAAATACTTAATCATTGGCACTATCTAATAAAGCTATTCTTGGTCTGCTTCCCCATATCTTCAATCTTACATAAAAAGGAAAGGGATAGGAAGATATTGTATTTGTTCTGAGGACTTAGTATTGTTATCTGTACCTCAAATCCGGACTGAATTGGGAAAAGAGGCATTTAAGTATGCGGCCCCCTGCGCTTGGAATCAGCTGCAAAATGTCCTGAATCTTCATGAGCCGGTTTCGCGTGTTGATTTTATATTACTTTTAAATGACATGGAGGCTACACAAACTGGTTGTAGATGTTATGCTTGACTATTCTGACGATCCTTGCTGTTGTTTATCGCTTGTGATAAATAGATATGAACCTGTGATTTTTATGACCTTGTAACTCACTATTTTTTAACGGCACAAATTGTTATATGTTTTATGTTCATGTAATTGTGCTGCTGCCTATCTTGGCCAGGACGCTCTTGGAAAAGAGATTTTTAATCTCAATGAGTTTTCTTTCTGGTTAAATAAAGCTAATATAGATATTATTATAGCAGAATTTGCGCTGAATATAGTGTAATCAGACTTTAGCTATGAACATTTTATAAGTAACATAAATAAGCACAAATGTCAGTCAATGTCAAAACACCTCCAGGGCCCAGAAAACACAGCAGACTACAGAGGGTTAAAGGGTAAGTTTACCCAAAATTGAAAATTCTGCCAGTTATTACTCACCCTCATGTTGTTCCAACCCGTGAGACTTTCGTTCATCTTTGGAACACAAATTAAGATATTTTTGATTAAATCTGTTTGCTGGATCACTCCTCCATAGGCTTCTTAAGAGATCGAAACTGGCCAGCCCAAAAGTTATGAAAGACATTGTTAAAATAGTCTGAGTGGCTACAGTGGCTCAATCTTAAGTTTATCAAGCGACGAGAATAAAAAAAAATACAAATAAATAACAACTTTATTCAAATATTCATTTCCTTTTTCTGTGGGCCTCAAGATCTCATGTAGTGAAACTGCGTAAAGCTTCTATGCTGTACGTCACACATAGGCTCACTATTGGCTGATGTCCCCAATTTCCAAGCTCAGAGCCCTCCTACCCACATAGCACACCAAATACGCATTAACCATTTACTCTCTGATCATTCGTATCCGTGAATCAGACAGTGGGGCAGTGAAACCGAAATTACCCAGTGAGTCAGCCCTTGAGCTCCTCCTGTCCGATTTTAGGGAAAAATTGGGTCCATCTGAGATGTCCAATAATGATTGAATGAATCATTGAATCAACTGATGTATTCAAAAATACTGATTCACATAGGAACTCTATCCATCCTCTAACCATTTCTTACGAGTTATTACCTAAAATGGCTGGAGGTGCGTAATAATGGTTCTTGAGAGCAAATGTGAAGACAAGGACGTCAAAAGTTGATCTATATCCCTTAGATAGGGAATGACACGAGAAGGAATGTGCGAAGTTAAAAGGAACATAGATGAGATGGAGAAGTGCAGGGAAATTGTCCCCAGGTACGAGCTGAGCCAGTGATCAAAGTGTACAAAGTGTTCCTTGACAATCAGACTGTAGGAATAGGTGTCTAAAAAGATAAATGGTGAAGATAAATTGCATTTCTTTCAACTATCTCTCTTACTCATCCTCTCACTTGGTCAACAGTCTTTTTTTCACTGTGACGATCCCTGTTTCCTTATCATCGTTTGATAAATAACTCTTACATTTTTAAGTGGCATGTTGGTTGATTAATTCATGTGGTTAGGTTAATTCAAGATTAACCAATTAGACATTTTTAACATTTTAGAATAATTTTACATTAATGAATATTAGAACTACAATAGGCTGCTAACCCTGACCTAAGAAACGTTTACATCTTACATAGCTGTACATAGTAGCAGGTGAATTTCGGTGCCTGGTGTTGAAGATTATCTAAGAAGGTAAGAAGGTTTTTTAGTATGATATTTATGTTTACAGGAGCCATTTTCAAGGAAACATACACACAGACAAATGTATCCTGTCAAAACTTATCAAAATGATTGGTCTTTAAATGTACTTGTTACAAGCATCGTCTGCACCATACTGTCTTCATCTGCACTACACTTCCCAGAATCCTTCGTCTCCACTCCTGCACTCACTGCCTCATTTACCCTCACCTGTTCATCGGCATCATCGTCGTTATCTTTTGTGATCACATCTTTATTGTTTGATTTGTGTCTGCATTTAGTTTCCGTCTGTTCTGTTAGTCGTCGGTTCTTGTTAATGTTACATTGTATGGTGTGTGTGTTAACCTTCTGCCCATCATCCCTGTAACTGTTTGAATTGGAGCCTTCTGACTCTGCCTCTTCTTCAGCCTGCACCACACCCATGACAGTCTGGTCTGCAACCTTGGACCTATTAACTGAGCTCACAGAGCTGTGTTTAAAAATTGATAGAGGCTGTTGCCAATGCCTGACCTGATGAAGACATGAATCGCAACAGTTTGTGTAACCACAAGGCCCTTACAGATGGAAATTTAACATAAAATATTGAATATAAACCGCAGAACACTACCAGACTCTGTATTTTTTAATTTATATTGCAGAGAATTCTGGTTGTGGAGTATTTGGTAGTGTTAACGTGCTCTGTTCCAAGAACTTGTGAGCTGCCTAGATACGCTGTATTTTAAGGCATCATAGCAAAAAATGTAGAATGTAAGCGTTATTATTATGCTTCCGCATAAAAACACAGTTTTCCAAATTCGATTGCTTGCATCCTTCGCACAGAATACAATCCCATGATGGGTTCACTGAAAAAAAATAAGAAATCCAAAATGGCAGGCGAGGCGAAATAAATGTTTAGAAATACAAAACACACAGTATTTGATACATTACTGAAAAGTATTGATAAAATTTATAGTGATGGGAAACTTCTAATCAATTAGTCCCAGGATGATTCAATGAAAGCTCTAGCGTAAGTTCTGCCAGGAAGACTCACATGTTAAGTCACTTATTACCTTCAAATCTATCTAACCAATCATGTTCTAATTATTGGAGTGTAAAAGATAGGTATGTATACATGTCTGAGTTTGCAGATGCTGATGCCAACATTAATAAATGTCATTTCCTTCGTTTTGAGTCAAGTCAAGTATATTTATATAAAGTTTTTCAGTGTGTCACTGCTAAACTCAAATTCAAACGTGCAGTCGCGCTTTGGCTGGTGCTGAGCCATAGACGGACGTTCTCGGTACATTTCATTTCACAAATATTCAGTGTTTTCAAACACATAATGTGTATTTGAGGTTTCATAGATGTAAATAGACATTTAAATGAAAACATATAGTTTATGGAAGACATTTATAGAAGACATTTACAGTATATATACACTCTAAAAATTGCTTGGTTGTTTTAACCCAACTTTGGGTCAAATGTGGACGAACCCAGCCATTGGGTTACATTTTTTTTTTACAACCCAACGTTTGGGTTTGTCCATATTTGACCCAAAGTTGGGTTAAAACAACCCAGCGTTTTTAGAGTGTAAAAAAGACATTTATAGTTTGTTAAATTCAAATTTCATGATGTCTATGGAACTGCAATAATAATCCTTTCAATTATAATTTGATAAAGGGTTTTGTTAATGATTAAAATAACGTTAAAATAATGGTTGCCTTAAAAAAAACTGAGCAAAGTAGAATCAAGAACATCATAACATGATGTCCAAGATCTCTCCTAATGACCATAACCCTCCCAATTGATAAGTATTCCAAGTCCAACTTGCTGCCTCGTCTTGATTTGAGGATAGAGTGTACCGAATAGATGTGGTCTTCCAATTCGATAGCAGGAGGAGGCATGTCAGCTGTGTCAGACCCTGTGGAGAAGGGAGAAGAAAAGTTTGTGAGATTTTTTTAGAGAGACACATAGAAGGTACTGTAGGTGAAATTGTGTATTGTGAAGGTAAGTCAAGGTGGTAAGTGACTAGGTCGATCTGACTTTGGTAAATGGTCCTATGTATCTGGAACTCAGCTTGTGGCAGAGCAGCAGTGTATTCCTGTGACCTTGACTAAATGTCCCCCTCTAGCCATTTATGCCATTCTTCCAACAGTATATTGATAGCGAGGAGTTCTTCAGGGACAGGGGCTCAAATATAAAAAAGGGGCATATATATATATATATATATATATATATATATATATATATATAGTTGTTTTCTAAACACATACTGGATTCCCCAAATTTCACACATTTCAATTTGTGCAATTTGAAGGGTAATGGAAACGTCGCTTCTGTGCAGCAGAGAGGTTATTTTGTACATTGATGTTACTCATCGCTAAGTGAGGTGGTCGTTCAGACGTTCCACATAAAGGTACAAATGTTGGTTTAAAAATATGATTTCTTTTTGGTGGTCCTTGCTAGTTGCTAGTAGTTTGTCATGTCAGGGGATCACATGCTGTATAGCTTGCAGCCAGTTTTTATCTTGCTAGAGTTTCACCTTGCAGGCATGAGAGTTTGTCCTTGTATGCTTTCAGATGGAAGTCTTTGTGTTGGGCTGTGAAATTGGAAAGTAAGTCTCCCTGGTCTGTGCGTAGTTCAAACATGAGGTCAAAAAGTACACATCTGTTTCCACTTCATTTGTTTGCACTGGAGACACAGCCTGTCATCTTTCTCTGTCTACTTTTCTCTTATCTGTCCCTTTCTGCATGAATATTTGGATACTTTTCATAGTCACCATTTAATATTATGCCAATTTGCACTCTTTGGTGATAGATAGCACTCCAATGTACTTTTTTATGATGTTGCTTCTGTCCAATGTTTGAGGTTTAGTTTTTTCTCTGTTTTTGTTTTAATAATTTGTATTGGTCAATTTATTTTGGATTTCTAAGCCAAGTCTTGGACTAGCAAGCTGAAACGGCTTCTGTCTTGTTTTAGCCATTAAAAGCTCAGAACTTGAGAGTTTGCAATGGAGAGTTTTAGTCACTTTTTTTAGGCGCTTATAGAAATTAATGAATGACTATTTTATTAGTAGTAGATTCTTAGTAGATAAAATATTAATTCTGTTAAATGCATTATTTACAATTCTGTTTGCAGAATATGATATCATGTCAGTTCAGAAAGTGTGTTTTACATTTATATACACTATAAGAAAAATTAATATCTGTAGGAAAAACAGAAAAAGTATTAGTAATTTTCTGCCAAATTTGCAGACATTTGCCTAATACACAAAACAATGCACAAATTCTAAAAACAGGTAAAACACATGTGAAAAACAAAAATACAGAAAATTAATTCATATCAACACACATCACATGCTGTGGATAAAAGTGTCTGCCAAATGCATAAATGTAAATTAGTCTCTGTTGTGTGTATCCAATTTATTGAACTGTTGATTTAAGAGTAGCCCCCTGAATTCACATATATAGTGTGATGGGTCTCTATTTCTCCAGTCACTTTTAATGATTATCTTTATCTGATTCGGGATAATTGGACTTGCCATTCACAAGGGTACTGAACATAGTTAAGCTACTTACCTCATTATATTTGTTAGGATTACGTATAATTAGTTGTGAAAGTATCTCTTTACTCTTGGGATTTGTATAGAATCATGTTCATTGTCAACACATGCTCAAAAGTCGATTAAAAAAGGCAACAATTCCAGTCTTCCAGTATAGTACCAACTCAGTTCTGTACCTGAGGACCATCTGACTGACAAGTGGAGGCTTTCAAATCTCCAAATACTGAAAAGATTCTTTCCTTCAAAGAAAGTCAGAGAGAGTCAAAAACCGGTCGAAGATATTTTGTTTGAGTGTCTGTGTTTGAAGGAGAAAGGTTCTCTTTTGAACACAGGGCTGCATTAGTCTAATGAATTAAAAAAGAATGTGGTCTCGGGTGACTGCAGGAGCTGACAGCAGAGTGTTCCAAACACAGGGAATCTCAGGAGGTCACCTTGGTCATTTCTCTGCCGTGCTCCTGTGCTCTCCCACAGAGTTCATTCGGGGACAAAACGCTATAATTTTCACAAACAAAAATGAGTCACAAACAGGGCTGGGCCTATCGGCTGGATAACATCAACTTAGGAGGATGCTGTCCAATCAAAAAATGATTTGTTTGCCGTGATCTAATGTTTGGATCGGTCAAATGCAGATTAGTTGTCCATTGCCTGACATCATGAGCTCATAGAGGACATCTTAATTCTGCAATAAATCTTCATATTTGGCCTTTATAGGGGGATGACTGTGAACACTGTAAAACACACACACACATACACACATACTCGTGTTTACTTGAGTATTATCATGTCTTCTGAAGGCATACAATATATTTGTGAGAAACATACCAAATTAAAATCTTTGTTAAAGACCCACATAGTTGTGATTACACAACTACAACTGGATCAACTTATATGTACAACTGGACTTATGTGTACAACTTATGTGTACATACAACTGGATCAACTGAATCATTCAGATTTATGAATAAATTAAAATGAATCAGATTGATCGTGGCAGATTCACTGAACAGATCTGACTCAAACGAATGATTTAATCACAAAACAAACATTGCTACATTGCTCATGAAAATAGGCTGGATGTGAAATTTTTCATTGAATAATGGGTTAAAGTCAGCATGAAATGGAACTTGTGATAGTATATTCTTCTCTACTTTGATGTATATCTGAGTGAAATGGTTTCTCTACTTGTAAAAACAATTCACGTTCTCGTAGAACGTACTGTACCATGTAATGGTAAACTCCGAATTTTAAGAGAGCTCTGATTTGAACCACATGATCGCTTGAAAAAGTCTCTGTAACATCTGTCTTCCTATAGTCACCTCTAGCCAGGAGACTCTTGTCAGAAATAACAGACCTACCCTTGAATAAATATCCATATATGTCTGTGCTGTGAGTTGAGCTTTTCTGCTGTGTCACCGCCAGAGTGTTTTTGAGTGTCAGCGTGTTCATTCACCCAGGATGTGATAGGATAGCAAATTGTTCCCAGAAATCAAAGTAAATATTGCATTTAAAGACTAAAGCAGCAAAAAAAAAAAAAAAAAGCACATGAGAGTCCCTGCTTTTTTTACAGTCTTTAAAAAAATGTGGGGTTCTACAGCATGGTTGTCAGGAGTAAGACTTATACAGATATTTCTACAATTTGACCACTGAAGATCTGATTGGCGGTAATGCATTTTCTATTAGGTTAGGGCATCATTTGGCCTCCTTGTGCTCTATTTTCAGATGAAACCTTCCCCTTGAATTGGTTGTAGTAAAGAGAGAGTTGTCTTAGCATCTAGAGCTCTGCAGCTCTGACTGTTTGGATGAGAATTTTAGCAGAAGCTGTCCACAATGTTCCACTTCATAACATGAAGCTCTTTTCACTTTTCTTTGAGTTTTCTCATGGTCCCTGACAGATTATGCAGAAACACTCTTCTTCTTTTCTCAGCTGTACTGATTATATCAGTTGCTGACAAGTTTCCTTTGCTTTCTAGCCAGTGTTGGTCTGCTATCAAACACCTTCAGCTGCCCACATATCTCTCCATCACACTCACTATCAATGTGTTAGACAGCACAGTACACAATATTGTAATATGAATTGTCTTACATGCACAAAGCAGTATTAAACTTGTATTGTATAGGCTACTGGATATTGTACTGTATATGGAAGCTTGTTTCTGCAAAAAAAAAAAAAAAAAAAAAAAAGGTAATTGCGAATTTATTTATATTTTATATCTTACAATTGACTTAAATGCGTAATTGTGAGAGTGTTATTTTTTTTAATTGTATAAGGAGTGTTTCCTCCGAGGAGGCAAGGGATGTAGTGCCTCCTTAAAACAATTGAATCACAGGACAAAAATAAAACAACGCACATATTATGGAATATGGCATTAAAAATGTATAAATGGATCCTTGTTCAAATAATTATCTACAGTGGACAACGAAACTGAAACACTGGCCAATATGGGCTGCATCTGAAAACTAACAAATGCTGCCTTAGGAGGACACATTTCAAAGTAGGAAGGCATCAAGGCACGTCTGAATCCAGTGTTAGCTTCACTTCCTGTCTCCTGAGATATCTTCATCTGATGGCAGCATAGATGAATCCTTCGCTGTCTTTGATATCCCACAACCCTTTGCATTTCATTTGGTGACAGGGGAGCTAGAAAAAGAAAGATGGCATCTGAGAGTAATGGTTGCTGGTCAGTTTTTACTTTACTTCTGGTCAGAAAATTTCTACTTCAGTAATTAAATATTTGTTTAGTTCTCACCAAAGATCACTCTATTTTGCTGTAAATCATTAAATTGTCACTCTGCCTCAGAAGTCTGTTCAAAATCAGTTTCGTGACGTACCTTTGTGTACACTGCCTGCAGAGTTATTGCCTATAAGACAGCTAGGCAACTAGTCAGCTGCCTAAGTTTTCAGATACAGCCATAATGTTGGAGTTTTGACACATACTTGGTGGCCAATCTTCACTAATTTTACATTCCATCAGTAAGAGCAGAGTGTGGGGGTTGAATTAGCAGAGCTATGGCACAGCTGTACAACATTGCAATCGACACAACATAATTAGTAGACGTATCAGAGTTTATAAGTGGACAAATTGTTGGTGCGTGTCTCGCTGACTCTTCTGGGACCAGAACAGCAAGTCTTTGTGGTGTATCGAGAGCTATGGTATCCTGGGTAATGTCAGCATACTACCACGTTGGATGAAACACATCCAACAGGAGTAACTGATGCAATATGAAGCTGTCTGAAAGGGTAAATAATAACCCTGATTGCATCCAAAACACACACAGCTGCCCAAATTACTGCAGAATTAAATGTGCACCTCTCCTGTTTCCACTAAAAGTGGTCAATTAGGGCTCCATTTGTTTGTTTGACTACAGGTCATGTGTATGATTGATTTTGTGTGCTCCTTTTGAGGATGACTAAATTGAAAGAAGCATTTGCTTGCCATGATTTTGAAGTACACAAAACTAATGGGGATTTTATGTACAGCGACTACAGTATCAATCAGTGCAAAGTATTTCTCATATTTCAAACCATATTACTTTTTTTCTTGCTTGTTTTTTAGTGTTGCAACATTATTTAATATATTAGACTGAGGATTTATCTGGCACGCCTTTACCTAATTATGTGAAATATTGATTGCAGCTATTTTCTGTTTTATTTAGATTCTTTCCACATTTAGATCTCATGTGTTTGTAAAACGTACTTCTATTCAATGTCATTTTATGTACAGTCTTTACAAGAAAGATTTAAATTGAATTTTAAGCGAAAAGCGATGATGCCCTCTAGTGGTAGGAAATACTTTCCACGTCTGCTCAAGTTATTGCCATACCATTCAGTTCTGTATCTACTGAAAGGAATTCCCATCTTTACCCTCTCCTTTCACTCTCTCTTTCTCCAGGACAGCAAAGAGCCTCCGGACTGCAGACTAAGTGAATCTTTCACCTCTACTGGTTGCACGCTGGGGGTAGACCTGCACAGGAGGAGGCGCCGGTTCTCTGGGAACCTACAGTTGCCTCCTTTATCATGGCGGCAGATGGAGAGGTCACGCAGTCCGGATGATGAGTTCATGGCAAGACCAACTACCCTGCCCTTCATCACACCCCCTCGCATTGACATCACACCTGTGGACTCTGAATGGTGAGTCCATCTTAATCAGCTCCTATCATTGCTCCTCTAATTTCAGAAATCTGATTCGAATCATGTGTGTAAAATGTCTGATGTTAGGGAACTTTCTCCAATCCCGGTTTAAAACAGTGGTTCTGTGGAACTTCGAGCTTGACAGTTGAAATGTTTGGGAAACTATATTTATTTCTTTGGCATAGATTAAATAAGCTTTATATTATATAATACACTAGCATTCAAAAGTTTGGGATTAGTAAAGCGTTTTTTGTCTTTTATGCTTACCAAAGCGGCAGTTATTTGACCAAAGATACAGTAAAAATCTGTAAAATATTAGTACAATTTGAAACAACTGTTTTCTATTTTTTAAAAATGTATTTAAAAATGTATTCGTTTGTTGACAGCTGTATTTTTAGCATCATTACTCCAGTCTTCAGTGTCACATTATCCTTCAGAAATCATAATATGCTGATTTAGTGCTTAAGAAACATTTATTATTACTATTATTATTGTGCTGTTTAATATTTTTTAGCAATCTTTCATGAGCAATTGAAGCATCCTTGATGAATTAAAGGATTTATTAAAAAATTCTTACTGACCCCAAACTTTTAAACAGTAGTGCACGTTACTTATATTATATAAGCATTAAAAAAAGGTCATGTCAGGTTCCCTTGAACCTTATTAGCTGTACAAGTTGGTTGTTGTAGAATTTACAACAAAGACTCATCTTTTGAATTTAAAAAACTGCTACTCTTAGATGAAACCGGTTGAAAAGAACCCTCGTTCCCTGAGTAAGGAACAGAGGCGTTCCGTCGGATGACGACGAATGGGGGTTTCGCTTTGAAAGCCTATCGACTTTGAGTATTACAAAATGAGCCAATGGCAAAGAAATGTCATGGGTCTGCAGAATTTGCATAGCGTATCTCCGCCTTACCCCGTGGGTATAAAAGGAGGACGCCGGCAATATGCAGATATGTTTCTTCGCTGAGGAGCCAAGACTGAACTCGACTGTTCCAGCGGTACAGTGCAAGTGGCAGGAAGACGCAATGTATCCGTTCCCTACTCAGGGAACAAGGGTTACATACAATACCGAGACGTTCCCTTTCGTTGTCACTCCAAGTTCCATCGGATGACGACGAATGGGGTTACCAGTCTAATCACGCCACCTTCACGCACGGATGAAGGACACCTATTTAGCACAGGGATACGAAGGTACACTGGGGAGCATATCCCAAGTTTACAGGAAATATGCAATTACTAATCCCAATCCGAGTGGCGTTGCTGCGGCTGCAGATGCCATATACCCCAGGAGCCTCTGAAATAACTTCAGTGGAACCACACACTTGATCTTAATTTCCTGGCAAGTCAGCAGTTGCTGAGTGGAGAAGGCGACCAAGTCGAAACCAAGAAAAGAGGTCCTCTGCACGGGGCAAAGTTTACTGTTTTTCCAGTTGACCTCAAGGCCCAGACGAGCTCAGTGCCAGAGCACTGGGTCCCTGTGTTCACCGAACTGGTTTTGAGGGTGAACTAGAAAAGCCAGTCGCCAAGATAGTCCAGGATGCGATCCCCGTGTTCCCTTGGAGGAACAAGGGGTGCCTCGACAACTTTCGTGAGGGCGCAAGGAGACGGGGCTAGCCCGAATGGGAGAATAGCATACTGATATGTGCGCCTCCTGACAGCAAACCATAGATACAGTCTGAGTCGAGAGAACGGACCTAAGAGTAGGCGCCCTTCAGGTCAATCGCTGCAAATCAATCCTGTGGCCACACACATTCGAAAATGTCAAGACGTTTGGCCAGAAGCATCTTGAACAGCAGCCTGTGAAGTGAGCGGTTCAGATGTGCAGGTCCCGGATTGGTCGTAACCCACCGGCTTCTCCGGGACAATGAAGTATTGGCTTTAAAACCTGGACCTCATTTCGGCTGGAGGGACAGTCTCGCACCCTTCACCAGTTGGGTAGCAACCTCCGCACTCATGGTAGGGGCATAGCCATTGACCATAGTGGAGCGAACTCCCCAGAAGCAGGGAGGAGACCATGCGAATTGAATCACATAGCCGAGAACGATGGTTCGTGCGACCCAGCGGGACAGGTTGGGAAGCTCAGAGAGGCTCCTAATGACTCTGCCAGCAGGGTCACGCGAACCACAGATTTCCCCTCGGTGTTGCGGCGAAGCGGAATGACCGGCCTAGACGTGAACTGCATAGCAGCCCGGTGTGGGGACATGGTCAAACCGAACCCTGATAGAGGGGGCCAGGGAACGACCAGCTGCTCTGCCAGGGGTATGACGACAGAGCGGGATGATAGTGGTACCGCCTGGGGGCAGCACACACTGTCATCCGAGCTCTGGGACAGAGGGGGATAAGAGTGGCGAGGCTCGTAAGAAACACGCACTGTCATCCGCGCCCTCTGGGGGCTCAGGGATGGGACACAGCTCTTTGGAGAAAAGATTCTCTCCCGGCCCTCCACCGGGGGAAGGAGTAGCCCTGCAACCACTCCCTAGAAAGACACGTCTTTAAAAAGTTGTGAGAGAAAAACTCGCAGCAGTGCTGAAGTGCCCAGGGAGAAACACACACGCTGTTCAGTTCAGCAGGTAGGAATATGAAACTCGCTGGAACTCGCCATCACACCAACACCGACTGGACGCTGCTTGTCTAGAAGATTCTCGAAGTCAGAGAATAGGCTGCATGAGTGCAGAAAACTCTTGGCTCTGAAGTGAAAACATGTCTGCATATTGCCGGTGTCCTCCTTTTATACCCACAAGGTAAGGCGCAGATACACTATGCAAATTCCGCAGCCCCATGGCAAATCTTTGCCATTGGCTTGTTTTGTAATACTCTAAGTCGATAAGCTTTCTAAGCGAAACCCCCATTCGTCGTCATTCGACGGAACTCTGAGTGACAACGAAAGGGAACTTATAATTTTTTGTTTTGGCAGTTTCTTTTGCTTTCTGGTCTATAAATTATTCATAACCTTATAAAATATCTTGAGAGGAGTTGTGCTCATTCTTATGACAGCTCTTAATTTCAAAAGTTAAGAGTATATGAAGACTTCTACTGTATAAACATTTAAATATTTGTTGCCAGTCAATCACTGCATTTCTGTTGGACATTTTACAACATTAGCACTGTTATTTTCCTGTTTGTTAACGTGAAGCTGCTTTGAAATAATCTATTGTACAAAGCACTGTCTAATGTCTTGACTTGGCTTAACTTGCTGATCAAGTTTTCAACTATGGATCATGGAATGGATCATGCACATGAATGTTTTCAGAAAACCAAATTTGCCAGATAATAAATATCATTAGAATTGTGCAGAAATTACACATTTACAGATATGTACAGATATTTTTCTTTAACATAGATGCAGTCTGTGGCTGTTTTGGTTTGTGTGACTGTTGCTTTAGTAGCTGTTTCTGAAGTTGATTCTCAATTTTTTCAGTGTCAATGTTCCCTGACAACATTCAGATTTGAATGATATGAATAGTATTGAACTGGAAGTTGCTGTAGATGTGTAGAAATATCTGGAAAGCTGGTAAATTGTGCACATATTGTACAGAGCATTGGATAATTAGAAATCTCTTTAAATGTCTTGTTTGCTCTTAACATCTGATTTATGCTTTACATATAGCCTAAAATTATGTTAATCTCAAACTTGTGCATGATCGAAGATGAACTATATCAATTTTGCTTGCAGCACACTGGTGATTTAAGCTGCATCTGCTCAGTGTTGTTGCCATTAGGAGAGGGAAATCTGTCTAGTTGCAGTTGACTGCACAGCAACAGCTGGTTTATAATCATCAATCATTCATCAATCAATGTGTCTGGTAAAAAGACGAGATTTGACATCAAAGTTGCAATAGTCCTAAAGCAAATGCACTATGAGACCAAAAGACATTTGTGCTTAGATATTTATACTTGATCGGTTTAGTCAAGTTTGTGGGGTTTCAGCCTAAAAAGATATTTTTTTCGTTATGCAGTGATGCATTTGATAAATGTTTACCATTAGATGACATTTATTATGTTTGTAGTTGTTATTGTTTGCCAGTGGAGGGCAGCATTGAGACTAAAATATATCATGCCACCTAAACTCAGATGTTTCCATGTGACACCTCTGGTTTAGTAGTCCTTGTGAACATTCATCAGTCTGCCCCCGTCCTAAAACCCTACAGACCCATAACATTAATCAATGTAGGCCATCTGCTTGCAAGCCTCTTTCAAATGTAAAGCAAATTGAGGTTATTCTGGATCTGGATGTTTGTCTCAGAATGTTTAAGGGAATAGTTCACCGAGCAACGCAAGAGGTGAATGATCTTTAGTTGGTGCATTTTGTTTTGAGGATATTTTCAGTGAATTATCAATCAGGATAATACAACATCTTTCTGGATTATCATTAAAAAATTACATTTCATTCTGTTTGTTATACAGGCCATTTTTATGATACTTAAATGTTTCTTTTTGTTGTTGTTGCCATTTTGGGTTGAGTCATTCCTATATGAGAAAGCTGGCCAGAATTTTTCTTTAAAAAAAAAGAAAAATCATATTTTGTGTTCCAAAGTAAGTCAAGTGGGTTTATAACAATATGAGAGTAAGTACATAATTAGTTTTCAGTTTTCGGTAACACTTTATTTTACGACCCGCAAACAACTGTGTAAGTACACCTAAATTACGGTGTACGTTTCTGTAGTTATAGTGCACTTCCGTGTAAGTATAAGGGAACAATATGTTAAGTTTGGGGTAATAAAGGGGTAACAAGCACCACTTTAATTTACAGCCCTCAGGAGTTACACTTAACTACACAGAACAAGGGGGTAACAAACGCTACTTACTATGTAGCAATACGAAACATTAGCACTGTAATTACAGAGAAAGGTATTAATTACACAGTATATTTGCCCTGACATTTAAGTGTCATTGCAATTCAATGGGATAAGGTAAGTACTAATTACCACATGGTACAGTCTAAATTAAAATCATAGCAGAAACAAATTATTTTGATTTTTCTAGCAATCTAGTAAGAAAAGGCAATATGTCAAAATGTCAAAATTACCCTGAACATATTTTGCCAGAAATGTGATACATTGTATAAACAACAGACATACATTTTTTTTTTTTCATGGAATATATTAACAGAATAGGTACCTGTTATTTTTTAACTAATTAAATAATTTGCTTGTATATCTGCTTGTTGCCCCTTTTATACCCCAAACTTAACCTATTGTTCCTTTATACTTACGCAGAAGCACACTATAATTACAGAAACGTGCACCGTAATTTCGATGTACTTACACAGTTGTTTGCGGGTCGTAAAATAAAGTGTTACCCAGTTTTCATCTGTTGGTGAACTGTTCTTTTAAAGTGAGATGTGTCACAGTCTAAATGGTTTAGAAAGTATTGATGGCACTGCAGCATATGTGAGCCTATATATATATATATATATATATATATATATATATTAGTCCCTTTTTAACTAGGATCATATGTAAGCTTGAACCTGTGCAGAAGCTGCATGTGTAACCACACACACACACACACACACACACACACACACACAACCTGGAAAGCATTCATTATTTTCCTGCTATCTCACACTCATGCATTTCTGCTCTTGTTAGAGCTGTCTGTTTGATGTGTGTGTCAGGAGAAATGGGAGACAAGGTTTAGGGAAAGTGCTATATTTGGAGCACAATTATTTTTCTGCTGACGTGACTCCGATGCAGATTGATTTGGGCGCTCCCAGGTGGCTTGTGGGATAGCTTTATGGGCCAGGCGTAAGCAATGATGCTGGAGGACAAGACACTACAGGGCACAGAGCTGTCTTTCGAGTGAATTCATCAGTGACTTCACCCACTTTCTCAGGCTCGAGCACTCTTTTATGTGCGTGTGTTCATGAGAGAAGAGAAAAAAAATCTGACATCACGTCACACAGATTCATTCAGAAATGCAATTACAGAAGACTCCAGGGCAGAGCTCCTCACGCTATTAGTCTGGGTCAGGTCGAGGTCTGTGCGTCCTAAACTGTCACGAATGACTGGATGATGTAAGAACACGTCTGTCTTTGTAAAGTTTAGTCATTTGTCTTAAAGCAATATTTGATATACTGCCCCTCGTGTTGTGTGAAACCTGCATGACTTTGTTGTCGGAGGAACACAAAAGGAGAAGTTTAGCAGAATGTTGAAGCTACTCTTTTAATGACTATGAATTAAAAAAGTATAATTCATCCCAAAATGAAAATTACTCACTCTCACTGTCATTTTAATCCTGTATGTTATTTTTTTTCTTTCATTTTCTTATTTGGAACACAATATACTTATTTTCTGAAACATTCTGAAAAGAAATTCGATTAAATTCGATTTGATTGTTGTTGTTTTTTTTCTCCACACAATGAAATCAAATTTTATATTGGCCAATATGTTGATTGTAATCTCTAAAACTTAATATTACCAGTTAATAACATTTAAACAATTATTTTATCTTTATTGGTACATCTCCAGACCCTTTTCTAAACAGTTTTCTCTGTGCTCCATAATAGAAGAATAATTTTAATGGGTTTGAAAGACATGGGTCAGAACATTTGTGTCAAAATATATTTCTCAAAGGCTTTTTTTATTTTGTCTGGTGTCTTTTCTAAGCTTTGGGTGAATGATTTTGAGACATCTCCTTTCATATTACACTTCACCTGATGTAAATGGTATAGGAGCCATCAGACGAAAGTCAGGAATGAAGGATGGCTGGGACTCAATCGCTCGCTCACTCACACACACCTGCTGTATCATTATAACGTGATCATACCACTGGTCATAGTCACACATATTGTGTGTGTGCAAATCATTTTGTTGGATTACTTTGTCATCAAGTTTTTGACTTTCAAGCTCGATTTGTGCTTAGGGACCATGTAATGGAGACAGGCTGGGGACTGAGGAGGCCTACATTAATTTGCTTCCCTCCAAATCAAACTGACCTGTATTTCCCACTGTCAACTGCAATGTCTCCTGCAGTGGATTGGAGAACTCATTTTTATCATTTAAATGAATTTACTAACAGCTCAGAGAGTCTGTCCCACATATCCATAAACTAAGAACTGCAATTCAGTATAACTCCTGGAGTTGCTGACTGCATGGCTATAGTGCAGTTACAAAAGCAATCATTGAACTAGATTCATATTTCCTTTGTATTTATTATTATTATTTATTTATTTGTTTCCCTCGCTCTGTGTAAATACAGCATCAGAGCTGCTTCACCATTATTGGAACAATTAGTGTGTGTCTTTACAATTAGTAGGCTTCTGTTCTGTTTTGCAGTGAACAAGCAGTATAATGTTTATAAAGACTTAACAGATGAGACTTTGTTAAATGTTTTGGGCTGAATTAATAGCAGAAAATTGCATTTGAAATCACTGCAACTATAACCTGCACTCTAAAAGATGGATTTTCAGTAGCTGTAAATAGATACATAATCTCTTTAGCTTGATACATTATTTACTTTTAAAGGCAGAACCCAACTGATGCTCTCAGTGTTTGGGGTAAAGTAAATCTTGTTCTTACAGATGCACAAAATACTTAGCAGCTCTGTGTAGGGTGAGCAATGTAGTGGGGAGATGTCAGAGTTTATGAGATCGCTTCTCACAAATTGTAATCCTGTGAAATGATTTTAAATTCACTCTGCAGGGGTTGTGTTTTCCCTCATTCTCATTCTGTCACTGTACCACTCTTCTCTCTCGCCTTAGCTTACTTGTAATGTTCCCATTAGTGGCTAGCATCTCTCATCCTTTTTACTATATGTACTAGCCTTGTGAGCCATATGACTTCCCTCATTGCAGCAGTTAGCAGTAAGGAAATGTCTATGTACTGTAAGACCTTCAGTTATGTAAGACCTCTCCACTGAGGCTCTATCAGTGAATAGGCTCACAACACAGAAAGGTCAGAGTGACTTGATCACATTCCTCTTCATTGAACTCGAGGCTAAACTTGCATTACTGCACAAGGTTTGGAACACAGTAGTGCAAACCACTACAAATGACTGTAGTGATAGTAGTTAATGTGGGAGGGCTAGCCAAAAGTTAGAGGTTCAAATCCTGGCAGCAGTGACTTGAACTTTCAACATTTAGCAAGCAATTTCACAAGATGTTGATCCTGGAGGACTGTCTGTTGTGCAAGTGTCTGCTAAATGGAAACTCTACCATCTGCAGGGTCCTCAAATGGTGTTTACAGATTTGCACTGTAGTTTGAACTATGGTGTTATCTCTCATGGTACTTTATATGTCTAAACTGTAAATATAATAAGAGCCCAGTTTCCCCTCAGTCAGTTTTTTCCACATTGGTGAAGATCTATAAGGGAAATACAGAGCAGGTTAAACATTGACAGTCACTTTTACACCTCAAAGACTGCACTGAAGCCGTATTATGGCTGTGTTTACAGAACCAGAGCATAAAACAGTAAGTTTACCACACAGGCATATATTTTAATGTTGAATGTATACTCTCCTTGTCTGAGTTCTGCTTTGACCACTAGGTAGTGCATATGTGTCATATGACTTTTTGCACTCTATAGAATATACTTTGAAGGCCCGCGCTGCAAAAATAATGTATATCAGGGTATTTAACCCTCTGGGGTCTGAGGGGTTTTCTGGGCCCTGGAGATGTTCTGACATGCGCTGACATTTGTGCCTATTTCTATTACTTGTGACATTTTCATGGCTGAAGTCGGATTACACTGTATTCAGCACAAACTCAGCTACAATACTATTTCAGCAGCATGTATGTATAAGTTTGTAGTTTTGAGATAATAACATTTATGAGTGATTTGTGAAATAAAAAAAATGTCACTGAAATAAGTTCATGAAATCATACTATTATCTCTCTATATAAGAATGTTGAAACTTGTATCATGCAGCCTAGGATATTTGCTTCAAAACTATGTGAAAATCATCCTGCGTACTCATTCAGATAAAACAAATATATTGATTTAAATTTTGTAAGTTTGTGTAAGAAAGCTCTTTTTTGCTGTTTTTGTGTAAGCTCGTTTTTGTGTAAGGAAGCTCTTTGCGAGGAGGGTGTGAATCATCATGATTATTGATGTGTTTCACAACTGAGGCCCCGTACGTCGTATTATAACGAATACGATCTCCGTCCACACCAGCGTTTTATCTGCGTGTTAGAAATGATCTCCGTCCACATTAAAACGACTGAAAACGCGGATCACGTGACCATTCACCAACACTGGGCATGCGCGTGCCGGTGTAAACAGTGATTGACGAATCAGGGAAGGATACGTCATGACTGACACCCAATCATAGAGCCGAGCGTCAGCCTCTGCGGCAGTGTTTCTGAACTCCTCCGTTTTGTCCCGTCTTCACTAAAACGCCCTCCGGAGATTCAAAAGGCAAAACGGCGCTGCAGCGTTTCAAAACTTCTCTGTTTTAGGTCTTTGTTTTTCCCATTTTAGTCTGGACGGGAGGTGGAAACGTAGCAAAAGGTCTCCGTTTTTAAACGAAAATGCAGTGGTGTGGATGGGGCCTCAGAAAGACAAAGACCCTCCCATAATGGCCCTATCAGGTGCTATCAGACAAAAGAACGAAGGACTCACACCCGAAGACTCGAAAAAAAAATAAACTAATAATTTCTCTTTACGGTACTGACAGCGTAGCCTCTTTGGGACTGACAGGAAGAACGAAAGACTCAGACCCGGCTGAACCCAAACTCGAGACTCGAAAAATGAACTAATTATTTCACTTTCTGGTATACTGACAGCATAGTCTCTATGGGACAGACAGGAAGAACGAAAGACTTGGACCTGTCCCGAACCCGAAAACTCGAGAGAGATGAACTAATCATTTCTGTTTCCAGAACAGATTCAGAACCATAGATAGTAAAATGTTGCGCAATGCGCATGTGCGTTCAACACAAAATGAACGAATCACTCTCTGAGACAACTCTGTAATCCCGAGTCATATTAAAGGTTTGATCAAAATGAACGAATTGTTCATGAACGACACATCACTACCACAGTGCGTGCAGAGAACATTTACTGAAGCGATCGAGCCGCTCCAAAATATGAAACATTGTTGTTACCATATTATACATATCTACGTTAGAGTAGATATCAAACACAGTTTTTAACAGTAAATGGGCCTAAACAATAGATCAATCACCACACTAGAGTAAACACTCATAGTAACCTACTTTTATCATGCTGTGTTTTATTATCGAAAAACATCCTTGTGTCGTACATATATATAAATTTAGCATTGAAAGGTTGCCTACCTGTCTAGTTCACATTCCAGCATCTTTCTGTCCGGATACATATACATGTACTGCATTAGGCTTCATGTTTTTACTCCAATCTCTGTGCCCCGTCCACACTACTGCGTTTTCGTTTAAAAACGGAGACCTTTTCTACGTTTGCACCTCCTGTCCAGACTAAAACGGGAAAAACGAAGACCTAAAACGGAGAAGTTTAGAAACGCTGCAGCTCCGTTTTTCGTTTTGAATCTCCGGAGGGCGTTTTAGTGTGGACGAGACAAAATGGTGGACTTTAGAAACGCTGACGCAGAGGCTGACGCTCGGCTCTATGATTGGGTGTTATCAATCATGACGTATCCTTCCCTGATTCGCCAAACACTGTTTACACCAACACTGTGTTGGTGAATGGTCACATGATCCGTGTTTTCAGTCGTTTTAATGTGGACGGAGATCATTTCTAATACGCAGATAAAACGCTCGTGTGGACGGAGATCGTATTCGTTTTAATTCTCGGTTTTTAAACGAAAATGCAGTAGTGTGGACGGGGCACATACAACTTTACTCCAATCTCATTACATTTTAGTCTGGCACCAGTTTAACGAGTAGCTACAATATAAAGTTTACACAACAATAACATGCTTACTATTATGAGTGGAATTATCTTACCTTAAAATTCTTCTCATCTTCATCGCGTTCTTCTAATTCTTCTGAGGTAAATCCAAGGTAAACAGCACAGCACTCAAATTCAATAAAAAGCATAGGAGTAAGTTACTGAAGTCTCTGATTCTTTGTTTTGAGGTGAGGAGGGCGTTTACAGTTTTGCGTTCCTTCAAGTGGAATATTTGCATGGCAAATGCTCGTTTGCGCGTGGGCAATCAGAGCTAATGAGGCAGCCTTTGAGAAAATGTTGTTGTTTTCATATGGATTATTTAAACCGAGAATATTTGTTTTTGATATAAGTTACATCATTTAAAAAATATAGACTCAGTGACTGCCTCTACACTGATGCTCATAGCCATACAGATCTCTGTTGCTTTCTAATATCTGTTTTCTCCACAACAATCTGCAGAATTTTACCCCTTATAGTTCTTATAGATCTTTACTTGCTTAACTGGGGAATTTAAGTTATCTATCATAGGTCGTCTGTGTTGAAAGATCTGTCAAAACATCACATAAAATATAAGATTTTACCATCTGTTCCAACTTTTTTGTTTATCCTCTCATTCATACATTCATTCATTCATCTTTTCCTGTTGTCATTACTTCCTCCTTTCCTTTGTCTCCATGGTGAAGTCCTGGCTGCCGGCGGGTGTTGACTGGCAGGTTGATAGCTGGCTAACGTACCTCCATTCTTCCGCATGTCTCTATGAGAGCCGGAGATAATCCCGCTGTGCTGCCGTCACACAGGGCGAGCGATATGCCGTTTCACGTTCAAATGTGCTTTGAAGGGCATTTAACAATTCACCTTCAGAAATTGCATTACGGTTTTGCAATTTGTTTCAGTAGCTGTTTATTGATGAATAGGTGATTAGGTATCTAGGTCACATGTAACAGGTAACATCCAATTACATTAAACAGGAAATGTTATTTAAAAAAAAGGTTTTGCATTGATTTTCTTGGGTGGTTGATAAAATTAAGCGTGTTATGATAAATATGTATTGAGGACATGCACACATTATTACGGTTTCAGTCTTTCTGTGTCTGTTTTATACTCTCTGCTTTGTTTTCTTTCCACCTGTATTTTCCATTTAAATCATTTTCTCTTTCCAATTCACTCACATTATTTTCTCTTCAAACTAGCCACTTTAGCATCTAAACCCTCATTTAACTCAGAGCTATATTTATATTTCCCCAGTCTCTGCTAATCCTGGGCTTAAATTGCCTTTTAAATATTTTTTTTCTTCTTTTATCAGTGTCTTGAACACTACTGAGCTGTGAAAGGGCAGAAGCCCTCATCAGAATTCAGCCAGAGACACCCATCAAACTAACTACAGCTCAGCCAATCAGCTGCAAGGAGGAGGCGGAGCTTTTACCGTCACTATGCATATTTTCTTAGGGCTCTTTTTCTTTTTTCTTTTTAAAATCCAAGGATCTTAAAGCTATTCTGCTTGTTTTAAAAGCAGACAGCACCTGGGGTAGCAGAGTAAAGTGCGCTCAGTCGGTTCCTTCCTCTGGGTCTCCTCTCTACATCATGAGAAGCTCTGTGTGGTAATTCCTGAAGAGAGAAGCCACTGATGGGAGAGAAGACCTGCTCTTGCCCACAGTTGAATAATTTAAGACGGAGTTTCCTGGAGCTGAGTGAAGTAAGTGTGAGTCTGAGGAAACACAGTAGGAGGAGTGAGTGGGAGAAAGAAAGACATCTAAATAAATGAAAGAAGAATATCTAAAGAGTCAGTGTAGGAAAGACAGAGAGGGCTCTTTTTTTCTCTCTTTGCCTAAAAGGAGAAAGACAGAGAGAGGTGTGGTTGAGAGAGAGAGAGAGAGAGAGAGTTTTTTCTTTTTCTCACAGGAAGGAGGTGTGACTGCACTGAAGGGGACTGCTCTCAGTGTGTCAGTGGAACTGAACGAGAGAGGATTATTCTACTGCATCGCCGAAAGCCTAAGCTGACAGAGGAAGCTAGAGAATAGAGCAGCTCAAGCGCACACATTTATTCCTGTCTGACACACAAAACATCAGCCTGCATGGCATAACCTCTAGTTGACTGAGAGAAACGGAGGGAATAGTTGGTAGTGTGACTCAGATAGGGCGAAATAGGGCTGTTTCCATCCTCAGCATCACCATGTCCTCCAATGAGTTGAGTGCTCCGGAATCGGACCCCTGCATTCGTACCTTTAAGGAGCACATGCATTTGGAGCTGGAGCCTCCGCGACTGGGTACTGGCAACAAGCGCATCACCTCCCCCAAAATATCTCCCCGCAGCTCCCCGCGCCTCTTCCGCAAGCTCATGGTCAACAAGGGCGGCCGCCACAGGCGCCGATTCACCGTCGCACACACCTGGTAAGCGTGTCTGGGGTATGAAGGGGAAAGAGTGACGGGTCGTGCGAGGAAGTGTGAATGGGAGGGTTGTAGTATTATGCTGTTTTGAGGTTTTTTTTATGAATGACAGTGAATTAGTTTGGGTAAATGTTATTATGGGTCAGTGGAGTGTGATGTCACTGCAGGTATGATATTGTATTTCTTTGACCAAAAATAGATCTTAATGACAAAATAAACTAGTGAATGTTGTTGGATGTATCAACTGCAAACCAGAGAAGCTGAAACAGGGTAATTCTGTCAATGTGACATGACATATTGTGATGCTCTCTTTGGTCTCTCTAAGTGGAACCGTCGCAGTGTCCTTTTTAGGAATGAGTTAAGACTGTTTACCCTTTCTCTGCAAACTACTATACAGATTTTCAGGCAATTTATGTTAAAATTTTATAGGTTATTTCACTGTTAGCAATGTCAACATCATAGCCTAAACATGGTCAAACCCAAATTATTTAAAATTATGTGCATTTTCCATAACATATAAATGTGTAGAGAATGTATAATGTGTAGATGTGTAATGTTTAATTATTTTTTTATAATTGTTTTTATATGTAGCATTAAACTAGATTTAAGTATGTTATAATATAATGTAATATTACTACTATTAACTCTATTTTTTAGTATATTTTTTTCTACTACTACGCGATTGATGTTGATACTCCTCAAAATAAATAAACACTCCTCAAAATACAATCTTAATTATTTGATACATTAATTTAGAAAATGAGTTGCTATTCCCATAAAATGTGTCCGCTCAAAGCATCGGCTTTAAATGAAGGTTTTACGTCACTCAAAATTATAACATAGCAAGAGTCATATCCACTCTTATCACTTACTGTAACAAAATGAAAGCTTTGTGTCGTGAGATGCTTCCTGTACATTGAAGAGATTGGATCAGTGCTAGGAGGATGTGGGCAGGATATGATGTGATATGGAAGGTTTTTATCCTTTAGTAAATAATACATTTGTCATTCTGTCTAGACTCTTGCTGGCGTTACCTGGTTATGTTGAAAAAAAAAACCGTCTCATTTCCATTGTTTTATGAGTTCAACAGAAAAATAGAGGCCGCATGAATGAATATTTAAGTTTTATGGTCTAGAATGCAAAGTAATTGGTTTTGTTTGCGATTTTTTTTCATTATATTTGCGATGTATGTGGATTGGGCCATGCTCTGTACCGGTTTGATTGTTTAGAATTTAAAGCCGTAAAATGTGTTGTTCTTGGAATAGAGCCTTGGATATTTGCCACACATGTGCCTCTATGGTAACTGTTTCACATTCATTCTGTTAAAAAGCCTTCTTCTGCTTAGTTAGCTAGACAGTGTATGTTTAATGTTTAATGTGCTAGGTACAATACACACTGTGACTGGATTACATCCTGAAACATGTCACACAGTCACCAGCACCTATGCATTACTCATCCAGACAGCCATTAGACACAGACAGAAGAGTGTTTAATAGGGGGAGTTTAATGGTGCAGACTGCAATAACTGCAGTGATTTGTACAATTATAGTGTCTGAGACTTTTAGCACCAATCTGCTGCGCACCAATCTGCATGACATCAACCATTCATAAAATGAACCACAAATGGATCCAGAGTGATCAGAAATGTCATATCTGGTCTCTAAAGGAATGCTCCTAGAGCCTTGAGTTATGGTTGTCATCAATTCTACCTGTCTTAATCTGACACATTCAAACTTGTGTATAGAGAAGTGGTTCTCATGAACATTTCAGATGCAACCTGAATGTCCTCAGATAAGCAGATCTAAACTTTTGCAACTCATCGAACGTCTTATCGCAGTTGTGCATTGCGTAACCCGTGGTTTCACATTTTGTGCATCATAGCATCCACGTTATTGTGAGTGGAGGCTTGTGTCAGAGTTCTTTTTCTGTTTTGGTCGTTGCTGTGTTAGGTAACACACACTGGGAATGGAGGGAGGGGGCAGAATTGTCTTGAGGGAGTGAGGTGGTGCATGAACATGGAATGGAGGTGGAGAGAAGACAAGTGCAGTGGTGTGGAAAATGCTGAAGAGAGCCTCATCCCTTCATGATAAATGATGTTCAAGGAGAAAATGGAAGGATAATCTCTGATTAACCTTCGGTGTTTTTTTTTGTTGTTCATATTAGCCTCTCTATCATATACAGATATATTTGAAAGTGACCGGAATTATTGGGAGATGTTGCAGGTCAGACTCAAACTCACTCAATATCTTTAGTGTGTGACATAACTGCTGTGCCATGTCTCTGACACAAATGTTTTGACCTTGAATTAAGAAAGGAATTTAATACCGTATCATAGGTGTGACGAGCAATGAGCGCTTTCAAAATCTTCCCTGCTAACCTAAGTTTCTGTCCCAATCAGCTGTGACAAGTGACATTTTGTTTGAGCACTTTATTTTGTTTTTTGATCTGCTGAGTTGCCCCATCCACAATTAAATCATCTCGGGTTACAAATGCAACCATTGTTCCCGAAGAAGTGAAACGAGACACTGCGTCCTAGGACGCTTTGGGGACTGTCTCCAGCGTGACCAGTTTCTGAAGCAAGTGTCTAAACACAACAATAACATTGGCGGCCGACAGCCTATGACGTCACTACCAGTGTGACCAGAGTATAAAAGGGAGCCTGTAAAACACGTCAACAACTTCTTTTGTCTGAAGGAGACGTCGCCAGGCATATCTGAAGCATGGCAACGCGACGCAGTGTCTTGTTCCCCTTTTCAGGGAACCATGGTTACACTCATTATAACCCAATACGATCCCTTTCAAATGGGAACTCGCAATGCATCCTAGGATGGCTTGGGGGAACAAATACCCACTCTGCCATGCTGAAGGAATGAATGCCGTAACAGCTAACATAAAGTCAAAGTCGTGGTTCCACCAAGGAGGCTCACACAATCATTCGACCCGGCGTAGAACGGAGGCCTCAGCAATTTTTAACAAATTTTGACTGCATTGTTTTAAAGTGAAGAAAGAAAAGTTTAAAAAGTTTAAAAAGTTAAAAAGCATTATAAACCCAGTTTTATGGAGTTAAATTCAAATTCTACCTCATGAACAAAAAAGGAGCGAATTCTTTCATTCTGAATTTTGCCCAACTCTGCTGATTGTTTTCTAGTTTTACTTGCATGAGGTTACAAAGAACATTCTGAATTTATTGAAGGTTAGACTTCAGGAATGTTCTTCAGGTTTTGAATATAAATCTGAAGTTATCAAATGCACATTTAAAATGTGGAGGAACGTGCAAGGCATATGTTACTAAATATATAACGATAATATTCCCTCAGCTGTATCTAAAAAGAGAAAAATCAACATCCTTCCCTTTTTTCATACTAATCTGCTTTCTTCTTCATCTAATGAGATATTCTTTCATTCTGGCTCCCCAGGGCCTAATATTTGGATCTGTTCCCTCTCTCTGTGGGAGACATTATACTGCATTAGCATACATAAACATCCGAATAATCTTTAAAAAGTTTGGTGTGCTCTATTAAAAGTTAAGCAAACAACTCCTTTCCATTACTGTGGCTTTGGTGCAAAACCAAGTGTGAAAGACTTTTATTCAAATAGAATGTTTGGCAAACGCAAATGTCTCAGCATCACTTCAAACTTGTGTCAGTGTTTGTTCGAGGAAATCTGATTATAAACCTACGGTTGTATTTAAAGATTCTTTATTTGGACACATCATTGACTTGCATTTTTTAAAATGGGCTAATTATGTTGGCGTGTCTTGTATTTTTTTGTTTTGTTTTGTAAACTGGCCCTCCTGTCCCCAGTCAGTTTGAAAGTGCTTGCTTACTCTGTGTTGTGCAGCATGTAAGTGTTTATGCTCCTCTGCCTTGGATTCATCAGGCCACTGGACTGGAATGGTTGATATTCAGAAGAGTGAGAGAAGAAGAGAGATTCGTGCATGCATAAAAGTGCATTCATACACGTGCAGATCCTCTTACATATTTGCTTTCTTTAATGTGACAGGCCTGAATTAGATGCCATGGGGTCACATCTCAGCTCTTGTCACATATCAAGAGTTTGAGACTTTTTTGTGAATTCAGTGTTGGCTTGTTATGGAACCACAATGCGAGCAACATTCAGATTTAACTCATTTTGGGAGGCACTGTACAGCCCGTTCTCATCCTTTAACGTCATATAGAACGCTATATGCAAAAATGGCGCTATACTACGCACATGGCTCCCTTTATCGTTAATATAACACGTGAACCCAAGACGTTATAAATCCTTTAGCGTGAATATGACACGTACACCCTACCCCACACCTAAACTTAGCCCTCACAGCACGTGTTATATTAACGATAACGGGTGCCATGTGCGTAGTATAGCGCCGTTTTGTCACTAGCGTTCTATATGACGTTAAAGGATGAGAATGCGTTGCACTGTACTGTAGTGAAGTGTTGTTTGACTTCCATAACTTGTTCAAAATGAATATGTGTTGCATTTTAAGGATGTTCAGAAATGCAATCTCTCTCTCTCTCTCCTCTATTATTTATATATTTCATATGATAATATAATAAAAAATAATAAAAGCATCAATGTGTTAGTAGTGATGAAGTTAAGTTATTGTTAAATTTTATAATAAAGATCAGCACTATTTTATATGATATTATCGGTAGACCTTTATTAAGCAACTGGTATTTGTCTAGATTTGACTCATTTCACTTCCAATCAAGCGCATGCAAATCACATTTATTAAAAACAGAAGGGCTAGAGTGCAGCCATATCCTGTTTTCCATTTTATTGTTTCTTAATAAACTGTGAGCTTTACGAGTAAGTGCCTAGCACTAGCACCATGCTGGTTTACTGTAATGTTTTGTGCAATATATTAGGCATAGGGGACATGAACATGTAGAGATATACGATACAAGTCATGTTGACGGCTTGCTATCAGCATAAGGGAGGGGGGTGGTGTGGTCTTTTATATCAAGGTGCTGAGTAACAGGATAAACTGAAGTAACACAGCCACACTCTTGTCAGACACATACAAGGCCAAATGCCAATTGCTTTTCGAACCAAACTGACAGATTACCAGTTGCATGATCCCTCCTTTAGGTTAGCTACAATTAAGAGCACAAGTACTGTAGAACAGACATGTGGTTCAGGCATTTCTTCCTCTGATGCAATTGAACTTGCAAGATTTGGGTTAAGAGGTCAGGATAACTTGCAGGTAAACAAATTTACCAGCAACTTTACCAGAGCCTATTTCATTGCTGCAGATAGCGATTACTGTTCTCACACGCTTTATTGCCATCATTAATGCTAATGCAGACATACAAACACATATGACCTTTATTAGCCTCAGTACATTTAATTAAAGGTCTAAAAAGGTGATACAATGTGTGTGTGTGTGTTATACTCTACGATTGTGATCTCATCAGCTTCATGATTCCTAGTAACAAGATAAAGATTACGGGCCCTATCGTGCAACCAGCGCAATACGACGCATGTATCATTCGTATTTTGCACCCGTGCAAAGCGGATATTTCCCTCCACAGATGAATGTTGGCAAACTAGGGAATGAACTTGTGCTCCCTGGGGGGTTCAAACGCAAAAAAAGCAGGCGTGTTTCGGCGCAAACAATCCCTAGTGCTATTTTGCAGTTCCAGAAAACAATTATGCCACTGACCAGAAAAAAAAAAACCTAGTCTAAAGTCAGTGGCGCGTTGCACGTACATTCAGATGCTATTTTAAGTGCGCATGCTTGGACATAATACAAACAACGCGCATACACTGTAGATAATTCTCTCATCTACACAGATGCATTTTACTTTTTGCAAATGATACATTATTATAAGGAAAAATATTAAAACATGAGGGAAATCATTGTTGTGTCCATGACGATGGGAAAAATAGGCATAAAGCTTACACATTTACCCAAATTATGATATGCATGTTTAACCGAAGCTAATTTGGGTGGGTTTGTCCCGTCCCCAATGTCACTTCTCTTTCTTTTACGGCCCTGATGAGAACATCGATCTCCTCGGCTGTGAACCGATCCTGAAGTGCGCCTGGTAAATGCGTCGTTATAATAATATTGCGCCATGAAACAAGCGCACCTCGTTCATCATTCTCTTAAAGGAATGCGATATGGCGGTCTTATTGTTTTTTTTCCTGTTACGCCCAAACCAAACCTATGCATAATGAAGCTACTTCAAACCAACCCCTTTTAGATTTGCATCAAGCGCAAGAGTCATTTATACCACTAGTAAAATAGCAACTGCGCAGAGATCCGCCCACAAAGTTACTTGCGCTGACACTTGCGTTTTAGATCGTTAAAATAGGGCCCTATGTGTTAATTAGACTTTATTTTAGTGTCCTTGGTACACGTTACATGTAGTTGCAACTCTACTCTAAACTAGGGGTGGCACGGTTCACAAAACCCACGGTTCGGTTTGTATCACGGTTTTAGGGTCACGGTTTTCGGTTCTGTACGGTTCTTGTTATTTTTTCTTTTAATCTTTAACACTCCAGAAATGTACTTCAGCATGTGATATAGCTTAATTAAAAAAATAATTAAGCTAAAAAATATATATATATTATATTCATGCAATCATGCACAAACTGAAATTGACTCTTTGACTTTAATCACCAGGAAAGCTAGGTGAGATTTAGATACAAGAGAGAAGAAATTGACATGCTTTTTGTTTATTTGGCAAAAAAAGGAGAATGTGTATCACTATCTTTACAAGAACTTGTGCATTTTTATCACATAAATCTTATTTACACAAAGAAATTAACTTTCATGTATCAACTGCTGACTTTTGTAGCTCTTACCAAAATTCTATCTTTTAAAAGAAAAAGAGAGGAACTCTTAAAACGCTGTCTTTTAAATGTCAATATACATGAAACCTCATTGCCTATAGATAATTAAGCAATAGCAAAGGCCATAAACATAAAGTGAAATTTAAGTTCAACCTCAACACAAAAACAGTATCAACAATGCTTCTATTCCCAAAACGTGAGGGTACTTTTTTCCACTTAAAATTAAAGTGCATGGAAACGTATGACTGAAGCTCTTATCTATACATAAAGTGCCACTGTAGCGTTATATTAAAATATCATAACATGAAATCCAAAATGTCCCCACACACCGGACTTATACCATAGACTTATACGACGCTGGCGCATCCTCCAACTCCCTCATCTCTCCCACTTGCCATTTCTCCGCGTGCCGTGACCTGCAGCGCTCCATACTCCACTTTTACTGGCTTGTTTATTAACTTGAACCGGCGCTGCACAGAGCGATCGGTAATGACATCAAATACCGCGAAAGTGATGAATGCATACGGAGCCGACTCGCGCTAGATTGATGTTATTCACCGATCGCTGTGCAGCGCCGGTCCAAGTCGAACAAGTTTATGTCGCGCGAAAAGAAAACACACGTCACATACGGGCACGAGGTTACATTGCGCATGCGTCAAACCGTGAGACGCACACGCGCTCCGAACCGAGACAAGCGAACCGAACGGTTCGGGTGTTTTTTCATGTACCGTGCCACCCCTACTCTAAACACATGTAGTTAATTAATACTCAGTACTTAAATGTCTAAATGAATTTCTTTTAGTTATTGTAATTACACCTTTTGAACCCCACTGTATTCATTTTCAAAGACTACGATGTTGTGGTTACATTGTAATAATAACTGTACTGTATGTGACCTTTTGGCTTGCCGGTTGTTGTTAATGCACCGGCTCTCAGACATTTTCAGGCTGTTAGAGTCAGTTTTTTCCAGTGAGTTAATCAGTCTCCAGGGCTGAAGTATCTGGAACACAGTTGGTCTCCTGGAAGCAGATTCACTCAACTGGTTTTATGGCTGCGGTCTCATCTACTCCATAATTATTACTCTATCTTTCACAAAACTCCTGGTCAAGGCCCACACACTTAATAACGTGAACACTAAAGGGACTACAGTTGCAGTTTAAGGTATGAGAAGCTAAGTTTCTCAATTGATGCCATCAAACTGACTAAATCCTTAAAAACAGCTGTAAATTGACCTGCGAAAATACTGTCTCTCGCTTCTCTCTTTACAAAGTGGAGTCTTAAATGAAGTCGTTTCAAAGGGTTGCAAATATTTACACACGCATGCACACACACCACTTTATTAGGTGCACCTTGCCGGTACCTGGTTGCACTCTTTGGACCCAGGTTGCCTTTAGAAAGGCATTCATTTCTCATGACACAGATTCAAAAAGGTCCTGGACTGTGTTAGGATGACTCATTCAATTCTACATTCTGAAAAATCTTTTAGCCCCTGACGAGAGTCTGGTTCCAATTGCCCATTGACACCTTTATGGCTTGCGAATGTTTACACACAACTGTGGGTTTGGGCCTCAGAGAGATCAGGATCTACTTAACACCTCCTTTCTGCGAGAAAGAAATGCCAGGTCATCAAAGAGAAAAGCTCACTGCAAGACGCACACACACAAACATACATTCCTTTATTGAAATATAGTTTGCTTTGACTAATTCTGGAAAGAATGCAATATATCCCTGTATATATATTTGTGTTTCTGCTTATGATGTTATAATCGTGTAGTTTAAACTCTCAAGTGCTCATATGAAACCCTAAGAGTATATATCCACCTTTAAACTATGCCAAACATAAAGTTATTGGTAACAAATTAAACCTCTTGGTTAGCCCTGGCTGAATATATGTATTAGGTTACGCTAAAATGTATTTTACTATGTTGTACCATCTTTGGAGTGATTCTGACCAAATTCTGGAGTCATAAACCATGCAAATTAGGCTATAAGAGACAAAGAAATTCTTCCCGCCAAAGTTTTGTTGAATGTCACTGGTCAGTTCGCTCCAAATAGGCGTGGACCCAGTCTCCCTTTAAAGAACGAGGACCGGAGTTTATCTTTGCTTTTTGTCTTTTGTCTTACCATTAGCTTCTTGTTTTGTTTTGCGTTTAACTCGGTCTTTTATTTTACTCTACAGTAGCTCGCTTGCTTTTTTGTGTTTGGTAAAAGTTCGATCTCAAAAGGGAAACAGATTCTTCCCTATAGCTTTCAAGAAAACTTGCTTTCAAGTAGTTTGAATTTACCGTAAATGATACAAGCTCCAGAAAAAAACAAAAAAACAAAAAAAACGCTCCTCCGCACACGGACGCTCACTCACACAGCCTTGTTAAGAAACATAAGAGAACCATATATGCAAGTATTCGTTTATCAAGCTTTCAAAGCATTCAAGATTTGATTACACAATAACAGTAATTTACAATCATATGCTTGTTACTTTTTGCCATGCATGCAGGCTTTAAAACTGCATTAAACATTCATCAAAGTGCTTAAACTTGTTCAAATAAGTGCTTACTGTTTACTGACACATAATCCCAGCCCCCATCACCCTTTTATTTTGCTGTCTGCAAGATCTTTAATCAATCAACATGTCTCAGACTGAAAGTAAACACTTGTGACATTCGTTTTTGTCCCAAAACTGCGATTAGGATATCAAAGTGGGCTGGACAGCAAGAGGCTGTGAAGAGCTTTGCAGGAAGAGCTAATTTAATGACTGACGTTAATAATGCTGATGTCATGCATGCCCTGAAATGATAATCTTTCAGTGGCTACATGGATTGTATGAGATTAAAGCAAATATATAATATTTTGATGCTAGGATTATGGAGTCCATTATGTTGCAAACACATTTTTTTATATTATTATTTTTTTCTTGAACAGTAAATGCCATATTTACTGTAAAATATATATTTTTCATTTTATTAATATTTATTTATTTTTAGTTTGGAATAATACGATTTTTTAAATGTATTTATTTAATGTATACATTTTTGTTTTATTTGAACATTGATCTGATTTCTGAAATATCAGGTGAGTGACACTGAAGACTGGATAAATGGCTGCTGGAAATTCAGCTTTGCCATCAAATAAATAAATTACATATTTTACTCTATTTTCGATCAAATAGTTCAGTTCATTTTTTTATTTCTGTGTCATGCCAAACATTTGGCCCATCCCACGTGGTATTTACAAGACACCACAAACTTAATTTACAAACATCTTCTGGTTACATATACAAATCATTCATGAGTACAAAATAAATACATACACACACTCATGCACACACACAGCATATACAAACAAATCTACAAATCATCTCGATAAAGAGATTTTTTTCTTCTTCTCCCAGGCTTTCTTAAGATAGTTGACTAATTTATATGTTTCATATGTGAACAGCCATCTCAATCTTCGACCATTATCCATATTTACCAAATGGATATGTGGGATTATACACATTTCATGATACTTTAACTAAAAATTTGTAAATGAGTAATGCTAAAAGTGTGTTCAGATTTATCTGGCAATATTTTATTATGTTGGCTGTTGTAAGTATCCGGTGAATATCCGGTGAGTGGTGCTAAGAGGTCAATGCTCTGAACCACACACCCGAAAGCAAATGTGGGATAAAAAAAACATTTAAAAACCATGACATTTTGGCTTGCTTCGACAAGTCTTTAAGCTATTTTATCATAGCAAGTCTTCTATGCCAGAAAAGCTACATAAGGAGCTAGTTATGTGATGCAAACATGAGAATTTATTAGTTTACAAATGATGCACTATGCTAAAGTTTTGAGGTCATAACATAGCATTGTGCAAGGAACCACATGGGTGAAAAGAAAAAAAAAGTTGCTGTTTCACTGGCTCAAGTATTCATCTCAGCTGGAAACCATAGTGTTTTGAATGCATTAGTATGTTTTAGTGGCAAATTTTTTTCAATGAGCTTATTGATTTATTTAGTTATAAAACATGATGAGACAAGAAATATCATCTCTGAATGTTTTTAATATCAGAAATAAAGCAAGAAATATCATCTCCAGAATGTCGTGAAAAATACAGGTTAGTGGAGAGTTGCAATGTATTTTGGGACCATTGCAGCATCTGCCATTGGTTTTGTTATGAATAAACCAAAAGCCAAATGCACTGACTACTCTAAGTGTCTCCTTTGTTTGACTGTGTTATGTTGAAAAGCCTTAACGGACTTGCCCTACATGTGTGTTTGTGTACCAGCGGGACACATTAACTAATGGTCTGCTCTAATTTAAAGCATACTTGAGACATCACGGCGCTGTTTACTCTTTCTATTCTGAAGTTCAAGCAAACACTTCTCTCTCTTTCTCTCTCTCCCTCCATTCATCAAGATCTCCCAGCCAGTAATTTATGATATTTATTATTGCACATCACTTTTACACACTTTTATTATCTTCTCCATGCAGAACTGTGTGCAAAAATGTAAGGATGAATGTAAGGATCATTAGGAATGTTAGCTTTCTCCAGGAAGAATGTATTACATTGATCAAAGGTGACAGTAAAGATTTGTACATTGTTACAAAAATACTATTTCAAATAAATGCTTTCTAATCAATCAAATAATCCTGAATATAATATAATATTCATAACATTGATAATAAGAAATATTACTTGAGCACCATTGTGTGACACCTGAAGACTGCTTAAGAATAACATTACATTTTAAAATATATCTTTTGATCATAGGTTTCCTTGGTTTTGCAATTAAAATATGACTTGTAAAGAGACTGTTTGTTGCATATTTTTGTCCTTGCGTTTCCAGAATGGCAGGTGGACTTTGAGTCATTGGATCATCTGTAACACCAGATCAATTTGTCATCCTCTCCAGATTGCCGAACTGAATTCCAAGAGATTTATTAGGGGCTTTATCTGGTGTTTGATTCAAAAGCTGTCTCTAAATATGAGCATGTATCCTTTTATTGAATATATGTCCTCTTTTAATCACTACAGAGTGATAGCACAGGGTCCGGTGCAGTTTTCCATTGCTTCATTTGTGCCTGTGAGATTCAATTTTGCTTCTTAAGAAAGTCCACCCACTTTCTCAAGAAACTTATAGTGCTCATTAGCAGCCTCTTCATTATGGAGTACCTACTGAACATATACACACATCACAGGTGACCACTCTCCTACACACTGTACTCCCAAATCACAACTATAATTAGAGCAGGGAGCTGGATTTAGTTTTGTCGTTTAACTTAATTTCATTCTCTGTGCCCAGCACAGCGTAGACATGAAACAATCTTGTGGGAATATGTTTCTTCCTTTGTGAAACTGAAAGTTTAGATTTGTCTAGTAAACCCCATCTGATACGTGCTTAAAAGAGAACACTAGAAGAGCTTGTGCAGCTGAAATGTGTTGCTGTGGTAATTTCTTAAAGTATTTTTAAGTTTTACACAAAGAGATAAATGGTACTTTTGGAAAATATAATTCAAATTATGTAGTCACAGGCCTGTCAGAAAGATTTTTGAATGTTTTTGAAAGAAGTCTCTTATGCTCACCAAGGCCACATTTAATGGATCATAAATATAGTTATATTGTGATATATATCTTCTATAACAAACGCCACGGTGCAATCAACACATCTCAATTCTCCAGCGGCAGCCATTCTTTGTTGTAAACGAATTCAACACAAGCGCTCTTTGGTGACGTAGATGATTACGTTACTGTTGATCATCATCTGTCCATCATCGTATAAAACCCGCCCTGACAACTTGATTGGTCCGAACAGCTTTGGATCAAGTCCAGACTGAACTTCCCACCCTCAAATTTTGTGGGCGGGGCTAAGTTCGGCTGGCATCCAGGCTGCCAGTCTTCGGTATCCATTGATATAATTCTAATATGATGATTTGTCACTCAAGAAAACATATCTATTATTATGAATGTTAAATACAGTTTTTCTGCTTAATGTTTTTGTGTAAACAATGATACGTTTCATTTTTTTCAAGGTACTTTGATGAATAGGAAGCTCAAAAGAACAGCATTTATTGTAATATTTCATTTGTTTAGAATCTTTTGTAACATTATAGAAATGTCTATACTGTCACTTAATCACTTTTATCAATTAAATGCATCCTGGCTGAATAAAACTTTTTTTTAAGTCTTACCTCAAACTTTTAAATGTAGTCTACATTGAGCAGGTTGCCCCCTCATCGGTGGTGCCATATTTAAATCACCTACATTTCATATACTACTAACAATTAATCAAATGTATTTATCTAAGACACAAACATTGCAGAAAGAGCATTTAGTAATTTGATCACAATCAAAGAGAGAGAGAGACAGAGAGAGAGAGAGAGAGAGAGAGAGAGAGAGAGAGAGAGAGAGAGAGAGAGACAGAGAGAGAGGATGACAGTGACCAAAAAACTGCAACAGTAAACAATCTTCATAAACCAATGCCAGTTATCAGTATAGAATCCAAAATCACTAAAACAAAGAAAAGCCAACAAAACCCTGTAGCAACCAGTTCTTTACCCAGGTTTTTGTGCTGAAATACTGCATGAGCACTACTTGGTGAATTTGTCAGTCTTTTTACTCCAATGGTAATCACAGTAGCCATGCCACAATAAAAAGGAAAAGAAAGGAGTCACATGTATAAAAAATCTATTTAATGCTCTTAAATTTTGTCCTCGAGCCATGCATGTGTATTTACATCTCAATCTGTGTGCGTTGTCCAGAGTTGAGGTATTTTATGCAACTACATCTATAAGTAGAGGCAGCTATACAGTTGACATTTATCTCTGAGTGTGGATTAGCCATAATATAAATCGTATCCAAGTGATTTTTTAGTAGACAGTATATAAGACCTAATTCCTAGAAATTGGAAGGAAACTAATGTAATTCCCACATTCAGTCTTCCAGCTGATGCATTGGAATGCACAGTGTGTAGTATGGCAATTGGCAACCTTTTCCTATCTGGCAACACACACATCATTTGAAGGTCATCGTGTCACATTTCTCTAGTGGAATGCTGTGATACCAAAAAGGTAGTCCATTCTCACTGGTGTACAGTGCAAGTTTAGGTAATGGTATTTTCATTTCTGAGAAAGATTGCATTCTATGATGGAAATACCAGTGCTGGCAAGACTACAAAATATTACTATTATTATTATTATTGGTAGGCTTGAAATCCTGAATTATACTTAGCACTCACATTGGTTTTTCATCAGTTGTAGGAATGTAATAACATGTAATAATGTGAATGCAGCTATAAATGGTTAAATATACTAGAAGGAAAATGCCAATCAATATTCATATTTATAGACCTTTAAAAAATTGGAAATGGAAAAGGGTGTGCATTCATTTTCAATATTTCAACATTCTGGAGTCATTTGTTTTTAAGATCAGTTACCATGTCGGTACGTTTTTAGATTTTTAAAAAACAAAAACAAAACATGTTTAGAGATGCATCCCTAAAATAGTTTTCTCTGTAGAACAATGCTGTTCTTATGCTTCTGATTGAAATTATTGCTTAGAAACAGCCCAGTCTGCTGTTACTAATTCAAAAGAGTCCTTCAAGCATCTTTTTCAAATTTGAAAGCATTTGTCACATTTATACAGCTTGGAAAATGGCTTTGTTTACTTTGCTGCAAGGCTCTGAAATATTGTGGAATTGTTGAGTAACTGTATTGTCAAGACCTGAAACTACTCTACAGCATATAGGGAAAAACACGAAGCATTCTAGGGAGTATATGTTTCATTTCTACGTTTACAAAAACAAAAGTCTACATAACAAACTTTAAATAGAGTCTGTCCAAAAATTGCAGAAATTTAATCATTCTAATTAGGCATACTGCAATGTAACGCAGTGAAGCATTTTGAAATGTACATATTTGGAACATATCAAAGCTTACACAACAAGATTGAACAAATTTATTCTTTTCAGTTAGTTTTGTTCTCCATTTCATGTATATTGATTAGCCTGGCTAACGTCAGACCCAAGTCTCATTTTCTCGTATTTGAGGCATGGTTTACGAATGCCCAGAGCCGTTGCTAAGAATGTCTATCAAATGCGCCTGTACGTACCTCATAGCCAATTGTTTCAATTATACCAGATGACGTATGTAGAGCGACAGAAATTAGACGAGGAAGAAGACTATGGATCAGAGATTTATGTGTACACGATGGCGTGCATCTAACGGTCGTTCGTTTCACACCGCACACATGAGCGGCGCATATTTTTTCATATTAATCAATGAGTGCATTCACACTGGGAGCATGAGCATCGGATTAGCAGCAGTGAAGCAGGGGGTTTCGGCATCGAATCTGTTTTTGCCAAGGGGGTAATCCATCAGCTGGAAACTGAAGCCTCGCGGGAGCCGCCATTGTAGCAGAACTTCACCTGCTGTTGGCATTCCATTGACTCCCATTCATTTTGGCGTCACTTTGACAGCGAATAACTTTATATCTGAGGCGTCCAAAGACTTCATTTGTCCATTGCTTATTTCTAAAGAAACAAGACAATACAATGCTCCATTACTTTGTATCTTACGTTACAGCCCCGTAGAAGCCATTTTTGTAAAAATATGCTAACGATTGCGTCATAACCACGCAACTTTCTGTCACACAATAGAGACATTACTGTATAGACAGGAGGCAATATTTTACTGTCTATGAGACAATCTATGGGACATGAAGGGACAAAGTCAAGGTAGAAGCCAATAGATAGAGAGTTCATAAAAGCAATGGGACAAAATATTTCAACAACGTCTTGGCACAGCTACTATTACTGTAGATTTACAACAGTCAGACTGTCATCAAGATCAGTTTGAGCCTGCACAGTCAGATAATAGGCAGGAAGTGCAATAATCAGGCTTATTATATATACTGTAAGTTATATACTGTAAGTTAGTTACGTTGACACGCTGCTCAAGTCCCGCTCACACTTGCGGTGTGAAACTGCCGAAAGGCTGCATCAAAAGGTAACTTTGCATCTGCTGCCATGTTGAATCCATAGGTATTAAACAAACTGCTTTGGTGTGTCGCATAGACGTCGTCATCGTCTCGCTGCTCCCTCCCCGTTTTCTGATTGGTTCCCTATATGAAGCTAAAATTTGGTCCATTGTATCCAGACTACCTAGCTGCGTGAATAAAACTGTGCTGCGGCAAGGCAGTGTGGGGAAACCCAGACTATATATTGATAACATATTGTTTAAAATAGTAATATTTACATTATTTACAGTATTAACTAATTTTAGAAAGAAGAGAAAATTTTGTTTTCATCTCTAATTAGATGACACAGTGGACTAGCTTTTCACGTTGAATATATGCCATATACTGTAGCAGAATAAACAAACACAGCATATTAGAGGATGAGTCATTTAGAGTTGAAGGAGAGAAGCACATTTCAGGAATCTGTTTACATGCTTCCTCAAGCGGCTGATCCGCTGTGTCCAGCATCTGACTTAATGAGCAAATATGAGACTCCCTCAAAGAGGTTAAATGTAAGGACAAGAGCAGTGTGAAACTCTCTCTGATAAGGATTTGAAGAGTTCAGATGCAAAAGCCTCTAAATGCCATTTGAAATTTTCTTCTAAAATGACCATTTTTTATCAAGCTTGTATATTTAAGTTCAGTAATTTCACTTAAATGACAATTAATAGGTAATCTTCATTGCCATTTAAGTGAAATTACTGAACTTAAATATACAAGCTTGATAAAAATGATCATTTTAGAAGAAAATTTCAAATGGCACTTAGAGGCTTTTGCATCTGAACTCTTCATTTATAATAGCTATGAGCTCTGGTCTGCAGCGAGAGAGAGTTACATAGAGAAGGATTTTTTACCGTATATTAAAAATATTACAAATATAAAACCATGGTTTAAGTTATAATATGGCTATTATAGCTAAAATATGATTATTATAGTTTACATTAATTGTGTATTTTAAAGGGATACTCCACCTAATAATGAAAATTCTGTCATCATTTACTCTCCCTCAAGTTGTTGCAAACCTGTATGAGTTTCTTTCTTCTGCTGAACACAAAGGACAATATTTGAAGAACGATTGGAACTTTGGCATCATTGACTTCCATAGTATATATATATTTTTTCTATGGAAGTCAATTAATGGTGCCAAACAACTGTTTGGTTCCAATTATTCTCCAAAATATCTTTGTGTTCAGCAAAAGAAAGAAACTCATACAGGTTTGCAACAACTTGAGGCTGAGTAAATGACAAAATTTTCATGCTCAAAGTCTTCTTCTCCATTTATAGTGTATCTCTGTGGCAGAATTACACCACCCCATACTGGCCTGGCATATATACTACACCGTTTTCAGTTGGTTTCAGTGGTTTCGTGTGTACGCAGATATTTCTTGAGACAACGCTGTGTTTCTGGATTTTTTTTTTTAAAACAAGGGAAAAAAAATCGGACGGGGAACGCACCGGCTTCGTGTGGACGTGGCCTTAGATTCAATGGTATCTATGTGAAAAAAAGAAAAAAGAAAACACTTCAGAGGGTTCAAAAATCTTAAGTCTATTTTTGCCTGAATACCTTTTTGAAGTTTCGAAAAAATACTAAATACAGATTACACCAATAAAAATATTTCACTGATTCTTGAGAGTCGGGACAAAACATGTCCCACATAGAAAAGTCTAATTTATAGCAAAAATTAAGAAATTCATCATGTATGGCATACTTACAAAGTTAAATCGGAAGGAATTGTATATACCTATCTGATTTTCAGAATAAACTTTTTTATCTTTTTGGGGAAAAGTTGTTTAAATATATGGTCTGTGCTTAGATAGTCCATGTTAATGCACTTGTCCTCAGCATGAAGTTACAATATTAACCATCCCAAAAATATTGAAAAAAGCTCTACAATTGTGAAAACATATATATCAAATAAAAATAAGGGGTATAAATATAAAAAAACAATGCATGAAGTGAACATCAAACAATATTTTCCATAAAAATCTGCCTATTAAAGTTGCGTCCTCAGCTTCTGTCAACTCCGTCAGATTTTTTCATAAAGCTCTTAAAATCAGGAAATAGCATGGTCAGCTATATCCTTGAGGACCCCTTTTTATCTCCCTGTCCGTGGTGAAAGGAGCACTACCACACATGCTCTGGTATGTTTTACATTTTTTTATATTTTAGACAAACAATGTCAATATTCCTTTGGTCACAGCTGCACAATGTCAATACTGTCTTTCATTTAAGATACTTTTTTTAAAACATAGTGGATTGAATTAAAGCATTTTAGTGAGGTTATTGGGACAGTTAGCAACTGAGGAAAAACTACCTAGCTGCAGTGTGAAATACATGTTTTGGCGGGAAAATACATGCCCTTACGTCAACTCCGTCAGACGTCAACTCCGTCAGGTTCTATGTCTGACGGAGTTGACCTGTAAGCTGACGGAGTTGACAAATCTACCAATAACCTCTTAATGTGTGAATATAATATTATTTGTGAATATAGTGAAGGGTTAAACTGTTATTTCAGGGTTTTACTGAGACATAAATGCCCTACAAAGCAAAAAGGCAGTAACTACGCAGAGTGCAGAACTGAGAAAAATGACTTTTGCTAGGGCTTTTTGCAGTTACTGTACAAACGACTACCATTTTTCTCTAAAACGACACACATTTAAGATAAGATGTTTTGTCATAACAAAGGATGCCTTGAATGTCATGAAAATTGTAATAATTAATGGTTTACCAAAACTGCAGTTACTGCCTTTTTGCTTTGTAGGGCTATAATAGCATGCATTACGTTATTTAACCATACACATCTGGCTTGTAGAGAATGGTGAGGCAGTGGTCTGCTTATTATTGTGTAACGTGTAACTTTGCCAGCACATATATACTGTATATATATATATATATATATATATATAGTGTATCTTTATATGTAGAGACAGAGATAGAGAAATTAGAAGCCAATGTAGGGCTGGGGTAGCCTGACTACGTCAGACATCCTACTTCCGCTAATTTCATTTCGCGAAAAGAGAAGTAGCAGAGTCTGGTATTACCAGGCTAGGGCTGGGGGCGATTATGACCAAAAAAACATTTATCATTATCTGAATTATCAAAATCTGATTCTATAGTCTTATTCATGTACATTTTCCTTTATTTAAATTTGTATTGTAGGGAAGCATGGCCAGACAGAAATTGTCAGTTGAGGAGCAAAGGCGAAGAAATAGAGAGTACCAATGAAAGAGAAGAGAAAAAATAAACAGTGACCAAGAGAGCAAGCATGCAAGAGAAGGAAAGACAAAGGTGAAAGAAGAGAGCTAAAGACAAAAAAGTACAACAAATAGACGAGATGGGAGACACAGGGCAAAGAGGAATTTGAGAAAGTATTGGAGAGAGGCACAGAAAAGGTCCAGGAGCCTCATTTATTTTGCCACTCAAGTGCCCACACTGTGCCCTCCAAACAACATTTTTCTCCTCTTTTCCACCTCGCTATTGATAACTTCTACTTCACATTGAGTGAAGTTAAGTTTTTTTTTAAATTCCTCACTGTTTTTAACATGATTTCGCAATTGATGAATATTAACTTGTGGGCGTTTCACGGACTATTTATGGGCAACTATGGGCGTGACATGAAGCCGCAAAAGCTGCGCTACATTTAGAATTGATTGTGATTTATTAAGGGAAAAATGCGTAGGATGTGCGTGCGCACAGTTTTATAAATCCGAATATTTCTGTGTGTACACACGTCCTATGTTTTATCCGTACGCCACTTCTGACGCAAATCCTACGCAAATTTTTATAAATGAGGCCCCAGTATTGTTGTCAAGGAATGTCCATTTAAGATCACTATAAAGTAGGCAGTGCAGGGCAATCCCACATCCACCCACACCCACACCCACACCACTTTAAAGTAAATGGCTACTTACAAAGGAGGAAAGGAAGAGGAGGATGAGAAAAGGGAGAGCAGGAAGTTGTATAGGGGGGTAGATGAAAACAGAAGGGGAGGAGGGCCCCTGGTTTCTGGCTTCTTTTTTTTTTTTTTTTTTTTTTGATATTTGAAGAGTTCAGATGCAAAAGCATCTAAATGCTATTTGAAATTTTCTTCTAGAATGGTAATTTTTATCAAGTTTGTATATTTAAGTTCAGTAATTTCACTTAAATGACAATTAATAGGTAATCTTCATTGCCATTTAAGTGAAATTACTGAACTTAAATAAACAAGCTTGATAAAAATGATCATTTTAGAAGAAAATTTCAAATGGCACTTAGAGGCTTTTGCATCTGAACTCTTCATTTGGAAATGGTATAATTTATAATAGTTGGAAACTAAGTGTATGTGCAACATGTTTATTATAGTTTGCTTTACAGTAAGTTCAATACTCTAATAACAAGGAGTAGTTTTAGTAGTAGTTTAAAAAGCACATCTGTTCAATAATCACAATGCACATATTTTTTTGTCAACACCGTCAGATCTTCATCAACACCGTCAGATATTTATCAACAGCGTTGGATGTATGTTTTTGTTAATTTTTTGGGAAAAAAATTTTCTTCCTTCAGTTTATGTTGTTTTTTTAAATAAAGGACCATCTGATCTAAATCTTCTTATGTTTTGTTTATTTAAGAAATTTGTTTTTACACTATTGAAATTAAAATCAAAGTTTAAAAATGCAAATATTTAGAAATCTGAGTTTTCAGAATTGTGTGAAATCACAACTTAAGTTTATATATTGTATTTTTTTACATATCAGTGTAACTATACACTATTACAATATACTTCAGAAGTTTAGATTCTTGTTGGATTGGAAGAATTAAAATTGTATACTTTTTAGTGTGTCTGACGGAGTTGACACAAATCCAGCTCTGAAGGGAAACATGTTTATTTGTTAAAAATATGTTTTTATTTAGAACCTGTTCCTTTACATGGTTAAATAGCTAAGACCTTTCTCTGCAGAAACATACAACTCTATTTGACATACTGTGTATTTTAAAAAAAAGTTTTTTATAACGTGTTTTGTCCCAACTCTCAAGAATCAGTGATTTATGACTAAATGTGAGAATAATGAACCTTTTACCCTGCAGTTCATTTATCCATATTACTTATGCTATAGCATATTGGAGAGAAATATTCCCAGCATTCATTTCTATAAGTAAAACTGTGTCTGCAAAAAAATGCCTGACAATACTTCGTAATTTTGTTTTAATGTGAGGAATATTACACATTTTACCGCCACATGGAGTTCTGGAGGATAAAAAAAGAAATCTCTGGATAAGAGTTGTGTGTTTTTGTTGTTTTACTGGGCTGAAATAAATATAGACTGTTAGTATGTTATTGGACAGGTCATCATGACACGAGGGGAGGTTGATGGATTTATGCCCCTCAAATTGAAGAGCCTGTCATAGTACAGCTTGTAGAGTTATATACTCATTATGGTGTGTGCGTGTAGGTGGATCATCAAGATAAATGAGGTGCTTCACTTATTTTTCGACAACAATATGCAGCTATAGGTGTTCAGCAGAAACACAGACACGCTAATTTTAAGGTGCAATGTGTGTGTTTGTTGCTGTTTTAGTAAAGTACAATATCTGTATTGGGAGACTTTGTTTGGCTGGATGATTTATTGTGCCTGTTACGTTTTAAATGAATGCAATTGAGAATCAGTCGATAGCAGCGGCTGCTGTGTCAAGCAGTCTCACTTTAACCTGTTATCCAGCATTCAACTTAAGTATGATTCAGCTCCTCTGGGAGTGCAGAAAGTGAGAACAATGAGGAGAGAAGCACATATATAGAAGATTGGAGAGAGAGAGAGAGAAAGAGCTGATAAAAAAATACTTCAGATATACACTAAAAGGGCCCTTGTTGGTTTCCGTTTAGTGTTTGTAAATCAAAAAGAAGTTTTCTATTTATTGCATCTCATGGAATACAATAGATACAAAGGAACCAATAGCAATATGCTTTGTCGTCTTTTGTAGCTTTCACAATGCTGGCTTAATCAAACATTCAGGTGGAGCACAGCTGTTACATGTTTTGTTGATGAGATGTGTTTGATCATGATTGCGGTGTTGGTGGAATCTCAGTTCCGGTTGCCAGCACGCCTGGTCATATTATAGGTTCATTATTAATGTGTGTGCCAGGATTCAGGTTTTGCTAGAAAAATATCAAACTATAACATGAGCTCTTATGGGTAAATATTTAAATTAACTGGTTAGAATTAGTTAAATAATATACTCAACCTGAATAAGTTTATAAAATCATTTCACGTAGAAATAAATTAATATTTCACCCAAAAACTTTAAATTCTGTAATAATTCGCTTTTAAGCGTTTTCTTTCATGGGAAACAAAGAGATATTTTGAATAGTGTCTCAATAAAAGGTCTATGTTATGGACCCCATTGACTTTGCTTATATGGACAAAAATTTTCTTCAGAATATCTTGTGTGTGTGTTTGTGTGTGTGTGTGTGTGTGTGTGTGTGTGTGTGTGTGTGTGTGTGTGTGTTTTGACAACATAAACAACTCAAGAAAGGTTTGGAATGACATGAGGGTGATTAAATGATGACAGAGTTTTTATTTTTTGATTAACTATTCTTTTAAGGTAACAATTGCACATGTTTATATTTTACAGTGTAAAACAGATGCCTGTAACATTAAGAACAGGTCTAATATGAAGTCTAATAAAAAATATTTATTACTTGCTTAATCCCTTTGCTTGCTTGCCAGAGAATGTTGCATGAAGTCATACAAAAGCCTGTTTAAAACCTACTTATGTAGTGAAAAAACAAAAACCATGAAAGTTAATTTTGGTTTTCACGTTGCATTATAATGTGATTAATGTGTGACTAATAAATGTGGTCTTTTATAAAGAAGAAAAATCATCTACAATTGCTGAACACTCGTCAATGAAAATGGTGAAAGCCTGTTTGGCTTTGTTCTAGAATAAGATCTCTGTCACAATGCCAATTAATTCTCTGCATATGATTTGGTGTCATTTTAACAAGAAATGTTCTTCACCCACAATAATTTTTTTTTTTTTTTTTTGGTATTTCAACTTTTTAAAGCATGTCAAATAAATCAATATTAAGAAGACTTTATTAAAAGGGATGTTGATGTATCCTTCTTTCTACTATATTTAAGAAACCATGAAATGAACTGACAAATGCAGATTTTCCTCATGTGTTTGAAAGGTTAGATCAGGGTCATTTTTGTTGGTCACCAAAATATCTCGTCCATTTTCCCAGAAAAGTGAGACTGTAAAGGTTATTTTGTTGACATTCAAGTAGTAAATTAGCATAAATATGGTCTAACTCAAAGCCACAGTTTGATTAAATAGGCTAAACTCACTTCACTTGACCTCCTAATGACCTTCAGAGGTTTTATCGTTCTTCCTGGTTGAGCAAAAACTGCCTCACCACAAAGTGTCCAAACATTGCAAAACACTTTGACTAATGCTTGAGCACAGACTAAAATCCCCCTACTACGCTCTAGTAATACACCATTTGTTTAACAAAGAAAGCAAATATTTAAAGACCCTTTACTACTTTATTTCTGGTTTAAGACCAAAGCCACATAAAAATGCTTGTCATATCAAACATTCATTTTGAGAGACAAATCACTTTAAGATGAGCTGCGTTTCAATCTCTCTCTCTCTCTAGTCTATAATCTTTAGTCTCTCTCTCTCACACACACACACACACACACACACACACACACACACACACGTGATTATTCCCCTCACATACGCAGCATGTTGCCATGGGGACAGGCCCACCAGCTTGCCAAGGGTATAAATTACAGCAGGTTGTGTATCTGGTTGACCGCTGGCATCTCTCGTCTTTACCTTGATTTCTCCTCTCAGCACAGTAACTGCACCCCACAAACCTGTTGTCATCGCAGCACCTCTGTAACAAAGGTTTTCCTGACTCAGGAATGTGAGCCAATTGGTCGATTTCTCATTAGTGTAGGATGTTCAGAGAGACATTTTGTCATCGATTTTTCCCGCTGAATCTTTTGCACATGCTGTAACAAGTGCTCTTTTGTTGGTTTGTTTTGATTCATAGGAGATGTGTGCATTTAAAATTTACTGTTTTTATTTTCCCAAAAAATGGATAAAGGATATTGATGACTCATTCTGCACTATATGGATTTTTGTCTAATCGGATGCTCTCGAGTGAGGATTCCCCTCCTCTTGCAATAGACCAGCAAGGAATGGTTAATGACTGAGACATAACTAAAGCCTTCTATGAATTGAAATTAAATTAAATATCCTTCATTGTCCGCAGAAAATGTATCTTGGTCTAACGTGCGGTTCACATAAAACGTTTTTTCAAAAAGCAAAAGTTTTTTCAAAAGTGAACTAATCCTTTAAGAAACATGTCTTATCAATGTTTAAAATAGCTGCTTAATGTTTTTTTTTATGAATAGAAATATTTTATAATTCACTTTTTTTTTTACCCCATCACGTCTCCCAGTAGGTCCAAGTGGGCCCATTTTTGATGGGCCAGCATGGGTTGGGTCTGCAAGGTCCTACTGCACCAAAAGCATTCATTTTAAATATAAATATAAATATTTGGTAACAACGTCAAAGTCTTTACTGTCACTTTTGATCAATTTAATACACCTTTGCTGATTAAAGGTATTTATTTTTAGGCAGAACTGGCTTTCCTTATTTATTTAAGTGTCCAGACAGAATATTTCAGTTACATCCCAGCCTATGACCTTCCAGCTTTGTCCTTGCTAAGATCATAAATATATGGTGTGGGACGACATTGTTTATTACATTAAGTGCTCAGCTTAAAGAATATGTATAACTGTAAACAGTCATTGTTTTCAATACAATTTAATATTGTCAGAGCATATCTGACCCAAAAGCTCACAGGGGAATCAATTATAAGCCAAACTATTTTTAAACTACTGTGCAAGCTGGAATTTTGCTGATCACAGCACCCGTTTCTGAAGACAATAGCATTTTAGTTTAGTATAGAGTCGTGACTGACTGTCCATAAATAATTCAATGTGTGTCACGCTGTATTTTGACTCGGGCAAATAGAGGCAAAGTTTAGGCCCCAGAGAAACAGGTGGAGCAGGTTGAACTGCAATGTATTTTATGCCTCTATTAATATCTGGGGCAGGCCATCCAATGCCCCTCTTGGCCCTAATGTTCATCGCTGCCGGTAAAGTTGCTGAACCCCATTCACAGACGGCACCAGCTCGGCCAACTGCTGCCATCTGTGCCACCACATTTGCAATGTCCCTGAACACACACACAGAGAGAGAGAGAGAGAGAGAGAGAGAGAGAGAGAGAGAGAGAGAGAGAGAGAGAGAGAGAGAGAGAGAGAGAGAGAGAGAGAGAGAGAGAGAGAGAGAGAGAGAGAGAGAGAGAGAGAGAGAGAGAGAGAGAGAGAGAGAGAGAGAGAGAGAGAGAGAGAGAGAGAGAGAGAGAGAGAGAGAGAGAGAGAGAGAGAGAGAGAGAGAGAGAGAGAGAGAGAGAGAGAGAGAGAGAGAGAGAGAGAGAGAGAGAGAGAGAGAGAGAGAGAGAGAGAGAGAGAGAGAGAGAGAGAGAGAGAGAGAGAGAGAGAGAGAGAGAGAGAGAGAGAGAGAGAGAGAGAGAGAGAGAGAGAGAGAGATGTGAGAGAGTGAGTGACAGGAGGGAATGGGGGCGTTTGGAGGTGATAGGAACAGTCGCATAACAGACCCATTGACGGCACGTGGTGATGGATGTAGTGATGGAAATTACAGAAGGGAATTGTCTGGATGATGATGATGATGATGATGATGATGATTGTATACTCCTAAGATTTTTCATGGACATGTTACAGTTGATAATATGCTTTCCTCCTGGAATCTGTCTGTCTGTGGTATTTTAGTATTACTTGTATTATTACTTGTATACTAATGTTTTCAATTAGCTTTTATCTGTATTTTTTTTAAATTCCAGCTGTCTGCTGGAAGCTAGTTATTTTAGTCGACATCGTTTTAAATATGGATATTTTTTCTTACACGAACGCATCGCTTTGCTTCAAAAGGCCTTTATTAACCCCCCCAGAGCAGTTTCAAGTACTTTATCATGGATGAATAGGCTCTGATGGACTTCCAAAATATATATATAACTCAGATTGTATTCATATGAAAGAAGAATGTCATATACACCTTGGATGGCTTCAGGGCGAGTAAATCATGGGCTAATTTTAATTTTTGGGTGAAATATCCCTTTAATGAACTACCTATAGTTAACAAGAACTAATAATGAACAATCCTTCTTCAACATTTATTAATCTTAGTCAATATTCATTTCAACATTTACTAATACATTATTAAAATCAAAGGTTTTTTAACATTATTTAACACACTGAACTAACATAAACAATGAACAGATGTACTTTTTTGTTAACTAATATTAACAAAGATTAATAAATACTGTAAGAAATGTTTTGCTCATTCTGTTGGTAATAATAAACCTTATTGTAAAGTGTTACCATGTCATTTTATATTGTGTTGTATCTTTTAATTATTAATACATCAATGTTTTTCTTTTAATTAAGTGCCCATATCCTCTAACTCTCTACAACTCGTTGTCTTGTTCTCTGTCTCTCTCTCTCTCTCTCTCTCTCTCTCTCTCTCCGCCCGTATCTCTTTGAGCTATTAGGTAGTGAGATCCAACTCTTACATAAGAGGAGGTGAAGTTAATGAGATGGGAGTTATACACTCTTACCTCCGGTATCGTATATCACTCTGCAATAACACTACTGGGGAATTGGCGGTTGTGCGGCTGCAATTACTTATGTAGAATCTGTTTCTCTGCTGCCCTCAAAGTGAGTCAATAAGCTTTTTAATTACAGGTCGCTTAAACCACCTTCTTAAAAATTACTGTCTCCTTTTGTTGCATGAGTATCTTCTTCTTGAGGTCACTCAGCTTTGTTTCTCTTACCCTTGTTCAGTAAGATAACATTTCAGTTTTTAATGTGTCTCATATATAAATGCTTTAAGAGGAAAGAACAAGCAGTGGAATAGTCTCGTTTGAGTTTTGAGCCCTAGTGGCTGTATAGAAGTAGATTATTAGCTCAATTCCATCAGTGGCTGCTGTGTACAATCCGCAGATCCAGTTTCCCATTCACTTTTTTTCCCCATTGCAAATATACACTGAACAAAATTATAAATGCACCACTTTTGTTTGTGCCTCTATTTTTCATGAGCTGAACTCAAAGATTGTTTCTCTGAAACACTGTCTCGGCTTATGGTAGAGAAATGAACATTCAATTCACAGGCAACAGCTCTGGTGGACATTCCTGCAGTCAGCATGAATGAATTTGATTGGGATGCTCTGTATCGGCGTATACAACCTTTTTTGTTCCCTGCCCCCCCCTCCCCCCCCCACCCGGACCCCCCAGGCTGTGTGTGTGACTTCACCGTTGGCCAGAGTGCCTGCAGTTACTCACAGTGAGTGGCTGTATATGTTTTCAGCGTGAATGCCGCGAAAAACAGACACAACACATATAAAGTGGGAAAGAGCTTTGCGATTGACTGTACAACTAGATTTGACAAAAAAATCAGAGGTATATTTTTACAGACTGCTATAGAAAGAGGAGCAAATGGATTGCTGCAATTCACTGAAACAACTGGACTCAGTCAGCAAAAGGTGATTTGCAGTTATCATTTTGTGTCAATGCTGAATTTAGGTGTAAAACCATACCCATATATTTTGTATTGCTATAGATATTAACAACTCATCAATTATATATTTAGCATTGAATATTCTGCATTATTGGATGTTTTTTGATAAACACTGACCAAAAAAAAAAAAAAAACTATAAAGTATTAGGGCTGGACGATATGATGCTATATATAGGCTATATATAACACTGATATAAGTGATCATCCGGATTTAGACCACCTATATTGTATTTATATAAAGCGTTCACAGGCAAATTTGCTTTATGTTCAGGTCTATATTGCTTGTATTTCCCTGGTGTCGAAATCAGGCAAACATAAATGTCAGGCAACACGATTCCTGTATATCACGTATACACGATTCAATATCCATGGATCACTGGATCTTTAGTAAGTTGTAAGGAACACTATATTGAGTCCAACGTTTAGTTTAAATTGATAAAATTGTTCGTTTTAGTCGCATTTTCGCAGTTTCCCCTATTAAATCCAGTCACGCAGCAGATCTTTTGCCACTCAGTCAGGTGGCAAAATCCCTCTATACAGTTTACACACATTTTAAAGTGGCCTTTTGTTGTGACTAGCCTAATGCACACCTGTGTAATAATCATATGGTCTTGACATGCCACAACACAAAGTGGATGGATTATCTTGGCAAAGGAGAAGTGCTCACTAACACATATTTAGACAGATTTGTGAACAATATTTGAGAGAAATAGGCCTTTTGTCTATAGAAAAAGTCTTAGATCTTTGAGTTCAGCTCATGAAAAATGGGGGCAAAAAAAATGTGTGCATTTATAATTTTGTTCAGTGTATGTCTCAGTGATGTGTTATTTTTAGATAGAGTTTTTGTTGAGTTCCATTTAATTGCATTCTCTGTGTGTTCCAATTCCGTGGCCTTTATTTAATGTCTTCCATTTCGTTTGCCGCAACTAATCAAATTGAACAACTCTGAGTTCCACTAACAGTATCATGGTCTTTTGTAGCAAAATGGCCATTGGGGAAGAGAGAGAGGAACCATTGCGGCTGCAGAGGTGCAAACAAATCAAATCTTTGCAGGTTCAAGATCACTAAGCCCATTTCTAGCCACTGATCAATATTGTATTACGAATGTAGGTAGCGGAAATGGCCGAAAGGGTTACCCTGGAAACAAGGTCTGTGGCATTTGCGTCCTTTAACCAGCCAGATTGTTCACCCAGAGGTTAATTGTCTCTTGTTAATACTGGAAATGGCAATATATTTGATTTCAGTTACATTTACAATGTATAAAGACTCTTATTCTTAATTTGATTCTACATTCCGTCATTATAATAAATGGAAAGCCATTAACATGGCTAATGTATTGAGACCTGATATACAGTTTAGTGGTTCAATGAATTCAGTCGTTTTGTGCAGCCACGGATGACAATGCTATGGAAAGATTTGTTTCTATTTCATTATTTTGTGGTTATATCCCATCACATTCTGAATTCATACTCATATTTTGGCTAAAATATCAGTTGTTCTGCCTTGTGATTTTAGATTTGGATAAAAAGTGGTGCATTTATGTGAGCATGTAGTTAAATAATGATAAATACTATTTTTCCCTCATGTTCTATACTAAGACAACAGCAAAGTTATACTTAAAGTTATACTTTTGTTCAGAAAGGATGTATTAAAGACACTTACAATATTACGAATGATTTTTGTTTTCAATTAAAAGCTGTTCTTTTGAATGTTCTATTTATCAAAGTATTCTGAAAAAAAAAGTATTACAACGTTCCAAAAAATATTAAGCAGCACCAGTAATAACAAGAAAATGTTAATTTCAGCACCAAATCAGCATATTGGAATGATAATGGCTGCTGAATATTCAAGTCTGTCAGGACCACTATATCGTCAAATACGACTGAGAAGTAGCAGTCAGTTTGGATTGGCGTTATGGTTCCGCAGTCTAGCATGGATAAGAGTAGGGAGAGCAGCAATAACTAAAATAATAAAAAATATATAAAAATATTTTCTAAGATTTATGAAGCCATTTTAATATCCATTCCTCCACTCAGTAATATTTAAAGTTTTAATGTATTTAAAAAAAAAAAAAGGCAGGGCTTATCATAGGATACCCTTTATAGTCACGTTAACACTGCCTACACACAGACATCAAATGTTCTTCCACTTCCATTTACCCAAACAACTACATTTGGGACAGGAGCTTACAATTTCATCTGAACCTCTGGTTTGCATTAGTTTGTCGTCATCAAGTTTAGTGATGGGCTCTTGTTTTCTTCTTAAAGGGATAGTTCAGCTAAAACTAGTTGTGTCATCATTTACTCACATGCTTGGAGCTTGACAACCCATTGTCACTGTTCACTTATATTGTACGGAAAAGAACAGCATTAACATTCTTATAAACTTCTTTTGTATTCTAGAAGAAAGTAAGGATTATGGGTTTGGAAAATGTTCATTTTTGTGAGCACTGTTCAAAAGTGGATGACGTGAACACTTTTAAAATACTGTAGTGCCCTTTCCTTTGAATCATTTGAACATGGCCATTCTTTACATTTTCACAATTTGGTGAAATTCTCAATGCATTTTGAAGTACCTAAAGAAGGAAGTACGAAAAAAAAGGAGGATGAAGAAAAGCCTCCACTTTTTTTATGCCCATTTCAGTTCTCTTCTCATTCAACGGTATTCAGGTGCAGTATTAATCATTATTTCTTGCACAGACAGATCATTGAAGTTGGCTTTACTTTGGCATTGTGTAATAGATTATAGTCTCAATGGAGATGTGATTTGATCCATAGGTTTCAGTTTCGTGCCAGACACCAAGAGATGTCATGTGACATCTGTATGTGGAGGGGGTGTACGACTGGTCCACCTGCGGGTATCAGACGGTGCTCTGTGACAATGACACGAGGAAAAAGGAGCCTTTATACGCTCTTCACACAAAAGAACCAACGTCACTGATGATGTCATTCCATCACTGAAAGCTTTCTGGGTAGATTAGGATGGGATATTTTGTCACAGCACTTCCAGCCAGCATACTTTTTAGTTAACTGGAACTGTTCCATTTCAACAAACAACGGTTTCCTATTCCAACAGATAATTTGAGATGAAATTACGTGATTGATTGTTGAGAATTCAAATTCACAGCCAAAAATAATGCATTGCATTGTCCATGCCCAGAGGAGGTTGAATTGGAAAAACAATAAGAGGAATATTATGAATTGCAATTTAATATACACTGCCGTTCAAAAATATGGGGTATTTTCTTTAATAATCAGAACTTTTATTAAAAGTTTTATTCAAAAATGACAGTAAAGTACTTAACAAAAATTCTGCATGTTTATTTGGACAGCATTTTGCACAATATCCCCAAGTTTCCTGGGCGCGTCTTCCGGTTCGAAGTAAACAAAGCGCGACTTGACCTGCTTGACACTCGTTCATTCAACAGTTGACAGTCCTTCAAGTTATAGCGATCCAAAATAGCAAACGATGTGGGAACACAACCTCAACGAAATTAAAAAGGGTGAAATAACAGTGCCTTTACCCTCCGCAGTAGTTGATTGGGAGTATTATAATAACATTATTAATAATCAATACTCATCAAGGCATGGTGACAGACAGTTGTGTGAGCTGACAAACAATTAAAATAAAAAATACACTTAGTCATTGTGCTTTGGAGTTTATTCAAAATTATAAATGAATGTGCTACTTGAATACATTAACTGGCACATTTGGGATTCTGTCAACTCAGGCTTTGATCCTGAGTTTAGGTGTAACATCAGTAGCGAACAGCCAATCACATGCTGATTGAGTTTATAGAATATTAAGAATTTAAACAAATGTTCACAGGAAGATTCGTCGTCATTCATCATGGTTTCCACAGAAATATTAAGCAGCACAAATGTTATCAACTTGAGCATCAAATCACGAGATTAGAAAATGCTTTCCAACAGGTTTTATCTTAGTTTTTTTTTTCTCAAATTTCCTGCTTCCATTTATCCTGTGTTCCCGCACTTCATTTGTTGTCATAGTTTCTACGTATGTTACTAATTAGAGCACAACTGTTTTGTATGTAGTTTGTCTGTCTGTGTATTTAAGACCTTCAGTTCCCTTTCAGTAAGTCACATTCAAAGTTACGTCGGAATGGGATCTCGCCCAATCACCTTCGAGTGCAAACTAAATGAACCAATGCACATTGGCATGCAAGATTTGCATCTTGCACTCTGCCCTGCAGTGTGGCAAACCCACGGAAGTGGATGTATCACACACTCAGGTTTTTGCTTCAGAGCAGAGCGGTTTGTTTGTTCCTGCGGCTCTATCCAGTCACCTGAGTGAAGATTACGAGTTTCTGCAGTGCTCTTCGGGAAGAGGTCTTCCGGTGTTGGTGTGACGGCGCTACAGCGGTAGTTGCAACTTTTCCCCTCAACTCTGTAAAAGAGCTATTTCCTTAAAAGAGAAAACACATGTTTGATAAGACTGCGTTAAGACTCAAAGACTGTCTTTTTTTTTTCTTTTTTTTTTCACACACATTTTATATATATATATATATATATACAGAAACTTGTATCTTTTTTTGAGTACATACACAATATGTTGTCTATGTGATGCACAAATTATGAGCTAGCTTGGGCTGATTGTCGGATGCTAGACTGGTCAGTCGATTGTGACCTGGCGTGTGCTGGTTGTTAGATGCCAGATGGGTCTAGCTGAATTGACTTAGGCTGGTTGCTGGATGCCAGACTAGACCACGCAATGCAAACTGTCTTGGGCTGGTTGTTGGATGCCAGACTGGACCACAGATCTTAAGCCGACTTGGGCTGGTTGTTCGATGCCAGACTGGTCCACAAATTGTGAGCTCGCTTGAGCTGGTTGTTGGATACTGGACTGGTCTGCCGATTGTAACCTGACATGTGCTGGTTATTAAATGCCAGACTAGTCTACAGACCGTGAGCTGGCTTGGGCTGAATGCTGGATGCCAGACTAAACCACAGTTTGTGAACTGACTTGGACTAGTTTTTGACTACCAAACTGGGCCGCAGATGACTTGAGCTAGTTGTTCGATGCCAGACTGATCCACAGATTGTAAGCTCGCTTGGGATGGTTGTTGGATACCGGACTGGACTGACGATTGTAACCTGGCATTTGCTAGTTGTTAAATGCCGACTTGTGCTGGTTGTTGGATGCCAGACTAGTCCATAGACTGTAAGATGGCTTGAGATGATTATTAGATGTTAGACTAGCCTATAGGCTGTGAGCTGACTTGGACTGGTTATTAGATACCAGGTTGTTGGATGTCGGATTGGTCCACAGATTATGATGAGATAACCTGGGCTAGTTTTTGGATGTCAGACTGTAAGCTGGTTTAGGCTGGTTGTTGAATGCCAGACTGGTCCATAGATTGTGTGTTGACTTAGGCTAATTGTTAGATGCCACGTCGGTCCACAGATTGAGAGCTGGTTTGGGTTGATTGTTGAATACCAGACTGGTCCACAGAGTGTGATCTGACTTAGGCTGGTTGTTGATTACCAGACTGATCCACAAACTGTGTTCTGACAGTAGCTAACAGCAGGCTATCTGACAATTCAACCGACTGTGGGCTGACTTGCGCTGGTTTTAAAGTGCCAGACTGGTCCACAGATTGTGTGTTGACTTAGGCTGGTTGTTAGATGCCATGTCGGTCCACAGTTTGAGAGATGGTTTAGGTTAATTGTTAAATACCAGACTGGTCCACAGAGCGTGATCTGACTTAAACTGGTTGTTGGATGCCAGACTGGACTACAGATTATGGATTGACTTGGGCTGGTTGTTGGATGCCAGACTGGTCCACAGAGTGTGATCTGACTTAGGCTGGTTGTTGGATGCCAGACTGGTCTACAGATCTTAAGCTGACTTGGGCTGGTTGTTCGATGCCAGACTGGTCCACAAATTGTAAGCTCACTTGGGCTGGTTGTTGGATACTGGACTGGTCTGCCGATTGTAACCTGACATGTGCTGGTTATTAAATGCCAGACTAGTCTACAGACCGTGAGCTGGCTTGGGCTGAATGCCAGACTAAACCACAGTTTGTGAACTGACTTGACTGTGTCTTTTTAAAGGTGTCATTCCACCTAGTGTTTCTGGATGCGGTCGCTGCCTGCTTCTTTGCAAATGGCAACATCTCTTACCACTGCTCCATCTGTTTTCCTGAAGCCAAAATACTTCCACAAACATGACTTGACGCCGACTTGTGTAACATTTCACTTTCATTGCCAGCTCGCTCTGATGAGTCCATCGCTCTTGAAAGTCAGACTTAACGATGTGAATGTGTGAACAAAGATAGACTGTGAAACGTAAGTAACACGTGTGAAGCGGTGTGAAGAAGAAGACAATAATGAGGTTAGCACCACCCACAGCACCTACTCTTGCAGACACATCGATGCATTGAATCATCATCTGTATAATAGATGGATAGATACAAATCGATTAATATTTACAAATTTGATTATGTAGGAATATTGCTGAAGTTTGTTTTACTCAAGTAAATATCTTTATTTGAACTTAATCATACTTGTCTTCATCCATGGTGAGAAAACCTGTGACACATTCATTGTTTAACACTATCATGTTTAAAATCAGCCTTTAAGAGACCTCTAAAGGGAATTATTTTGCACTCATCTTAATAATAGTAGTGGGTTAATTCTGAGAATGAGAAGAGTTTGGAGCAGTGGCAGTTCTCATTCACTCTGAAGTGATCGTTCCTCTGAAGATGCATCACGCTGAGATAAGTGTTCCTAAGTGCATGCTTCACTCTTCTTGGAACGACCCATATTTTCCGCTTACAGTATATGCAGCACTGAGCGCTCAACAGCATATGATCCATGAGAAAATTAATCTACTGCCATGTGAAATGTATTTTATATTGATTAGGAGAATGCCAAGAGTCATCTAGCAGGGGATATAAAGGTGCTAAACGCTTTTTGCAAATGCATCACAAAGTGGGATTCCCATCTGTTTGATGCTGATCGTGTGATTGATCATGCTGTGATAATGTATGTGCTGGGCATCTTCAGATTGTGATACATGGTTCATGACACAGTTTTCTCAAGTATAGAGGGAAGTACAGGGAAATATGTTGTAGGGGGGCCAGTCCAGATGACAGCAAGAAAGTAGAAAGAGCAAAATATCAGTCAAATAATGCCTTAGAGTCATGGCAATGGAAAGATCTTTTGTTTTGCTGGGCCAATTCAGCACATACTTGCAAGTTAACAAGCTCATATGCACATCTGTTTCTGTTTGTTCAGTTTGAAGTAAAATCTACATCTCTCAGGTCTATTACCAATTTTTTTGACACATTATATTGAAAATGTACCAGGTGGACAGCACACATCAGCTGCAGGTCGTATCGTGCATTCAGCCAGTAAGAATCATCTCAAAATGCCATTGTAAGACAGACATTATTGTTATGCTTTTTCTTAGAGTGACAATGATCCCTAATATTCCACATATCCTGTCATTTGCAGTACAACATGATTTGCTTTATAAGTGTGAATCATAGATAATAGACAATATATATATATATATATATATATATGAAGAGTTCAGATGCAAAAGCCTCTAAGTGCCATTTGAAATTTTCTTCTTTAATGATGATTTTTATCAAGCTTGTATATTTAAGTTCAGTGATTTCACTTAAATGACAATGACTATTACCTATTAATTGTTATTTAAGTGAAATTACTGAACTTAAATACAAGTTTGATAAAAAATCATCATTAAAGAAGAAAATTTCAAATGGCATTTAGAGGCTTTTGCATCTGAACTCTTCATATATATATATATATATATATATATATATATATATATTATCTATTATATTTTCAAAAACACGTTACAGCAAGGTTTCATTAATGTATTAACATGAACTAACTGTGGGCAAAACAATTGTTACTGTATTTCTTAATCTTTGTTTGTTCATGTTATTTCACAGTTCATTAACTGATGTTAACAGATAATTTTTAATAATCTATTAGTAAATGTTGAAATTAACATAAAAAATATTCATAAATGCCGTAGAAGTGCAGTTGTATTCTTCATTTTCAAAGTTTGGCAGCTACAGTATGGTGTATATAAATACAGTAGCCTATAATGCCTTTCGGTTGCATTAATTTGCTACTCATAGATATATACTACGTTAGTATAGTAAATCGAGCTTGCATGTGTTGTTATACTACAGTACGTAAACCAGGTCCTTAGTCATCTAGCCAATAGTGTAATAAATTTCATGACGATGAACTAATTTTTCATCTTCTGGGAAAAACATTATTTGGTTGTATCACACTAGTTTTGGGTCCAGAGGTTTGGAGGATTTCTGAATTACCATCAAATGTTTCCTGTGGGTTTGACACACCCCTTGTTTTTTTAGGCTAGTTTATTGAGCGGCTGTGCGATCTTGGCCTTGTTTCACAATAATCGGTTAACCCAGCCAATTAGTGTGGCAATAGCACACCATCCACATTTGTCACTGTCAAGCTGGCCGACTGCTTCTCACAAGCTAGTGCTGATATCTGTACTGGTAAAAACCAGGATCCAATTATCATCTCTAACCACAGAGAAGTACATGCTAATAATGAAATTATACCATGTTTGGCATATTCCAAACAATTGTCATGGTTAATGACAATTATATATTAAGACTTAAAACATGCGTTTATATAGTTTCTTAGCGGTTTGTATTGCTATTGGCCCTATGGAAGTCACAGAGGTGTTAATGTGTGTTAACCACATGTTACAGATATTAACACCCACCCACCCATGCAAGTACACACTAAGTGTAGACTTGCTTTGGGAGGGGCACAAACCTGGTTGCCATGGAAACAAAAGTAGGACATTAAAGGGATTAAGCGACGCGGTTGCCTTGACCACCTTGCATGCATGCACTTGCGTGATCGTGACTGGCATGAGCATGAATACCACGTCATTGGAGTGTGGTGACGCTGTTTGCACATCATCATCAATGCTGTGTATCAGATGCATCCAGAGGAGCCAAGTTTTACTAGTGATTTATAGTGCATCATGTGTGAATCATCTGTTATTTGCTGAACAACACCACAGATGACACTTGAATGCCAGGGCTTTGGCTGGATAGATGGTTTTGGCTGATTGTGTATGAGTTTGACATGAATGTGAGAACTTAAATATGTCTAAAAATCTATTGTGGTTAATGTTAAGGTTGTTAGCTGCAACATTAGGTTACTTTGACTCAGTTAAACATGGCTTGTAGCAATAGGATGATCAGGTTCAGGACAATACGAGATTGGGCATGGGGTGCTCCCCTGCATTTGATGCATGAAAGAATTTCTCAGTTATTTCTCAGGAAAACTCAGCTAGTCATATCAATTATATCACTGATAAAAAATATTTGTTGTTAAAATGTTGTTGTTTTTTTTTTATTTCGTCAACGTTAACAAGGATGAGCCAAAACAAAGACTTGATTGAGACTCGAAAAATAATGTGTTTAGTCAAGTGATTAATACTACTAATAATTTTAGTATTAATCATAAAATATTTTTATACACTACCATTTAATGTTTTTTTGTGTGTTTTTGTAAGCATTCTTTTTTACCAAGGCCTCATTTACTTTATAAAAAACTAGTATTTTGTAAAATTGTGAAATTTGAGTATTTAATATAACTGTATATTCTTCTTAAATATATACAGTATATATTTTAAATCAGCCAATTACTCCAGTGTCACATGATCCTTCAGAAATTATTCTGATATGCGGATGAAGAAACATTCATCAAAAAGTGTGTGTGTGTAATTAGCACTTAAATTAAAATGGGCTGACATTTTGTTGTTTCAGGAATACTACCATTTTATATGATTGTTCAATTCCTCCAAAATTGGTTCTCTGACCAAATCAAATGTAATTTGGTAGCAGCAAATCATCCTATAACAAACTGCTTGTCTGATGGGAAAATTTCTATGACTATGGTTTCAGTTTTTTTACTTAAAATGTCTAATGAAGCTTCAGAGACAAATTCACATGCTTGAAACACAGTCACCGTGACAACTTCAGATGCAAATTCAGAGTAAATGCAGTGAGTTTACAATTACACAAATCATATTGGAATCAGGGGAACCATTGTGTCTTATGCTGAAATGTCCTGGTCCTTGCATTAAAGCCTGGTTGAAGAGTAAGTGCAGGAGAGTATAAAGGGACTTGTCCAAGTAGCATAAGACGTTGCTAACGGGATAGGCCATTGGCAGGTCCGAGTGTACGCAGCTTCCATCTGTACATATGTGTAAGCAATAGCTGTGTTTCATGTGCTAGCCTTTTGAGAGCCAAGTCTATCTCTAATATGAATTTCCAACATGGGTTTCTGTGTCAGAAACGGGTATTATCTCGGTTTCTCAGGATCTAGGCCGTAGTAAAAAAAAAAAAAACACCTGCAGAAGCCTGACCCAGCGAACTTGCCTCCCAAAGACAGATACCTTCTGCTTCAACAAGAAGCAATTAATTAAACCAAAAACAAAGTCCAATTTATTTCTCATTAATATCCAACCCCTGGATTTTTTCAAAATTCATCAAAATTCCATGATTTCCATGATAAGACTCAAATAACTCAAGAAATAGAACACTTTATTACTAGGCCTGTCAACTGATTAATATGTTATTTTCATTTTTCACTATATTAATCATGTCAGTATAGAGATAGCTATTTTCAGTTCTTCAATCATTAAAAAATTAAAGACTGATTATTTCAGTCTCATATGATTAATCATATTAATCATTAGGCACTCCAATGTGAACCAGGTTCATTCTAAATATATATATATATATATATATATATATATATATATATATATATATATATATATATATATGAAGAGTTCAGATGCAAAAGCCTCTAAATGCCATTTGAAATTTTCTTCTTTAATGATGATTTTTATCAAACTTGTATATTTAAGTTCAGTGATTTCACTTAAATAACAATTAATAGGTAATTATTATTGCCATTTAAGTGAAATCACTGAACTTAAATATACAAGCTTGATAAAAATTTTCATTCTAGAAGAAAATTTCAAATGGCACTTAGAGGCTTTTGCATCTGAACTCTTCATATATATATATATATATATACATAATGCATTATACACAGTATACAACACACTTCAAAATAGAAATCATGATGTATAAAATAAAATAAGTAAATAATGCTATCAGTCAAATTCTACATCTTTTCTAGTCATTGAATCACACTCAAAATATGAGTGTAGGGATGTGGACAGGGTTTGTATATATATATAAAAAAAAAACGTTTTAATACTGGCTGGGACTTCCTGCAGACTTCCGTTTTATGAATGATGGCAACCATTGTTAAGGTCCAATACTGCCACCTATGTTGGAGTGTTATGGGGTGTAATAGCTGGATTATTTACTATATTATCTTATGTGAATTTTTAACACAATATTGATACTTTATTTTTTAAATCATTTATTGTCAATACCACACCCCTAATGTAAACATTTGTTGATGCACTACATATATCTAAATGTAATTTGAAGTACATTACACTTGCTATGGATCATTTATGTGAATGTGTTGCATGCAGACATAACCTGATCTTGTTGTGTGACGGGTTTCGGTTAGCCGTGTTCTGGTCACAAATCACTAGTCTCAAATATCCCAGTAACCATGTAAATATCTAGCTAATGCTGCTGGGGTGTGTGTGCTTTAAAATGATTTATGGAAGCTTTGTCTAGCTGTACGTATGATCAGGGCAGGGAGAGACATCTAGCTGGTAAATATGATTGACACAGTTGCAGCTTTACTCAGCTATTTCAGCTACTGATATTTTTCTCTCCTTAAAAATGACAGTTGGCCTCTCTTTTTGCTTCATTTAAGTCTACTTTTGGTCACACAGATAATTCCTGAAAATTATACCAGCAATTGCTCGTCCATCCAAACACTTGGATGCTGCTTTTATATTCTTTTCATATTTTATTTGTTTTATTTTATGTCTAAAGTTCTTTGGAATGCGGTTTCCTTTTCACAGCTGTTCTTCAGATTGAAACTTGTGGCATCAACTTATGGCATCAGTTATTATAATAATTCACAGATCAATTCATAGGCTAATTGAAAGGCAATTCAATCTTTGTAATGGGCAATTGTTTTCTACCTGGGTAAACTTCTGAATAACAAGTACATATATAAACAGTTGTTAAGAGTATGTTTTGAGCGGAATACTGTTGCATATTGTGAAAAAAACAAAACGATTCTTTGTTCACATCAGTGCTTTTAAACAAATCTTAAGTGTATTATGATTCTATGCTTCCATGCATCTTGAATGAACTAGGCCAGGGCACCTTGTTTATGAATGAACTGGGACATCTCGATTTTGAACAAACTGAATGAACTGGGGCATGAGCGTGTCTCTTCTGACGACTGAATGAGAGGAGGCACGTCGTTGGATATGTTTGTTTGTCTCGTTCACATCAAGGAGAGAAAGAAAGAGGAAACTTAATAGTGCGTAAAAATGACTCATGACTGTACACAAAATAATTGAATTGATTTTTTTGCTATTTTTTATAGCTTTATAAAAAGATAATAGTCAGCAATTGACAGATTATTGGAAGAAATAGATCTGCTTATGATAAAAATAAATAATTGCACAAACAAACAATAGCTTTTTTTTAGCAAATTTGCAGACATGCAAACTTTAATAACGGATAAAAAAGTTGTAAATAAGTATTTATTAAACACACCCATCTCTTTATTGCTACGCCTCTAAAGTTCACCCTCCAATCCTAATCGCCCTGCTCCAAGTCGGTTTCAAACCCGGATCGCTGGCATGCGAGGAGGCTTCACTAACAAGGACACTAAACGGTAAACTACGTTCTCTAGCACTCATCAACCTGCACAACTCTAACTAGCTGGCCTCCATTACACACGCAATGCAAGAGTGGATGTCTATTTAACATAGCAGAATCACAACAAAATAATTCTTCACGAAAAATTAAGCGAAGATGATGAACGCACGACAAGGAAGCACAAACATTTAACATACGTACAAAAGGGTAAATATAAACAAGAGTCCGTTGTTAGTCACCAACAGCACAGCAGCTCCAGACAAACAATGACACTCAAAACCAGTGTTACTCGTGTACAGTATGGAGCGGAATCAATGCAACCTCCGCGTCTGTTTTCAGGACTTCCCTGTTAGCTCTCCCCAGCGCTGGAAAGCTTTTCTTATATTAACCCGGGTCCTAAAGCTCTTTCCTGGTCATAACCCTTCATTTTCCAGTGATAAGCTTTTTTTTCTTTTGTAATGTCTCTCACCCATCACTCTTTCTACAGTGTTTTTTTTTTTAAATCTCCCTCTTGATAGTTCTCTCTCCTCCACACTTTTATACCCTAATGCGGATTGGGAACACGTTTTTTGTTCTGTCGGTCCGACCAAATTTCAAACAGCATTTTTCAAATATGGCTTACCCCACCTTTAACTCAATAAAATAAATTGCGCAAGTTTCAATTGTTTTTACAAGTTATACAAGATTCAACTAATCTTTTTAAGTCAGTTTAATGTAATTTAAATTGAAATGACTTAAACATCCAAGTTGACTTTTTTACAGTGAAATTATTTCATGATGCTTTGTCTGTAAATGACCGTTTTCCCCATGTATATATAAGTGCCGTCAACGTTAACGTATGCGATTAATTTTAGTCCAGTTTAACATCTGTATTTTCTGCCATCCTTTTGCTAGTGTTACATTATATGATCACGCTCTTATACATGCAAAGGCTTTTAACCCATTGAAGCGCGACAAGACAAAGAGAACACGCTGCCTTGTGAATGTCCTGTATCCTAAAGCACACAGACACACCACTCAGAAAGGCGCACGGCAGTATCATGCGCACAAACAGAGCACCAGAAGAGAGTTCTCTTTCGCACTTTAATGAACAATAACACAGAGATTTATGCCAAAATGTCAGTTTTGTCAAGTATCCTCATAAGAGCAGTCTTAAATTAGTTAAATAAAGTCATAAATGAACTTAAAGAGTTGTGAGAGAATGAGTTGCGAATGAAATCCGCTTATCTGTCATCAGCAGATGATCTTAAAGTGACAGCAGCTACTAATTCTGTCTGTCAGTAAAGTCAATCAAAGAACAAAGGTACCAAAGAAAATTACTCCCTACTCTTGACTAAAGAACTTTTGTAGCTTTAATAAGGATTAGACTAGTTTATTTTTAATTTACAATTTATTCATGCAGAATGTTTGACAACGTTGTTCAATTTCTCTATTTCCTAGCTGTTAGAAGTGTACAGCTAAATGTGGCATTTATTAAGGGTTTATGTGAGGATTGTTTAAAGCTTACTTAAATTAAGAGTTGATATATTTTTGAATCCTTTTAATTCTGTAATGTTTAATGGCTATAATTATTGTTTAATATGTGTGTGGGGAGATTATTTCGAGATTACCTGCGGAATTATTACATTGTAAAATATATTAAAACCGTATAAAAAAAACTTGTTTTTAATTGCGAATATTCACAGAAAATAAGGGATTCATCTAGTTAATTTCTTTTATCGATTGACAGAACTAATATAAGCACCAACTGCAAAAATAGTACTAAATATAGAATCAAATTAGCTAGTCAGAGCCAGAGAGATACCAAATAAAGGGATCATCTGCTAAACTCTCTCTTTTAGGACAGAAAGATACAACTATAATGGATTTGGGATAAACACATAAATCCTCTGAGACCATCATCACCCCAGAGATCAGCTGGGCGCCTGGTTTCCATTTTCTAGACTGTTATCACGTGTACAGTCTACTTGTTGATGAAATCCATCAGAGAACCATTTAAACTGTGCAAGAATAATAGGTACATGTCTTATGTCTCTCTGTGGGATTGGAAACAGACTTACTGACTGTGTGACTGCCCCTGCACTCCGGATGTTCTTGTTTACTGCCAAGCAGAGGCCACCGTCTTCCTGTCTCTGAAAGTGAAGAGCTGCGGTACACACAAGAGACGCAGTTTCTGCTAGGTGTGAGCAGACCTATGATACTCGACCCCCTGAGGAGGTAGAAGCGTGACTGACTGACAATGCAACCAGAGACTCCCACTAACAGATACAGTAACCCTCTCTCCGCTGCTCTGAGTCCCTCCAGCGTTTTTAACTGGTGGAAGGATGAGTTTAGAGTTCAAAGAGCTCCCTCTGCACAACTTCTGAATCTGTTGGGAATTTAAATATGACAGATTTGAACCTGCCAGAGAACAAAAGCTTTCTAAAGTCCTGTCTGAGTCTGGGCACCTTCGCGTACCGTCGCCACTCTTGGGTCTGGTAAGCACGAATGGGTGTTGGGTTATAACCACAGAAGAGACCTGTTAGTTAGTTTTGATTTATTGATTTAGCTTGTGCAACTTGTTGTAATGGCAAATTCAACTAATTCATGTTTTAGAAGATTGCTGCACACACAGTTGTACATTGTTTTGAGAGGATAATGTTAAAATTCTGCAGTTACAGTTTGTCCATTTGATTCAAAGCTTTTATGTTTGAATTGTATAGACCCCTTTTCAGTTGGTAAACATGGTGACGTTTTTATGTGGGCGGAGCTTAGGTGGAGGCAGAACGATCCCTCTGGCCGCTTCGCTAACGCTAGTTAGCAAGTATTGTTAGCTTGTTTTTTTTAATAATGACTGGAGAAAATCAGATTTTATATTAATGTGTAAGGTCACTCACTGTCCAGGACCGCGATTGTTATTTCCAAAAGTTATTTTTAACGGACAGAACCAGATTGGCCGACCCGTAGCCGCCTACACGCTCACTCAATGCATGGACGATCTGACAGGATTAACGTTACGTTACCTCGGTTGAGTGGCCTGACTTCTACACCTACCTTATAGAGAAACCGATCGTAAAGAGAAACTGAGGGCATATAAATCTTTAGATGCCTATATGGTCCTGTACAAGACTTGTGTGTATAATCCGCAGTTCTGCCGAGCCAGGGCAGAGAAGACGACAATGTAAAAAGTGTAATTACTTTGTGATTTTAATGACGTGAATATTTTCTAGAAATAAAAGTTCCAGAGACAGCATATTCATTTTTCATTGATACTTGCACCAAACAACACAATAAGATGACATTTAAAAATAATAAAAGTAATTTAAGCTCCTTATTATGTAGCCAAATCTGTGCTAGTTTGCATTGGCCGCCTCCAGTTTTCGCTTTGCTTTGCCTCCAGCTAGCGCCGTGACGTAACTGTGACGTCAGCGCAAAAGGGGTCTATTTGGAGACTTTTAAATGATTTTGAAAGGCTGCATTTCATTCTTGATATTTTCATTCTCATTCATAACTTGAATGTGCCTGCAGACTAAAATCCAAGTGGATGGGGTTTAATTGTATTCATCCAGAGAGTTCTTGGCATGGCGGTATAGCGCTGCTTTGAAAATATTTTCTCTAATAGGACTTAAAATGTCTTTGATTTCTTAGAAAATCAAAGGTTTTGCTCTTGAAAACGTTTGACCTTCTGCCACTCTCTCCCATTCACTGTCTTTTGGCTTGACATACTCTCATCGCTCTCTCTCATTGATAAACAGGCTCAATGGAGGAGCCGTGGTGGTTGATTTATAGCTTATTCAAGCTTTTTATATATTCAGTATAATATAGCAGTATGTTCTTCTTTGTCCTCTCTGGCCTACACAGAACTAGGTGGTGTTTCCACAATCATTCCTTGAGAGAAATGCTTGAAGGTGTAAATTCCTTTTGTTTTGCTGGCTGACATGAGTCGCCTTCGATGTTATACTGACAACTAGTGGCAGGATGTTGCAACTTGCAAAAACAAAAGGTGCCCTATGCCATTATAGAAATGTGCTATGCAGTCTGTCATTATTCAATGAGTGTAAGCATCCAGCAAATTAGGTTTAATCCGGGTAATGCCTTGTTCACACTACATGATTTTAAAATGTCAGTCTGAACTGTGCGGTTCCAGCCCTTTCTCATCCCAAGGAGTCATATACTGACGCTTTTGACATTTCGTCTACATTCAACACACATGGCACCCTTTAGCGCCAATATGAGACGCAGATATATATGGGCCAGAGGGCTCCTCCTAGTGGTCTAGCCGTAAACCTACCCCAGAACTAAACCATAACCAAACACAGCTCGGTGTGTGTTATATTGACACTAAAGGGTGCCATGTGCATTGGATTTAGATGGAATTGAGCTACTGATATAACTAGAATCATAAGTCCAAGCACACGATTTTAAATCATGAGTGTAATCTTTTAAACGCATCTTTAGTTTTTAATTAGTGGAATTGAATTAGGTCAATTCAGCTCAGTTTAACTATTTATTTGTGGAGCACTTGTCCTAATACAGAAAAATGTGCCTCACAAGAAAGCGAGACAAACGAGAAAACTTCTTAAAATTACGAGTAAGATGAGAAAGAACCTAAACTACATAACATAATGGAATAAATAAAGGCAGAGCTATAGAACAATTGTCACATGATAGGAGTGCAATAGACTGTCGCTTATATGCTTCCATTGTGATTGACAGGATTAGATGAACATGCTCCCCACAAACTCATTTGTGAAGGCTACACACGGGCACACAGAAGGCAGCTGTCATTCCTGAACAGAAGATCAGTTTACAGCATGCTTTGCAAGTCATGGAATACTCTGCTCTGCACATATCATGTCCAACAACAGCTCTGACCCCTCGTCTAATGGTGTAATACAAGTATCCGTTATAGAGAAAAAACAACATTTTATTGTTATATCATACATCCAGAAAGCAGTGACGATCTTTGGATTTAAAGGGGTGGTTTACTGCTTTTTTTCTTTGCATGATTGTGTTTATGGGGTGCAATATATTTTGGTCTAAACATTTAGAAAATTAGTCCATATACAAATTCAGGTCCAAAATGTTTGTTTGCGTTTGTCGTAGACACGAAATAGCAAAATATAAATCCAGCGCTAGCATTTGATAAAACATTTAAAATGATTAAGTCTTAGCCTGTTACAGGTGGGCAGCTCATGGGCATGATTTTAACATGTCAAGGTTGTTTATGCATTGACGTTTAAAACATTCTCATTCCTAGTTCAGCCACTTTCAAATCGACCTGAAATGTAATTCACAGCACCACATCCCTATCTCCACTTCCACATCTAACCTATGCTATTACCTTAGTGTGATTCGAACTATTACAGATGGAACTGATCCCAGTGTTTAAATATACAGTCTATTTGCTCAATTATGTAATACAGTATACACATTAAAATTTAGAAACGTGATGAGAAGTGGTTATGTGTTATTGTTATGATCAGCGGGCTGTTATCGTAGTAGCTGAAGCATAAGTGCTATTCTGTGTTTTTTCCAGTCAGATACGCTTGTAGTATAGAGTGAGCAGTGAAAGCGTGTAGATTGGGTCCGCTGGGCTGTCGGCTAGCCGGCTTCACAGTGGGAGTCAGGCCCTTTGCCTTCTACCATTCACCTCTCCATCTTCCTTACCTGTGCCCATCTGGTGAGATCAACCCCCCTTACTCTGTCCTTTCATCTTCCCCTTGCCCTCCCACATTCATTTCCACCAGTTCTTTTCTTTTTATCACCTCTTCCCCTTTCTTATAGCCTTTCTGACTTTCTTTTGCTCCAAATGTGCTTTCAATCGCTCACTTTAAAGCAATAGTTCACCTTAAGATGAAAAATCATAATTTGGTTATTGACCATCATTTTACTGTGCTCTATATATGTCACTGTGCGCTTCATGCAGTTATTGAATTATTAACACTTCCCTTGTGCATTTCTGTGGAGCAAACACATAATAAAATGTTGAAGAACGTTGATTACCAAACAGTTTTGGTTCCCATTGACTTCCATTGTATGTTTTTTTTTTTTTCCACACATTGGAAGTCAATAGGAACCAAAACTGTACTTACATGCTTCATAATATCATCTTTTGAGTTCCACAGAATAAAGAAAGACATTGGTGGTGCATGAATTTTAATTTATAGGTAAACTATCCCTTTAACTGTTCTTTTTTTCTCTCTTTCTCCTTGGCTGTCCTCTGTCTCACACCTGTCAGAGAACATCACATCTGTGAAGGAATCAAATAGATGCATGCAGTTCCTATTGGATGTGTTAGATTGAATTAGACAGAGCAGGTAAACAGAGGTCTGTGCTCTTTGATTAGAAGCAAGAGAGTGAGTTTGTCACATGAATCAGTGAAGTATATCCCAGAGTGACAGGTGTGTGATGTTATGCAATGATTCAGTGATTTTGAACACATTTAGACAGTATGAGACAATGATGTGCTGGTGTTTGCGGAGTGGATTTGTAAAATATTTCTGTAATGCTTCTTTGTGAGCTCTTAATAGACTTATAGTTTGAGAGAAGTCAGTTTAAAGACACCAAAGAGAACTATTTTGATCTCTATTCATTTATGTTTTGTAAAAGGAAATTAGTGAATGTCTAATCCTGTCATTTTTTATGGAATACATAATGCCTTTCATATTCAGTTTTTTTTTCAAACATTCATGGTATTCACATTTAATATGTCAGAAATATTCCTGAGCTGTTTATAAATTTAATATCAAAACTTTAATGAATTTGTTTTTAAATCTGCATTCAATTCTTTTTTCTTAAATCTGCAGTCCGTAGCTTTTTTGGGGGTTAAAAATTATCCAAAATACATGTTTGAGAAAATACATAACCAGCCAGTGTTCAAAACTATCAGCTTGCTGTAGCTGGATTCAAAGCGGTAAGCTCGTAATAAGGTTTTTAATTCCAGTGGTACTGGTGGATTTCCGCGGGAGATTCGTGCATGTCTTTGCTTCATTACGTCACATGTGTACACATAAAGAAGGAGTCTCAGCTAGTAGGCTATATTGCGTGTGAGGATATTTGGATATTTGCGGACTGCAGCTTTAACTAGACCTTATGTAGCCCCGCCCCTTTCTGCACCACGCTTGTTGTGTTCTTTATTCCAGTTTGTATTTCCACAGCATAAAGGTAAGAATCTTACGGATATATGAATGAACCTCTCGTTTTTAAATCTTCCTTGTCTACTGACATTTTATGATGACATCCGTTTCAAACATTACAATGCTCAGGATAACTTTCATTAACTCTACAATAAGTAAATTCACCAGCTAATTACTCTTCGACAGAGATGCTAATACAGAGCTACTGCTAAAACTGAAGTATAAAGGAAACACAAAATTCTAAAGATGGCTGTGCACTTGTTTTTCTGGCGCAGAATGTCTGGCTAAGTCTGAGAAAATATGTTGGGCACAATAATCCAAAAAACAACCATGTCCCCCAAATACTGTTTTGTATTGGTCAGAATGATTCCCAATCAGTTTTGCTTTCTCACTGCTTTGTAAGTGGAGAGATCAGAATATTAATTTAGGTCATACATTTATTCAGTCTTTTATGCATCAGCAATTAATTATTTGACACCTCATGCAGACATCAGATTCAGACTCACAAATTCAGTTTATCAGAATGCATAATGTACCTACTTTGACATGATGTTACATGTTTTTTTAAGACCAATAAATTAATTTATCAATTTGCGACAGTACTGAGTTAACGTTACTGTATATGATTCTGTATCGAGAAAGAGTAAAAAAAAATAAAAATAAAAAAAAAACATTTTCCACAGAAAAATGTAATTCTAATATTTTTGACACACTTATTTATGTTTTCTGAATTGTCTCTTCAATAGTCCTTGTAGAATACTTGAGGTGGAAATTATAATCAAGGATAATTTGTAATCAGGTTGCTTAAGCTCCTCAAAGTCAATCTCCAATCAACCCCAGACACTGTCAGGAAAATAGTATACCCATGACATTAGAACTGAGAGCTGCTGTGCTGCGGTCCTCTTTTAGTATCCTGCGTGTCAGTACTACTCGGGTATCAGGCTGTCAAGTATGAAGGTTACATGTAAGGAATGGTCAAAGTAACCAAGTAGGTGAAGTCTGCTTAGTGACTCTGAACTGTTTGGATTCTCCTCAACCTGTTTGTAGCATTAGACTGTTAGTCGGTCACCTACTGCTGTTTGCACTGCCAGAAATGAGTGTCCTAGAATCATTCAGCACTTCTTTTGTGCTGTATATCTAATGGGTTTAAATACATTTTGTTATTTTTTTTAGAAACAATCAGTTCCCCATTTCTTATATTTGTCATTTTACATTTAGTTGAAAAGTTTCTTGCATTGTTTTTTTTTTTAATAACAAAACATTTCAAAGCATGTGAATTACAAAATGTTTTTAACAAATGCTAATAAAATAGAAGTCTGATTATGAAATAAACAAATAATAATAATACAGGGACAGTCAGAGGTTGTATAATATTACTCGCATTTTGAGTCATCCTTTTATTTTTAGTTAGATTTCATTTAAATTATTTAGTAACTCATCATCTCTCTCTTCCCAGCTTAGTTAGACTAATTAGCTAAATAAGAAAATAGTCAACAGGCAATGTTTTTATTAGATTCTAGCTGAATCTTACTCAAGGCTCGGTTTTCTTTATTTGTAAAATGCTGTCATCCAGTGGCCAGTAAGGTGTACTATCATACTATCAGTGTTTTTGGCACTCTTACCAATGATGTTGGTAATTCTGCACACTACCAACCCATTATCTCTTAAAGGACAAGTTCAGTATTTTACACTTAAAGCCATTTTAAGATCGTTTTTGATGAAATAGAATGGTTAAAATTTTGACACATGCATTTTGATTAAACTTTAGTTTACAAAGACGTCAAACTCACCGAGTGGTCTGGGGTGTTCACTGCCTCACACAAATCGCTACAAAAGATGCATTCCAACAGGTTTTATCGTAGTTTTTGTCCAACTCCATTGACAGCTTGTGTCCAAATTTCAATCTTAACCGTTGTATTTCATCAGAAATGATCTTAAAAAAGGTTTTTAACCCAAAAATGAAAATTTAGTCATTAATTACTCACCCCTATGCTGTACCAACCCCATAAGACCTTCGTTCATCTTCGGAACACAAATGAAGATATTCGAAGATATTTCATTTCATATTCGTATGTTTTTTTGTATGTTTCAGTTTGTAACCGTTTTCTTTATTTCACATGTAAAGAAACATCTTAAAGATGTTTGTTTAACTTTTTGATTCAGTTTTAAATGGTCTGTTGGTTTTATTTTATCCCAGCTTTTATGTGGTGTTAAAAAACTGAAACAGGAAGTGCTTCTGGACCAGTGTTGTTTACATCTTGTGAAATGGTCTATAGGCACCCTAAGAGATTGAAACTTGACGGCCCACAAAGTCATTGGAGAAAATGTTTAAATATTCCATGTGACAAAAGTGGCTCAACTGTAAGTTTATCAAGCGACGGGACTACTTTTAAAAAAACAACAAAAATAACGACTTTATTCGACTATTCCTTTTCTTCCTTGTAGGCCTGAAACGAGAGTTCAAGAGATTTCCACGACCCATGCGCGAGAACTCATGGAATGTTTAAACATGTTCTTCAACGACTTTCTGGGCCGTCAACTTTCAATCCCTTAGGGTGCCTTAGTGATCCAGCTCTAACTGTAAAATACAGAACTTGTCCATTAACCTCCATGTCCCTTTGAACAAAAACTATGATAAAACCTGTTGGAAAGCATTTTTTGCAGTGATTTTATGGACACACCAGACCACTCTGTGAATTTAACATCTTTGTAAATGCGTTTAATGTGTTTTATGAATTTGTGTAGGTGGTGGTGGTTGCTACCACAGAAACCGAAAATTCTCGGGACAGCAGCATTCGTCCAAATTTCAATCTTAACCGTTCTATTTCATCAGAAACCGAACCTGTCCTTTAACATCCATGTCCCTTTGCATGATTTTAATGAAACCTTTTTCATTATTATTTAATCACGGGTATAATCATCATGGCTAGTTTAGTTCTAGGTAACCTTAAACTAGGTTCTTATATGTTTGTATTGGACAGATTTTCATGAATATTGTTTACTGTTTCGTTTTGATCGGTGTCAAAATTATTTCACACTGAGTCATCCTCTGCATTCACACACCCCTGTTCGACTCATTCTTTCTTTTACTTTTATCACCAGCTGTACAGCAGACTGATCTTCCCCTGCATTGCCATTGTCTGCTCTGTTGTCAACTCAGCCTCCAAAATTATAAATTTACTCTGTTCACTTGTCTCTTCACAACTTCATTTTCTTATCATGGGCATGTATCTTAGCAGTTCATCATGACGACAGATCTGTGATCTTTAAGGGATTTTTTATAATGACTAAATTTTGGGATATTTTGTAATCCTATAACAGAGAACACATTTTCTTCTCATCATGTGTTACGAAACTTATTGTGCTAGATGTTCCACATGCTCGCAAACAAAGCAAAAACGTTAAAAATAAAGTCATGGCCCATCCGTCATCTTATTCTTGGTGCTCTTTTCACTTGGATTCATATGCATGTGAATGAAATGCAAGACCGGAAATTCAAGCTCATGCAGTTTTGTCTTCCACTGCATACCAAAGTTTAAATATGATAACCTCTGACCTGTGAATAAATGCAAATATAACTTAGACATTTGACCAATTGACTCTAAGAGTCACAAAGTGACCTTTTTGCAGAATTCACGTAACATACATACACACTGAAAAGCTGCATGTTTTGCAGTGCTACTTGGTCGGAAGTTTGCATGTTCATAGTAAATGAAAAAACTCATTACACGGAAAACTCTTCAACCACAAACTATCAGCTTTATTTGTGTGTGTATGTGTGTGTGTCTTAAACTCATTGAGGCGTTTGGCTTTCTATCAAACTTTTATGCAAACAGGCACAGTATGGACAGAACATACAATATATTGAATAAGGATGCATTGATATTGCATAAAATTCTGGCAAAAGTGATTGTTTTATATTTTCACCCATAACTAATATGGACAAACCCAATTAATGGCTCATGAAAATGTAGCTTTGCATCACAGAAATAAATTATATTTTACAATAAAATAGAAAACTATCATTTTAAATTGTAATAATATTTAACAATATTACATATTTTTTCTGTTTTTGTTTTTTTGTTTTTTTGTTTTTTTGCATCAAATAAATGCAGGCTTGATGGACATATATAAAAGACTTCTTAAAATAGTCATTTTTCCAAACTTTTGATTGGTACTATATATATATATATATATATATATATATATATATATAGTACCAGTCAAAAGTACTATATATATATATATATATATACTTTTTAAAATAGTTTTATTTTAATTTATTTAATTTATTTACACCCATTTTGTGTGTGTGTATATATATACATATATATATATATACATGAAGAGTTCAGATGCAAAAGCCTCTAAATGCCATTTGAAATTTTCTTCTTTAATGATGATTTTTATCAAACTTGTATATTTAAGTTCAGAAATTTCACTTAAATAACAATTAATAGGTCATTATCATTGCAATATAAGGGAAATTACTGAACTTAAATATACAAGCTTGATAAAAATGATCATTCTAGAAGAAATTTTCAAATGGCACTTAGAGGCTTTTGCATCTGAACTCTTCACATATATGTATGTTTAATTGTTATTAGACTTTATGTATATGTGTGTGTGTGTGTGTTTGCTTTGATGTAAGTTGCTTTGAACAGTCATTACAGTTCATAAATCTTATTACAGTGCATCACTGAGCTGGAAAATGTTTCATTTGAAAAAGTTGCAAAGAGATCCAAACCATTTAAACACTTCTTTAAATGTATTCTTACCATGTGAGGAGTATGAGAGAAAATGATGTTAACGACCCTTCTGCAATGTCGAATGTTCTTCATGAAATCTTTTGCAGACATTAGGAATGTAACGTTCTCATTTGTTCAGACATTCCAAGTCCATGTTTCGAGCTCCGCCCCGGGTTTCATGTGCGGCCGCGTTCTCTTGCTTTGCTAAGTTGAGTGGTAGCGCAGCTGGACTTCAAAAGGAAGTGGCTGTGCGGTGAAGTTGAGCTCTGTGGGAGGGCACAAGTGCTAGGGTAGACGCTACTAGAGCACGCTCAACAGCACAGCGGTGTCTCTCAGGGCCATGCTCCGCAGGTCGCCCTGCCACAGAGGCAGGGTTCATTTTGACTTCAGTGAGGAGGTAGTAAAGAGGCTGCACACCTCCACCTTAAGGTTAGAACTAACACCCTTTTTTTTCTGTCTGTTATGTCTGTCTGTTTGTCTGTCTGGTTCACATGCTTTCTCTCTCTCTCTCTCTCTGTTTGCTTGCTTATTTATGTGGTCACTGCAGCTATGTATTTATCTGCTAAGTACTACTTTAATATTAAATATGAGTCAGCTTGCCCATCTTATCTGCCATAAATTGTCATAAATTCCTGTCCCTTTTCTTCTGGACCCTTGTCACACAGCGATCAGATGTCATCTCCTATTGTGTATCTTTTCTTTTGAAACATCTTTGTCTCCAGTGTCACTTTCTATGCATTTTCTCTTTCTCCCCCCTTTTTTCCAGACTTGTTTTTGAGTTCATTGGGATGATTTGTTGTTGTGTTTGTAAGTAAACTGAGCTCTGTGTTTATACAAGAGTCAAGTTGTTCACATCTGTTGTACATTTTCCATTAAGTCTATTGTGCGCATGCATTGGATAAAGCGTTACACAATCTTTGTGCTCATGATATCAATTGATACATTCAGCTCCACTGTAATTTCACACCTGAGACCTGTTCTTGCTTTACATTGTCTGGGTAAACATCACCACACAGCTTTAGCTCAAGCTTCCCAGATGACATTTTGCCCTAATTGTAAAGAAAGATTAGGTTTAAGTATCCTAAGAAGTTTAGAAACCGTTTTATTTTATTTTAGTGTGAGTGCACTTCAGTTATGAATATGTCTTTGTGTCAGTCTGTAATGCGTGTTTATACACTTTAAATGTCAAACACATGCATGAATGAATGAGTGTGTGAACATCTGTGTTTATGCACAGTGTACTCTGACGTCCGGGAAGGGTGTGTAAAGGTGTCCAATGACTCCATATGCCAACAAAGATAATCTCCACATTGGGTGGATTTTGTGTATTTACTATTACTATTTGCCATATAAACACTATATAGAGAAACTACATTTTTGGAAGATATCACTGAACATTTATTTTACCATAGCAAATGTTAGAGTTAATTTTTCATCTTTTTTTGTGTGTTTATTGAAAATTAGACAAATCTGATATTATTTTAATCTTATATCTGTTACTTAACAGTTGAGAGAGTTCTTTAAATATTGATCTAACCAGCAGAAGACACCAGTGTACATCCCAGTTGTGCAGGTTTTTTTTTTTTTTTTTTTTTTTTTTTTTCACAGTTGCGCAGGGTACGGTAAATAACTGTGATTTATACCATGGTCTGGGTGAATACTCGATTCTGATTGGCTGCAGGGTGTCCGTTAAAAAGTGATAGAGGACACCTAGTAAAGTAGTTCTGGTGAAACTGCCTGTTTACCATTCGAAATTAGTAAATAAATGCGCTGCCCACAACAGCTGTGAGTAACCATAGCAACAGGCAGTCACATGCTCTATCATCTAACGTTAGATATTATAGCCTAATACAACAATGAGCGACTTCGTGCTATTTCTTTTAACATTTATGGAGAATATGGCAACTTTGACGACTGGTATGCTGCTGAAGAAAGAAAAAATGTAAATAAAACGGAGAAAATTACACCGCTGCTGCTCTGCTCCATTGAACTCTGTAACGACATAACTTGCGACCATAGTTGGATAACGATGCTTTCGGGAAACGCACCCCTGAATGAGACCCTGCGGGAGTTTTACGCAGCTGTCCATACAACCAAGGCAGGAGAAGGCTGAACGTTACAGCGTTTCAAGCCTAAGGAGACTGAGGCAAATGACCCTCTCTTTGATCTGATTAATTTATTGCCCTCTATAACGTTAAGCGCAAATCGCTGGAGATCAGAGCTAATTGTTTTTTTTATTGTTGTTTGATTAATTGTTTTATGAGTAATAAAAAAAAAACTATGCCTACCTTTGTGTTTCATGAAAAAAAAAATGCATTTGTGAACCTGAAGGTATACGAGCTAAGCGGACTATATATCTCCGGTTGCTAAATAAACAGTCAGGCAGGCAAGGCAAGTTATTATTTGTAAAAACTAGATTTAGCCTAATTAAAATATAAACTAATGTTTTATTTGGCAAGTGACCATGGTATAAGCGGGTTAATGCCCTCCGAGGTGTCCATTGTCAGGTTTTAATGGACTTCGGCGGAGGCAACCGTCCTCCGCTGCGCGTCGGCCGGTTTACGCCTCGCCGTCGTCCATTAAAACCTGACAATGGACACCTCGTCGGGCATTAACCCTTACGTATATAATGGTACATTTAATGTAATTGTACTGTAAAATACTGTTAAATTTACGGTTTTTGGATGTAAAAAAAGAACAAGTCATTGTATAGTTTTCACTGTCATATATACAGTGAAAAAATGTAAATGTAAATGCATTAAAATTGCTGATAGGTGTAGAGTACCCGACAGTATACTACAACTATGTAAGATACCTAGCTGCCGGGTAGCTTTTAAATGGTCATCATGATTTAAAAGCCGGTGCTGGATAAACAGAGAGATGTGCGTGCCTGCGCGTGCGACAGAAGGATGCAGTAGGATATATTATTTACGACAGCAGTAACGGACAATTCCGCTTCCAATCTGTAGGGCGACCGCAGAGGAAAAGTCACTTGGTGTTGCTTTAATAAAAAAAAAAAAAGAAATTTATTTTAAGAAAATGTATAATTGTATTTTAACAAAATATTTAAGTTGGTCTTGTATGTTTTTTATTAGATCAGATAAGATAACATTTTTAGCTGTCATATGGTCGTGTTATGTGCCCCTCACATGTTACAACGGGCGTGTAGAGTCACTTTTCACTTCCATTCTTTCAAGGGTATATGAAGAGTTCAGATGCAAAAGCCTCTAAGTGCCATTTGAAATTTTCTTCTAGAATGATCATTTTTATCAAGCTTGTATATTTAAGTTCAGTGATTTCACTTAAATGGCAATGATAATTACCTATTAATTGTTATTTAAGTGAAATTACTGAACTTAAATATACAAGTTTGTTAAAAATCATCATTAAAGAAGAAAATTTCAAATGGCATTTAGAGGCTTTTGCATCTGAACTCTTCATATCGAGAATAAAGTATACACTGCATTAATGAAACGAAACCACATAAATGTACTAGACATGTGTGAAATTAATATGTTGAAAATATTAAATTCTCTGAACCCCAAGTTATTTACACAAACTGAGAAAATCAAAAAGGTTGAGCTGCGCTCTCCCCTAACTTTGGAAACTAGCAATAACCAGGAACAAACTAGAACATGAGGGGAAAACAAAATGGAAACTAACTAAACACAACCCTGAAACTATTAAAGTTGGCACAAACAAACATTCGCTTGCATACCAACTCATTTGTTTTTTTTCAAAACTACTGCGTCATCTTGAATGATCCCCTGAGTAGGGCATCTTTGTTCCGAAAAAAACCATGGAAAAACAGCCTTGTTGAATGCCATTTAAAGCCGGGTCCACCGCCTTAATGTTCTCACGGACCAGCTCATATGAGCTTCCCTCTTCTTTTTCTGAGCCTCTGATGCCACAGTAGATTCCAGTGTAACTTGCCTTTAAAGTCCCCTTCTTCCCCACATGATCAAATCCTGCATTACAAAATATCTATGATGCCCGATAATGTAATCATTTAATTGCTCATGTGTTACAGTGAAGTACATTATGTCAGTCATTTCCACAACAAGAGAGAGGAACTGAAACACATAGATCTTTATGATTTGCAACCCATTATAAAGTCTCCATTGTTGGAGTGGTGGCACTTATACTTTAAGTGAAGTGGATAATAGAGACTATCTTTTGGATCAGCTCTACATAAACTATTGTTGTGTTGTGCATGTGTTAGACAGTGAGTCAACACCAGTCACAAGGTAATTAGATACTTACTTGAAAACAACATCCTGCTCTTTTTGTTTCATGATGAGAATATACACATCAAACAATCTTTATTCTTCTTTATAAATGCTGATAAACATTTTCAATAGCTGCCCTCACAACCGAATGATATTCCATCTCTGCACAATTATTACAAATGAAAACAAGTGAGGCAATCACGCACAAATGTTAGATCATAGCTTTAAGACAACAAGGGGTTATTTGTTGTACTGTGGTCAGCTCTGATGTCAAGTATTATTGAGCTAAAAAAATTGTTGATAACCATTCACTTTATATTAACATTTTTTTTTTGCCCGGTCATTGAGCAGTGTTGTTATTGTTAGCTTATAAACAAACGGAAAATGTTTTTAAAAAAATTATTAAGATTAAATAAACATAAATATTTTCAGCTAGTTTCCAAGACAACATTTTTCATTTTAATTAAGTTGAAGTATTAAAATTATTAAGCTAAAACTGAAATAAAAATAAGTTAGTTCCATATAAAGTATATACAAAAGAAAATGTATCAAAACTAAAATTGAAGATATGAAAACTGAAAATATAAAAATGAAACCTATTTCAAAATATAAAAATACTGTAATATATGTAAAAAAAAAATACTAAAATAATACAGGGGTAAAGAGTATATATATATATATATATATATATATATATATATATATATATATATATATATATGGGTGTGTACTCCTAAAAATTGACATCATTATTAACATTTAGCAGATATTTAGTTCTAGTTTGAAATACAGTTTTTCTCTTCTATGGGAAAAAAAGTTTATGATTCATGAACTACAGATTGTAGAACGAGTCCCTCCCCTTGGAGCCTATCATCTGTGATGTAAAAGCTTTTGGGGCTATTACTTTTTTTTTTTTTTTTTTTTTAATTGCCAAACTATAGTTTAATAGAAAATACATAATCACAACACAGAAAACTCCACTTATCAACGGTGTTTTTTGGCTTTTAGTATGAATATATTAGCCTTTATGTTATCTATAAGCTAGTGTGCTCCAAAACAATTTAGAAGATTTAAGCATTCAGAACTTAGAGTCTCACTTCCGCAAATATGGATCAATGCTTTTGATGACATCACCCTGCACTTTAGCTTCTCATAAGATTTTCTGTCCAATCAAATGCTCTCTAGAATGAACTAAAGTGTCCACTATGATTCAAACGGTGTAAAAATGCTTTCCATTCGGGCGAATGGAGTCGCGTGAACTGCCGCAGCGCGCACACCGTCCGTTCCGGTCCAGAGACACGATAGTAAAGAGTGGATCATACATTATGCGCTCATATGCGGATGAGCTGTGATATAAACAAAATGTCCCCCTCTGTCTTCCTGTATCAGTGGAAATTACGTCAACACATTGAATAATGCTGCACGTTTCAAGGCACTTCAGTGGGCCTTTTAAGTGTTCAGCTAAGTGAAGTTATTGTAAGATGTCAACTTGGCCACTGGAGACTTGTTCTACTTAACTTTTATAAGTGTTTATTTCCTCCCAATGTAAAGCCACTATCACCTTTTACATGAACCCTGTAATTGTAATGCCATGGGAATCGGAGATACTGGTTACAGCTGAGGTCAGAGGTGTCATTTCCTGGTAGCTTTTTTTTTCAGCCTTAACCTCTCCAGGGAGCTCAAATGTCACAGACTATACTCTGCTTTACACGATAGCTATACACAATGAAGATGTCAGTCAGACTAACACTGAAAGTTTCTTACAAAGAAATTCCATTGAAAGGATATTGTAAAAAGTGTGCAATGAGAAATACCACTATGTGGATAAAAAACAGCCTCCTTCCAGTCTGTTTCAGTTTAAAGCTACTATAGCTTTAACCTTGCCACTAGGGGTCACTAACCTCGAACCTCTAACAAACGCGTAGGTATGCGGAATCATGGAACTTGTCGTCATGCTGATGGATCTAATAATTTTTAGGGATGAGTGAATACATTGATGTTTTTAATATGACTGTGGGATAGGGTGCGATTGCTAGTGAGAGACAGATATCAGCGAGTGCGTCCCGCAGATATAAAGGAATAAGGACATTTCTTTTGACCAAACTACCCACAAGTGCTGAATTACACACAGGTCAGTTTATTAGACGAATGAAACTTGTGAGGTAACGTACCGCTGTTTCATTCGGTCTACACTGTGACTATCTAAACTGCATTTGAGTGTGTTGAAAGTTATAATGTTATTCTATGTGTTAGTTTGTTGGCTATATGAGACTAGCAGTGAGCTAGCTAGATCAACATTAGAATAACATACAGATCATATTCTAACATTTTATCTTGTTGAGCTATATAAAATTGATTAGTTTTATGTGCATTTGCTCACCACTGCACAGAGAGTGGCGTCTCTGAAAAGTTGTAACTCATGAAGCTCTGTCAAGTCGAAGTTAGTAGCGGACGTGGAGCTCTCGGCATCTCGAAAGTGCCACGCTGATATTGATTCTCGTGTTAGTTCTCCTTTTGTACCAAAGTCTGCTTGCCATGGCTCATCATGTTTGAACGGAAAAAAAACTAGATGTAACGCGGTTGTTCCATGAATATCACCATGGTTACTATAGCAGTAAAAGCGGAAACAAGAGAGATTGCGGATATTACGTCATTGATAGGCGACAATGACTAGGGACGAGCCTTTATTTGAAATTGGAATTTATCTGAAATTAAAAATCTTTAGGAACTTTTGGGATATTGTAATGGTGCGTTCATGTGCTATGGCAATTACTGTATGGTAAATACCAAAAAGCCGACGTGGAAAAAGCACATGAACACACCCTCATGTGGTATTTTCCACTGGTCAACTCGTAGAATATTTTGATGGACGAGTTGCCGAGATGAGATAACCTTTGACCATTCAAAATGGCGGAGAGCACAGCGAGAGTCGTGAATGGTAAAAATATATTCTATTCCTGATCTAGAAAATATACAGCATATTATATTACCTTTTGAGTTTTGATAAATCATTTTCTTGCTGTTGCAGATGACTTAAGCAATCTAAAATAGTTTTAGCTAAATAACAGGTCTGGATCTCCATCTTTTTACCACATTACGACAACAAAAGTACTTGAACGCAACACACTGGTAAATACCAGTTCACAAGTGGAAAATATCCTATTTTCCATAGCACGTGAACACACCATAAGTACACAACTGCAGAAAATATATCACAACTGTGCAAATGATTTTTTGATATTTTATTACAGAAATCTTACATATTGTACCTTTAAGTGTTTGTCTGGTTTTGTCATCCGATCTATTTATTTTTTTATTTTTGATCAGCAATTAATGTTGAATCAAGAGCTGTTTTTGCTTTATATCATAGTGGAATGAATGGTCAATAAATGGCTGAATGCACAGCATGAGGACGTGTTTAGGTCTGTTTCACACAGTATAAGCAGTTTCAGTTACTGGCTTCACACCCTTTCTCAACATCATTCCCACTTGCAGCATAGCAGAAGCATTATAGAATTAGAGTTTGAATGTTATTAAAGACAATAATCAATGCACCAACCCTTAAAAAAATACTTTATAGTACACAGCTTTTCTGTATATAGAACCGCAACTGTGAGACCCAACAGAAATGCTGTATAAAACAAGCATTGAGTACACGTATCAGAACATCTCTTGTGGTTTTCCATATTCGTAGTGCAGTGTCTCACTCCACATATCTGACTGGTTATCTTTCAAAAAGATTAATTGTATTGGACTTTTGTGTTAATAAAAACATAAAAAAATGATAATTTACATTAACTCTAAGCATGCTTCAAATTGCATGACTGCATGACTGGCTTTAAATGGCATTCAACTGCAAACGAGAAGAACAAGTACCAAATGCAAACAGAAACACAAGAGATAAAAGAAAACACAAGAAACATCTGTATATTGATAAATGGATTGTAATCACAAGTGTTTATAATGTAGTTTTGTGTTTATAAGTTTTGAAGATGGGAAGAGTTGAATTTATGTCAGAGGGAGGGAGTTCCAGGATCTAGGGGCCGTGGTCAATTTATTGTCAGAGGAGGACAGTCTGAACTTCTGAACACTTTTTTTGTGTGTGTGTGAAAGTATACCTATAAAGCAGTTGTACAGACTTTGCATGGTATTTTTTTAAGATTATCCATGAATTCACATCTCATTTGCATCAAAAACTGTGTTAACATTCTTATTTGCATATTTGCATTTGAACACTGCACACAACCTGTTTATACACCTCACAGATTCCTGACTATGCAATCCAGTTTGCCCTAAATAAATTTGACTGAAATTTAAAGAAGCCCCTTTTAAAAATACAAGTGTGAAATGTTGCTTTTTGGGGTTTAAAAAGTTGATAACCCGGGGTTAAGCACAGTGTGAAAAGTCCGATGGTGGTTGATGGCAGGCTAACAGGAAAAAGGGGCACAATAGGAGGATGTTGATTCAGTGTTGGCTGCTGTTATCAGACGCTGGACCTCCGCGCGGACCAAATGCATGCATGCATGTGCAGTGTTGGGAGTAACGCATTACAAAAGTAATACATTACAGTAACATATTACTTTTTGCTGTAACGCAGTAGTGTAAGGCATTACTAATCAATTTTCAGTAATATTTTACTCGTTACATGTTCAGTGAGGCTTGTATTACAGTTGTATTACAGTGAGGCTTGACATTTAGTTTTAATTGTAAAAAAAAAAAAAAAAAAATACAGCAAGATCGTGAGACATTAACGAATGGAAAATGCAAGTAGGCTAAGTTACCTGTTCGTGGTCAGTCAATAGCCGCGTGTGGTGTCCAAGTTTGTAAACAAAGGCTGATATATCTGTATAGTGATTTATTTTCTACAGGAGTGCGGTGAGGCATGATTTCAGCCTCTGTGCTCGCGCTGGCCAGTGGAAAAGCACCTAATGGGTGAGGATGGCATGAAGAAGACCGCATTCGTGAGATGGACGTATGCATATTAGGCTATTCGTTCTGTGTTTTCTTTTTAAACAGTTAGGCTATGTTTAGGTGGTATTTGTCATGTTTTCCTCACGCAATCATGTTTTTGATGCGGTGGTGACGTGTTCATATAAGGGTGGCGATAATAGAGCTCCTAAAAGCTGATGAAAAAGCAAAGATTATGAATATGTCAAATATGCTTATAGCAAGGAGACTTGAATTGTTTAGTAATAAAGATGAAGTTGACGACGCTGACTCAGTAGGCTAGTGAATGCGAAATGCACATTTCATTTCATAAGCAGAGAGCAGTCTGTTTTTTGTTTTGTTTTGAATTGTTCTGTTTACAAGTAGACATTTCAGTATATATATATTTTTCAGGTCTGTGGAGTAGGCTATATACTTATACGCTGAGTTTCGGTATAGCCTATTGGCTTTTTATGAGACACGCACCAGCACGCCCCCGCGCCTTATCTAATATTGTCTGCTTTTACTTCTTAAAGGCAACAGACTATGTGAAAGTTTTAAAGCAGTCTTTTAGTGCCAGTTCAGAGCGGTCGCGTCTGTAACATTGTTTTTTCCTCATGAATGCGAACCCGAAAACTAAAATAAAACGAATATTTTAAGTTCTATGGAGACTGGAGAGCCAACCCTTCCTCATCCGATTTGCGCAGTGTAATTAACAGAATTACAAAAAATATATTTTGCCTCCTATTTTTTTGTCACGCATGAATGTGTGTCTTTTCCCTATTATTAAAAATAAAACATAGACTGATATTTGTCTAATGTCTGGAGTCCTTTAAGGAAGTAGCCTATATACGTTCAATACATTATGTATTTTCTGAGAATTTTTATTTCAAGTTTTGACTGCAAATGTCATGTCCATTATGCTGGACTTCCCCAATTTTAAATAATTTATCCTATTTTATAATGTTAACTTCAAATAATACTAATAGCCTAATTTAAAGATAAGGTAGCATTGGATCGGGATGGTAAGGAGAATAACGCTGGGAGTTGGAAGAGGTGTGTCGCGATTCTGTAGGTTCGTGGATCTGAGTGTGGCGAATCGCGATTTCCGTTTCATATTGCATATCGTTAGAAGCCCCAAAGTTAAGTTCTACTTCTGTAGTTATTTTGGTGAAAGTAACTCAAAAGTAATACATGAGTAATGTAACGCATTATAATTCTGAGACAGTAATATTGTAAGGTAATGAATTAGGCCTACTTTTAAATAACAGTAACAAGTAATACCTAATGTATTACAGTTTGGAAGTAACTTGCACAACACTGTGCATGTGTGGTGAGTGTGTGTCGTAGTAAAATTCTGATGGACTGCTGCAAACACCAGAAAAACAAGGACCGGGTTAAGAATGCTTCTCCTATTCCCTAGTTTTACTTTTTTTAGTGCATGTAATGTGTTTTTTTTTTTTTTTTTTTACTTTGAGACTCTCCAGTGCTTACGGAGCAAACGTGAAAGGTCTCCAAACTTCTGGCACTCTGAGCGTAAAGACCATCGCTACTTCCTCCCAGTTAGATCCGAGATCACAAGCACATCTGAACCGAACACTTTTGAAACTGTTTATTTGAGTTGAGCGTAATGTGTTTCCCCTGTTTCTCTTTTGTTTGATGTGGGCTGAGACCATCTCCACTATGTTTCCTCATGGTTTGGAAAGATGAGACGTCCTTCCGCCCCAAGTGCTGGGAATCTTTGAGACTTTCCAGAGCTCTCTGGTCCCAGAGGACAGCTTGTGTATATTTCTCCTGAAATTTTCATTAAGCTATGCAACTTATTTTATGGATGGCTAAGGTGAATCAGGACTTGTTTTTAGTTGCGAATGCACAGTCTTAGTTTTCAGGAAGACAAAAGTGCATTTATATAATTGTGTATGTTAAAGTGCACCAATCCAAGACCATTAAATAGACTTTCATGTGTCCTTAATTTCAATATTGTTTTTTGTTTTTGTGCCATTGCAGTTTCGATGTTGAAAATGGCCCATCTGCAAGCTGCAGTCCTTTGGATCCCCAGGCCTCACCAGGTTCTGGCTTGGTTCTGCACACAAACTTTCCCGGCCACAACCAGCGGCGAGAGTCCTTCCTCTACCGCTCAGACAGCGACTATGACCTTTCACCAAAGTCAATGTCTCGAAATTCTTCTATCGCCTCAGAACTGTGAGTATAGTCGTATTTCTCATTGTTGTATTGTCTTAGTAGCTTCCTTTTATTTACTGAAGCAGTTGAAAACAACAATTTAAAATTTAATTGAATTGGTTTGCTGGTCCAAACTGGACTGGCTCTTGTCAGACCAGTTAAACTATCTTAGATTACCTAAAACCACCAAACCATCCTAGGCTGGTTTAGTCATTTGTTTTTATGAGAAATATTTGTTGTAAATCTGAACACTTTTTCCTGCACAGCGCATCTTTTAAGGATAAGTAAGTAAGTAAAATTTATTTATACAGCGCCTTTCACAGACTTAGTCACAAAGCGCTTTACAATACACAAAAATTGATAAAAAATAAAATAAAACAGATAAAATTATCAACATATAAAGTACAGAGATTACCCAAAAGCTAAGCTTCATGAGTCTTCACTTGTCCCCTAAAAAAAGGATCAACTGTTGTCATACATTTTAGTAATCATTAAATCATCTTCATTAATTAGTAAACACTTTTTTTTTACCAAAACATATAAATCATTCAGCATCTGAAGTGGTTTAATATGCCTTTCTTTCTTCAACACTAATATTTCTGTTTCCAAACATGTCTGCAGAAAAGGTAAAAATGAGGCAGGGCTGTTTTAGTGAAGTTGATTTATGCACTGCTGCTCATGGCAATGATATTTGCATGCCAGGACGTATCTCAATCAAGGCCTTATTTCCTAAGCCTGTCTGGAATTTTATGAGAACGCATTTTCCAGAGTCTTAGTTGCCAAATAACTATTGAACCCTGAGGAATGTGCTGGATTGTTCTTGTTAACATTTTTTTTAGTGCCATCTATGGTCCTGATATAGGCTACTAAAAGGAACCTCTCACTACCTCTTTTTAAAATAAGTCTGATTCTGAGTTGTAATTCCATGGAATATAAAATGACATCTGACATATAAAGTTGAAAGTCAACGTGAATTGCTGCCACTCACAACCCACTTTACTTCCGCAATGCGGTGTATTTCTGAGTGAAACTATATATTTAACAAATGAAATTCAGCCTGTTCACAATTAAGGAAGTGAATAGGGTCAGTTTAGATTTTTTGTTGACTTCATAATACAGTTTGAGTGTCAGTTGCTCAATATGTTATTCCCTCTTGATTGCAGGCATGGGGATGACCTGATAGTCACACCTTTTGCTCAGGTAAATACATCAGTGTCACGTTTCTTTAAGGATTACTTTTCAAATGGACGTGTGCTTGGTTTTACTACACAGCTTTGTTATTTCTCACTTTTTCTAGGTTCTAGCAAGCCTTCGAAGTGTCAGGAACAACTTTACTGTTTTGACCAATGTTCAGTGCACATCTAACAAGTAAGTATTATTGCAAACAGAAGCTATGACATTAGCCAAACTAATAGACAGTTCAAATAGACTAAATCCAACACCTGTTTCACCACAAATCTTGACTAGAATAGAATCTCTTTCTAGCCTGAAGAATACAATTTTATATCCAATCTCACATCTCCTCTGACTATTTAAAGCTACTAAACTGTGTAACTTTCACATGATACATGAAGGAAACCAGAGGAATATGATGTAAGTATCCACAAAATACTGTTTACATGGAGCAAACTCCACCAGCAGGAATTGCGTCAGAAGGGCAGACCATAAGTGTTAGGAACAGTATTCTTAATGCTGCTAAAATGTCAATTTAGTTTTTAAAGCTCAAATAGCACAGGTTAGTTTTTGAAATAATTCATAAGTGCTCTAAGAGAGCAATATGTACTTCACATCTCTTTTTTTTTAAACTTCCAGAATGCCTGACCCCAATGACTGCTATTGCATTACTCTGTGAACTCGTGGTATAAACATATAGTTATTTTTAACTAACTAACTATTATTTTTTAGAGTAATGAATTTTTTAAAAATAATTATTAATATAAACGTATAAATAACTTGAATACAAACGATAAAAAAGTATGTTTTAATAATAAATAATAAAAACGACCACAAGAGGACAGTCTTTCCTAATATTTGTTTTGTGGACTCTGCCACCAATGCACACTGACATTTAACTAAGCCATTTTCCACTTATCGTGTCACCAGTTTTCAAGATTTCAATCCCAAACAAAAATCATTAACCTACGGAGAACATTTTCCAGATGCCCCTAAATTCCACTTTTTTTCCCAACTGAGAGATGAGGGTAAACGGTCGAAAAGGTGTTCATTCGCTTTTATTCATGGAGGGAATATTTTCACCTTCCAAGTAACCATCTGCGTCAGGGCAATTATACCGCACTGTTAGAGGCTTTTGTTAGGCGCCTTTTCTTGTTTGTTTGAAGGGCAAGCCAGTTCAGAAGAATTTAATGGAAAATTCTTCAGAAGTATGTGCAGAAAAGAGGACACACCCTGTGATATAATAATAATAATAGTAATAATATGTATGTGTTGGTATCACATCAAATCCATGATTAACTTAAGAAAGTTATATTGCAGAGTGCACTGACTTGAATATAGTTTATTTAATTTGTTAATGTGTAAATATGCTCCTTGCTTTGACATTGTTATTGTTATAGATTTTTTTTTTAATACACACATAATTGATTGAAATGCAGGTTTTCTGTTTGTGTCAAAATGGTTTGTCTTTATTTGGCTACAATTTCAGTAATGTTTTAACATTTCTCCTTGCAGGAGGTCCCCCGTGTCCAACCAGCCCCCCATTACCAGAGTGTGCCTACCTGGTAAGTCCGTATATAATTTCACATATTCACATTATGCATAAATGTATCCTAAATGTGGTCCAAAAGTCTCAGACCAATAGCGAAAGACAACCTTTTCAGAATTGATTTTATATATATATATATATATATATATATATATATATATATATATATATATATATTTTATTACAAATGATATAAAGAGCAAACTGACTTAAAGGAGTAGTTCACTTTTAAAAAAAAACTTTTGTTGATTATTTACTCACCCCCATGTCATCCAAGATGTCCACGTCTTTCTTTATTCAGTCTAAAAGAAATTAAGAGGAAGAAGTTTTTGATGAAAAGAATTCCAGGATTTTCTCCATAATGGACTTCAATGGGAACCAAACGGTTCAAAGTCCAAATGAGAGTTTCAGTGCAGCTTCAAAGTGCTTTAAACGACACCAGACGATGAATAATGGTCTTATGCAGGACCCTTCGAGTCATTACTTGAAAAAAAGATTTGTTCATTTTGATGAACGAGTTTGAACAGGAAAGTCACAAACGCTCATCACAGAACAGAACAAGGCAAGCATTTGTGCTTATAAAACTTAATTTTTTTTTATTTATTATTTAGATGACTGATCGTTTCGCTAGATAAGACCCTTATTCATCGTCTGGTGTCGTTTAAAGTTCTTTGAAGCTGCAATGAAACTCTCAATTGGACCTTGAACCCTTTGGTTCCTATTGATGTCCATTATATGGAGAAAAATCCTGGAATGTTTTCATCAAAACCCTTCATTTATTTTCAACTGAAGAAAGAAAGGCATGGACATCTTGGATGACATGGGAGTGAGTAAATTATCAGCAAAAGGTTTTTTTTTTAAAAGTGATCTACTCCTTTAAGTTAAAAATGAGTGCAGAATCTTAAATATTGACTCTTCACTGTAGTTCCTTGGTTCAAAATCCTAAAAAGAAACCTAAAAAACATGGTGAATGTCCTCTTTTAATATACAGGCATTGCCTATGCTTTTAAAGTTAACTCCATTACTGTGCGCCTGTAAACACGTGTATTGCGGTGGTGTGTGTCCATATATTTTTAATGATAGAGAGGCCTCTTGCCATGCTACGTGACTGCCCACGGCATTGCCCTCTTGTATCCCTCATCATCACTCATCTCCGCCTTTGCTTCTACTGATTGACCGGGCAGTGTTGAAACGTTTAGTAGACTAGCATACACACACATTCAAGCACGGTGCCCATATTAGTGGCTGTTTTGTCTAGTTTTACAGAATGTGTTAGACCATAGGAAAAGGCCATGGCTGCTACATGTTGGTCTCTCACACGCACGCACACCAGCCAAACACAATAATGCAACGGACAACAGCCTGGCAGCTGAAGGTTTTGTATAACCGGTGGGAAAATTCCTCATAGTTCACTCTCTGTCCTTGAGGATGGCTCCCAGTGTGATTATCAGAACACAGGCCAGACAGAGATTTCAGAAAAACTGTAATCTATTCTAACTAAACAGAACAAGGCCATTCACTGGAGCCTCTGTACAGCCCAGACTGTTTCCTTAGAAATGTCAAGAAAACCTTGGCGGACTGAAGCCATTTCTGAAGGATAATCAGAGAGAGATTGTTCACATTTCATCAAGGAATAGATAAAAAAGGCTTTCTATAAACACAACACAATCATTAGCAGGTTCTGTTTAATGAAATGCAATAAATTTGTGTAGTTGACGGTATTCTTGTAGCACAACAGTTAAATGGTTAAAAATGGTAACACTTTATTTTGATGGTCCCCTTACTAACTATAAGTAACTTTACAACTACATGTCAACTAACTTTCACCTGAGTATTAGTAGACTGTCTGCTTAAAGGATTAGTTCACTTTTCAAAAAACTTTTGCTGATAATTTACTCACCCCCATGTCATCCAAGATGTTTATGTCTTTCTTTCTTCAGTCGAAAATAAATTAAGGTTTTTAACGAAAATGTTCCAGGATTTTTAATGGACTATGGACTTCAGTGGGAACCAGACGCTTCAAGTTCCAAAAGAAACTTTCAGTATAAACTGCAAACTTGTCCAAAGGGCTTTAAACGATTCCAGACTATAAATAAGAGTCTTATCATGCGAAACGATCGCTCTAATTTTTTTTTTTAAAAAAGTAACAAAGTTTAAGTTTTATAATATCAAACGCTCGCCTTGCTCTGTTCTGTGGTGCACGTTCGTGACTCTACTGTTCGAACTCGTTCAACAAAATGAACAAATCTTTTTCCGAATCAATTCGTTCGTTTCTTTCGCCGAACGAACCAAATGACTCGGAAAAAGATTTGTTCATTTTGATGAACGAGTTTGAACAGGAGAGTCATAAACGTGCGTTACAGAAAAGAGCAAGGCGAGCATGTGAGCTTATAAAACTTAAACTTTGTTATTTATTTATAAATTGAGCGATCGTTTCGCTTGATAAGACCCTTATTTATCGTCTGGAATCGTTTAATGCCCTTTGAACAAGTTTGCAGTTTGTACTGAAAGTTTCTTTTGGAACTTGAACCGTCTGGTTTCCACTGAAGTCCATTATAAGGAGAAAAATCCTGGAATGTTTTCATCAAAAACCTTAATTTCTTTTCGACTGAAGAAAGAAAGACATGGTCATCTTGGATGACATGGGGGTGAGTATATTATCAGCAAAAGTTTTTTCAAAAGTGAACTACTCCTTTAATGTCTTCTAACACCCAACAGACATTCTGCTGACTATAACGTTGTAAGTACATTATTTTACTAAACCACACCCTAACACCTATCCCTAACCTAACAGTCAACTACCATCTAGGCATCTACTAATACTCTAATGAGAGTTAGTTGTCATGTAGTTGCAAAATTACTTATAGTTAGCAGAATATTTAAAATGGACCTTCAAAATATTGTATAAAAGGTGAAGCACTGTACAAAAAGTAGCGGTAGTGAAGGAGTTTGTCCACTAGTATCAGACATGTTGTGCCTTGGTGCTCACTTGGGAGACAGGTTTGAATCTATCAAATCCATCTAGCAAAAGCCCTAAAATAAAACATGCTTGCAAACTTCTCTTCAATTGGACCATAGAAGGAAAAATAAGCTTAAAAGAGGTTGAACTGTCAGTACAAATAGATTGTTAGTGTTGTACAGTCTGGTTTGGTGGCGGTAATGGATCCTTGTCCTGCTTTCACAATTGAATCAATATATTTCTAGGAAAGATGGAAAAATCAAATGGAGTGGAAGAGAAGGGGTATACAGTAGAATATTGTGCATTTTTTGTGTCATTTAGCTATAAGGGGGCACCAGGAGTACATCTCCATGTAACACTGAGTAGATACGGTAAAATGCTCAAAGTGCTCTTGAAATGTCAGTAATTGGGCCATACAGCAAGTCCGGCCTACAAAAAAAAAAAAAAAAACAAACACTAGGTCTTCAATGTATAATGTGGTAGAGAAGTGTCAAGGCATTATACTGAAGCAGAGAGCATGACAAATGCAGTCAGTTGAAGTTCCTGTCAGGTGCGGTGGGTTGTGATTGACGTCAGTTAGCTTGCATGCGGCTTTGTTGACTTCCTCCTAAACCAGGTGGACTGAGATTCACTTCCTGATGCTGTTTAGGCTTGATCGGTCTTTTTGTCTGCTAAAGTGCTGCTATTATGCTTCCAGTTGAGTGTAACGTCACAGTTACTCACCTCTTACTAAGCTGTTAGTTCCGTAATTTTGAAAATATGCAATAGTCATGCAGAATTAATGCAGAATTTGTTTTGATCGCAAATGCCACATCATTTTGGAGAGGTTTTGCACGTGTCCTTACAGGAATAGTTCACCCAAAAATGAGAATGTTGTCATTTACTCATCTTCAAGTTGTTCCAAACCTGTATGAGTTTCTTTCTTCTGTTGAACACACAAACAAATATATTTCAAAGAATATTAGCAATTAAAAAGTTGACAATAGCCATTGACTTCCATAGTAGGAAAAAAAAAATACAATGGAAGTCGATGGCTACCGTCAACTGTCAACATTCTTTAATATATCTTATTTTGTGTTCAACAGAAGAAATAAACTCATACGGGTTTAATCTACTTTTGATCATGCATGATAAGGACGAAAAACTGCTATGATTGTTTTCTTTTCAGATTAGTCTCTATCTCTAAAAAAATAGCCGTCATTGCAAAAACATAGATACTTTAGATACAAAAGATACAAAACCAGTTTACACCAAGATCGATAACAATAAAGATGTATAACTAAAGGTAAACTAAAAAAGTAACTTTAAATGCTTAAGTTCTTAGATTCTGATTGGCTATCAGTGTTTTTGTTCATCAACATTGTATACAACATCGTTCCTGTCATTATTGTTAAAGATGGAAGCTAAATCTATTCTAATAGATTAAAAAACTTTCTAGTTATAGACCGTCACATCTCATAACCTTTGTAGCAACGCACATATAACATTTTTTAAATGTGTCTCTACACCTTGTACAGTATTTTTTTCATTTCACTTCTCTGTGACTTGCATTTTTAAATGCAAAAACGAGGTCTGTGTGAATCACCCCTTATAATGCTAGCATCTATGTTTTTGCATTGACGGGGCTTTCTTACATTTACATTTACCAGACGCTTTTATCCAAAGCGACTTACATCTGAGGACTAAATCAAACAAGTCATCATTCTTTTATTTCATTATTTTTTAAATGCAGATACACTGAAAAAAATGATTTTTGCTGCTTGTTCAAATCGCTTAATTAAAATTAGCTTAAGCAACATAATTGCTTTACATTTTGTCCAAACTTAATTTGATTGTGTCCAATCTGCTTAAATATATGTACAATTTAAGTTTACTTAATCCGTTTGTGTTGGATAACATGAATGATTTGTGTTGCATTAACTGAAATTGGGCGGTGCATGTTAATTCCCAGCATGCTTTGCATATGTCTGAATTATGAGAGAATAAATGTTGAAATGAAGTGTTATTTTATATGTTTTTGAGAAAATAAGAAAAGGTTAGTGTGTAATTGGGTTTAATGTTCAATTACATTGGAATTATTAGAACCATTTGAACTACAGTTGGTTACCATTGTGGAGAAGAGTGGATGATTTGGTTAGGCTGTGGACCGATTCAACAATGTGTATAGCAACTGCTTTTTGCTGAAGGTGTATGTATATCTTAGCATTCAGTATGCCACCAAATACTATTGGTAGCTAACTGCAGACTATAGACTAGATGTTGAGAAGTGTGACAAACACATTCAATCTTAATTGGATAAATGAATATATGAATTTGAATACCTGAAACAGCCAATCAGGGAGCCTTTTAAAATCACTTTGAGACTACTTAATTGGATAACTTAAAATGACTTAATTCCATGACATTGAAGATACATTAATAAATTATGTTTGTGTAACTTAATTGATTCATGTGGGACCGATGTACACTATCAAATCATGTAAATCCAACAGACTTTTTTTTTCAGTGTAGAGAGAGTAATCTAAAAAGAAATCAATGGCAGTAGTCTCCCACTCACAATGTAACCCCCAACGCATACAGAACTGTAGTGATGTAACCATAACTGAGACAATGAGACGAAGCCACTGACTTACTGCCTGCACCTAAACTGCCTCCTGTGTGTCATACAAACAGGGTCATTGGGCAGGAAGGAGAGTGCAGATTTTTCCTGTTTTTCCCATACCGCTGGAATCCTCCGGAACCCAGGAGGTGTTTTTCAGTGTGCGAGTGTTAATTCCTCACACACACAGGTCGTGAGATGAACTTGTCTGCGGCCTAATGACCAAATGGGGAAAATAGGATGTAGACTGACAAATACCATTGTCTTCTCTTTCAACACGCACTGATACGGACACGCGTGCACTCATAATGTGTGTTGGATTAGGTGCCTGTGATTTGTAGCACTGAGATGTGTGTGTATCAGATCATTGTTGCAAATTAATATTGTGCATTACTTTTGTGACTATTTGATCCATAGAATATACTGTAAACCCATGAGTTTTCCACATTCTTTTTTACACTGTGTGTGGGGGAGTCCATTTGTCCATGATTTGTGGTGTATGAGGAATTTGTTGTGATGGCCAGAATTTCCGGAACTCTTCGTCTCTGGCAATGGGAATGTTTTTTCATGTTTTTGTGAGAGCAGGAAAGTCACAGGTAAGACCTTGCTGTTCTTCTTACAGAGGAGGGAGGCGGCTAATCTGAGGTTAAAGGTTCTCTAAGCGATGCTGGGCCAAAAGATTTTTTGTCACATACATCAAACGTCTCCTCACTATCGGCTAGCTGCCTGTCCCCTAAACACACTGTAAAAAAACGCGGTCTCTGTAGACACCACAGGCTCCACAAACGGCAACAAAAACAATCATGTCTTACCCGGACCACGAAACCTAACAAACAGTGTTCCAGCCAATCACTGGCAAGAAGTATTTGAGGGTGGGTCTGGGGGGTTAGTGTGCGTGCACATGAAGGGGGTGTGTGTGTGAAGGAGAGCAGCGAAGCATCAGAGGGAAATTTAAAAAATTACCGACACACGACCAAAGAGACGTCGTTCTGAGGAACAAATTAAAAAGAAGGAGTCGGATAAAGAACGTGCGAAGTTCCGAACTTACATCGGTAGCAAAGCTTTTGAACGATGGCGAGAACTCCGGCGGCAGAAGGGCTTCCAGTCCGACATTCAGGTTGCTCTGTTTTTGCTGGACAGGTGGGTAACGTTAAATTGTTTTTTTTCTTCTAAATTGACGCTTATGTTCGCCAAACCCACACAAGGATATAATTAGCTAGAACTATGCACGTTCACAATTATTTCAGGAAGCACGGAAGGGAGGGGGAGGAGATGAGATGCGGAGGAGGGAGGGTCTAGCTCCGATTTGTTTGAAAATATTCCGAACGTCAACACCCAGGATCGCTTTGAGAACCTTTAAGACAAGATAAGGAGGAGATTTCGATCTTGGTAACTGATCTTAGATCAACACTTGGAGTATTGACAGAGATGGCAGGCAGATATAGGCCGGAGTTTATCTAATGCCCTGTGATAGATGCGCTTCTTATAGCTTATAGCTTTACAGGAAACATAAACAAATATGATGGTTGCATAATCTTAAGGCAAACCAGTTGAAAGGTGCATGACATTTTTTAGCATCATTCTGAAAACAATGACTTTGTGTTCAGTTCCTTTTTGTCGTTAATTCTTGATCTTAGAATTGGTACATCATTAAGTTTTTATGCTCAAAGCCTTTTCATTGAGTATACCTCAGGGTGTGGGTTGCACACATCACTCATCACGTCACTGAAAACATTTTTTGTTTTTTTGTATGAGGAACACAAATGAAGCTTTTCATTTGTATGTTTCTTTGAATAATGTCTAAAAAAAGATGATAATCATGTTCAACACTGTACACACATGGACTTAAATTAGGTAATACAGTGAATTGAAGAGGAGAGATGGTTATATATATGAGAGATTGTGTATTTTTACCTATATAATATATATAGTGTGTAAAATAACCTATATTATATAATGAAAGTAACTGAAGACAGATTTTGCTTTGCATATTTGGTACTTTTGAAGATCCAGGACTCTTAATGAATACCTTCAGTTAAACAAAGCACACGTGGGACACTTTTATGGGAACTTAAATTAACTTTAATGTGAGCTGAGTATAATGGCGTTGTGCCGGCCTAATGAAATGATAAACAGGAGGTGATGCGCAAGTGAACTTCACAGCCTTTTCCTTATCACATCCTAGTATCCTGTGCATTCACACGCATAGTTATAAGGTCAGTTTACTGTTATCTCTATAAAACGTAAGTATGCCTGTTTAAGAATAGAGAGATTAACACACATAAGAACCATTACAACAGAAAAGTGCTGTCTGTGACACTGTGGCACGTAGAAGGAACCACATGACAGCAATAATGTGTTCACAGAGTACCTAGAGAAGGTCATTGAAATGCACCCTGGCTAGCTTGCAATCTTTCTTATCAGCTGACTGTGTGGGATAGAGCTGGCTTACGTTCCCCACTTGAGTCAAAAACAAGCTCTTTAAACCATTGGAGTGCTATGAAGTGGTTTGTTATTAAACGTCTCTTTGATTTCCAAATGGACAAACAGTCCACCCAAAGTTGTCAATAGAAAATGATTTAATTAGTCTTTACTTCACTTCACAAGTTGTCTTATCTGACATTAACCTGACAACATTTTTTTTTTGTTATTTGCTTTGAAATTTCAGAATCCACAGGTTTCCCAGTAGCCAGATCCACCCAAATGTGGTGCCAGGAAGCTCCATTCAAGGGCACCTTGACCAGTGTGCAGTTAATTTTAATCTGAAATGATACCAGTGTGTGATTCACCCTGAAAGAGCTACCCAACAAGGTTACCATGGTGATAATTTCCTGCCATTGCTCTGTTACAGTATCTTCTTCATGAGCTAGATATAGTAGCGCTTCCAGTCACACGACTACTCAGGGTTCACTCTTTTAGGCTCTCTGTGTTTGTTTGTGTGCAGTCACTCTTATGTCCAGTAACTATCCATTTCCTTTTCCCCAGGGGAAATTCTTTGTTTTTTATTATGCTGTTTTCTGTCACTTTCAGGAATGGTTGTGTTGGTCTATAATTAGATTGAATTCTTCAGAACGTCACCATTTCAGAACCAGTTACTCACGGTTTTACCCACATTTAGACTGAATCGTTGCAGTCTCTTGCTCTATTATTATTCATTTAATTTGTTTAAGATCATTTTAGGTTTCTCAGTTGCTGTATAATTCTGGGAGGAAAGAGTACATTAAAGTAGTGTATAATGCATCGAATAAACTTGTAAAAATATAAACTCGTAATTGCAAGAAATAAAGTGAAAAGTAATTGGATTAATATCTCACAATTCTGAATTTTTTCTCAGAATTAGATGTAAAATAAATTGTCAGAATTGCGAGTTATAAAGCTGACTTTTTCCCAAATTGCGACTTTATATCACACAATTCTGACTTAATCTCGCAATTGCAAGTTTATATCTCACAATTCTGACTTAAAAATCTTGCAATTGCAAGTTTATATTTCACAATTCTGACTTAAAAATCTTGCAATTGCGAATTTCTCACAATTCTGGGGGAAAAAGTCAGAATTGCGAGATATAAAGTCGCAATTACCCTTTTTATTTTTTGTTCTGTGGCGAAAACAAGCTTCCATACATCACAACTCATTTGTATAGTTAAACTTTAAAAAAATTGGCACTCTCATTGAAATCTAATGACAAGGTCACTGTCAGTCTGAAAAGGCTTCAGATGTTGGAGAGATGTGAGAAATGCACTGGGAATGTTTTCTGGGAAAAACCTTCAAATTCTCGCCCCAGCAATCTTGTGTGCTCACATGATGATTATTCTGTGATGCTTACGTCAATAGCAACCTATTCATTTTGAACCTCAATCGGTTTAATTTTGTAAGTTTTTATAATAAAGAGAAAAGATCAGAGTGAAACTCATTTAAATCTGATTTTGCGTCAGAGCATGAGGAATGGCTTGCTTGTTTGGACTTAGATTAGGATTGACAGGGAGGAATGTGATTTTAGATCAAAATGTTGTGTGCAGAATTCCATCTGAAGTTATTTCTCTGGCACAGGTTTTGTTGGCTAATGATTTTTGCGCTAATGGCTTTAGCTTTAACAAAACTCCCCATCTGGGATTATCTGGCAAAGATGTTTTGGGAGGTTGTTTTCACTGGAAGTCACAATGGTGGACTTCATTGTAGTCCACCCAAGAGAGCGAGAACCTGCATCAATGTCATCGTCATGGCTGTCATGCTTCATAATGGCATGAGGTAATGCCTCATGTGTAAAATGTACTAACGTAACCTCGGTTCTCTTTAGAAGAGGGAACGAGTACTGCGCAAGCGAACCAGAGCGTGTTGCAGGCACGGCAAAGATACGCAGTACTTGTTCCCTCTTCTAGAGAGAACCGAGGTTATATCAGTAACCTAGTACGTTCTATTACGAGAGGTTCTCTCGTACTGTGTAATATCATCGGAGCAGCACTGAGCATCCGTCTTCCCTGATTCGTTCAAATACCTGAGGCAGCAGCAAGACGAAGCTGGGCCAGATGTGGGCCAGCGCATCCCTGCTCTAGGAGAAAAACTTCGGACAGTGAGCTTTTTCCTGGGACCTGAACAGGTCTACCTGCGCTCTGCCGAATGTCTCCCGTTTGCGGGTGCATAGACCATTCTTCTGCTGGAACATTGTTTCTGGAAAGTCTGTCTGGTCCAAAATTCAGGTGACCAGGCACATGTGCTGCTCTCAATGAGTGCAGATTGTGCTGAGCCCAAACCAGGAGGTGTTCTGTAAAGATTTCGGGACCTGATATATTGCCAAAAAGCGAAGCAGGTACGGCGACTGAAGGTGGCGAGATGAAGGCCAGCAACTTCAGATACAGAGGCTTCTCCCGCAGAAGGCTTGTGCTCGAACGGAATGGTTTTTTCACTCCGGATCCAGCGATGCATGAGCTTCGCTGAAGAGATGAAAAATCAGATTAGATCAGCCCATCAAGCTATATTTATAAGCCTTAGGCGCCCCCATTGGATCTGACGTCACAAAGGGCCTCTCTCGATGGACTGCTGCAGTTGCCGCAGGACAGCCATTAGGCTTGCGAGCTGTCTTGCCTATGTCTGCATGCTGCCGCAACGCGTTTTACAATAATTCAAAATTAAGGATAAATTTTGGCTTCAATATCTCGTGGAAAAGAGGTTTTCCAATAGCGTAAGATATTACTTAGTACAAGAGAACCTCTCGTAAGAGAACTGCAGGTTTAGTTTGTGCATGAGTGGATATATTGTGAATTTAAAAGGTATTTTGGAAAGTGGGTGGCCATAAATGTTTTGGCTAATTCCCGGAGGCATTATCTCAGATTTCCCTTCCATATCAACTGAAACTGAATTATGGTTCATGAAAAAAAAAAAAAAAAACAGTATTAAGCCTGTGCATTTTTTTCTTCCATTGCCAATGCTGCGTGAATAAATGTAAGCTCATACAGAGCTAGATGGAAGACAAGAGCACTCAGAGTCTTTATGAGAGGTGAAGATTATGAAAAACTCCAAACAATGAGCATTGTGTTTCCACTTGCTTGCTCGTTTGCTACAGGAAAGACCATACTAAGACATTTTATGATTATGACCAGGAAGTAAGGCAGACTCTTCCTGTTTGTTTTGCACGGTATGCAAAGCCACACATACCTGGTTATATGTGTTGTTTTGCCTCTCTTTAAAACATAAAAATTATGCAGGATCTATTGATTAGAATATGCGTCATCACTTATGTTTTTGTGTATGAAATTTTTTTAGTTAGTGCTTTGCATGCAGTAAGGTTGAAAAATCTGAGACCGTCACCAAATTGAATAGTTGCATTTTTATTATTTATTACCTACTTCATTTAACAGGGCAGTGCACATTCATATTCTGTAGTCCTTCCTTGGTCACAATCTGGGATTAAATTTAAACCACATATAAAATATTACTATTTTGAGAAATTTATTAATATTCATATTCTATTCATAGGTCACTAATCAATTAAATAAATAAATAAATAAATAAATAATAAATAAATGCACTGTCCATAGTATTTTTCAGACTTTTGGGCCAAATTGTATAAAACAATGTATCTACCAAAGCTCCTTGGTTATTTTCATTCCAGCAAAGGAACTGCAAACTTAGTAGGAGAAACCTCTTTTTAAAAACAACATGGTCAAATCATCTCCGTTCATCATTTACCTCAGACTTGTGTGCCATAGCAACAGCTATAGCAACAGCCCACCCAAACCGGCAGGGTCTGGCAATAATGTGGGAAAACGTCAACAGAATGGAAGCCTTTGAGGCTTCAAGACCATGATGGGTCAGTGATATCTAAGTACACCACATCCTTACCCAGTAAGGGCCTTGTTCTACAGCTGTAGACTGGAGAAATTTTCCCTGGCCCTTTGTGTGCGTGGCTTATGTGTGTCTACGTGACCATATCATTGTCTTTGGTATTTGACCACTAGCTGACTTAACTGATGTGTACGAGTGTGTTTGTGCGAAATGTGTACATGTCATCACAACTCGACTGCCTGACTGATGTCTAGAGTGTGTGTTGATTCTGTGTGTGAAAGTGTGGAATGCCACACTCTCTTCCTAAAGCCCCTGGTCTACTGCTGGGTGCCAAACTGGCTTCAGATCCCTGCCCTGCACCATGTTTATGCACTCAAGACCCCTAGAGACGGCGTGACATCATCAATAATATTTTCAAACACCTCTGGTCTCCAGCAAGAGGTGTGTCTTTTTGCACAAAGGGGATTGTTGGAGTTATCGGAGTTAGATTGTAACACGCAAAGTTGTGTCATGCATGTCTACGCTATGTATCAATGCACCATTTGCCCATCTGATATCTTGACAATGTGGGTTGACTATGAAAGTTAAGAGTGAATCCATCTAATATATATATATATATATATATATATATATATATATATATATACAGTATATACTGTATATATATATATATATGATAAGGACAGGCCTCCTGTCATAGTCTAAAGACAGGTGTTTTCAAATTCTTATATAAATGTTATGTATGCTACAGCATTGACGCCACCTTTAATTGTTCAGATGCTCGTGCTTAAGATCTGCCATGGGACTGAGACATGGGGCCTCTTAACTGTTCTGTTGATATATTACAATGGCATTAAAAACCCAATTCCTCTCCAAGGAATATTACATAACTCACTGCTCTCTAAGTTATTGTCTAATCAAATGTATTATACTTTTATAAAAACGTCAGGACCAATTACCAATTTTTTACCAATTACAAAAATTTCTTATTGTATGGGTTGACAAATAAATATGTTGATGGAAATACTAATTAAATAAATAGAAGTGAAATAATAAATGTTTTTAAATCATCTTAAAAAATATTTTCATTTAATTTAAATATATTAATGTACAATACATTGACAATTTTAATAGTCAAATATATTTTAAATGTATGTGTAGTGAACATGTGTAGTGTTCAAGAATGCAAATGTAATTTTGCATCAAAAAAATTGGTTTTATATCTGTTTACAGATAATCGTTGGTTCCATTTGGACTGCTTACTCAATACTTCTTTTAGGCAATGAACAACATATTCTCATGGCAATTCATAACTATTTTACTTTTTGTGAATTGGTGCAGATTTTTTAAATTAAAATATCAATCATACGTTTTTATACAAACTGCTTACGCCCCATTGACGGTTATGTTTAGGGGTGGACCTTCATGCTTACATTTTTCTAAATATCATATGTTTCTGAACAAATTGCAGTGTACAATTTTATAAGAAATCACCATTGGGAAATCACCAACCTCATGAGGTTGAACAGAGTTAAACAGTCACAGAAACACTTGAAATGCTATGGTATTTTTTTTTTTTTTTGAGTGGTTGTGTGTTATGCTTATCCTTAAACTTTTTCAGCAACTGAATTTTTGTCCTTGTGAGTACTATTGCTGGGTGTGGGAAAGATTTCACAATATTATACTAAATTGTGCATTTATTTCAGGATGTTTATATATATAACTATATATATATATATATATAGTTTTAGTTTTACTTTTTTTATTTCGGATAAATCTACTTTGAACCTTCTATTCATCAAAGAATCCTGACCCTTTTAAAAAAAAACATTAAAGTTGCAGTCTGGCGTTTTTCCTCTTTGTCGCCATCTCTGTTCGAAATCGGCAATTGCAGTCATTCGTGGAATTATCAACTTTGAGTGACCCGGCCGGACAGTGAAAGGGATTTGCCTTTAGTGTGAGTCCGGATTGAACTCGGAGCGAGACAGCAAATAAAACAATGAATTGTCCCAAAAGAATAATGAATTCTCAATTTAGAGTTTGTTATTCATATGGTCTGATGCGCGTGATTCTGGGCTGTGATTGGATGATGACCGGTGTCGTGATCATTCTCAAGTGTCGTGTTGCTGTTGTATCAGTCAGTGGTTCGATCAGCGTAGCCAACCCGGTCTCATCCCAAATCGTCATATAACTGACGTTTTGGGACGTCTTTTGACCATACGTCAATATTCGCCTTTTTAGGGCCCCCTTAAACGTCGGTAGATGAGGTTATGGGATCCTAACTCTACCCCATACCTAAACTTAACCCTAAACCTAACCCGTCACCTAACTGACGTTAAAGGTAAAGCGTCACTTGTATGACGGCCCGGGATCGCCATCTACCGACGTTTAAGGGGGCCCTAAAAAGGCGGATATTGACGTATGGTCAAAATACGTCCCAAAACGTCAGTTATATGACGATTTGGGATGAGACTGTGTTAGCGTAGCAGTCTATTCAATCGGGAAAAGGGAGGTCCCATATGGCACAAATAAATTAATCACATTCCGGGACGTCCCGGAATACGGGACAGTTGGCAACCCTATCTACTGTATATGTACGACATTCAGATTGCATTCATGATTGATCATACTTTATTAGTACTGCACTGTACTAATACTGTATTAGTACTCAGCCCATCTAGCCTCACCTAACTGACGCCTTGGGAAGCATTTTTACCATGCTTCAATATCTGACGCTTTAGGCGCCCTTTAGCGTCAGTTACATGATGCCCTAGGATCGCCTGTAACCCTACCCCCACCCCAGACCTAAACCTAACCGCGTCATCTAACTGACGCTAAAGGGTGCCTAAAGCATGGTCAAAGGTGACGCCTTGGGGTGAGAATGCATTGTAGTACTGTACTGTCTGCAAAGATAATTTTTCACATGGTGTGTGCGAAATGTTGTGAAGGTTCAGACTACAGTATGTATCACCATTTTGTTTTGTTGTTGTTTTGTGAAAATACCAATTCCAATACAGGTCATTTTTGACCCTCCTTATGCATTTGTTTAGTTTGTTTGGCTTATGCATTCTAAGGTTAAAACTGACCTCACAAACTCCCTAACACACCTCAGAATTGGCTTGAACACCTTGTTATCCCCATGACTTTAACGTCCCCCATAAGCCCAATCAGAGTCCATCATGCTAATAGGAGCAAAAGGTCTATGCCTCAAAAACACTCTGCTATCTTTACTCCAAGGGATGAAGGGGCATAGCTGGAAAAGCAGAGATATTATGGGTCAAAGAAAGTGTCAAGTGTTGGGAGTCAAAGATCATGCACAATTGATTGAAAAAAGTAATATCTTTTACTTCAAATCTCAAAACAAAAAGTGTGAAGTCTCAGTCGAGAATTAGCACATTAGATAGACTGTTCTTATTTATATGATTCTAACAAACAAACTTCATCCAGACAACTGTATTGATAAGAAAAAGTATAACTTGAAGATGAGTAGTATTTTCGATGAGAAGAACAGATGTCAGCTGAGACTCGTTGTCTGAGGAAAGTCTGTCTCGGGTTTTAACATCGGCTCTGCTGTGGTGCAGCTTTTGAAAGCTGGGAGCATGCACCCTGCTAACTATTTGAGTTATGCCATTGACGTCAGCACAGCCATAAAGCAGACAAACTGCCCTTCCCCTACGAATAACCCTGCCAAATGGCCTGCATGTTTTCAAATAAGCTCAAAGAGAGAGTAAGAAAGTGAGAGAGTTCGTAGTAGATGCTTTAGTTTGTGTATTTTAATCAGATTTAAATCTTCTGTGGACAGCTGGGGAAAACAGTCTTCTGTTATTTGAGAGAAGTGAGACAAAAATGACATTAGTGGCTCAAAGTTTTTTTTTTGTTTTTTTTTCCTCTTAAGAATTTCAGAATGAGGAAATAATTCGCAAATACAAACATGTGTGCGTCAACTTTTCGGAAGGTGCTCATGCAAATGAAGGTGAACCAACAGGTTTATTTGTTAGAAATTAATTAGAGCGGCTATTCAACATCCATTCCCACACAAGCACACATTCCATTTATGAGAAACGTGCTCATAATGCTTCACATTAGGCAACACGTTATTATTCTACACTAACTGCTTACAACTTTTAATTAAAGGATTAGCTCATCCAAAAATGAAATTTTTGTCATCATTTACGCAACCTCGTATGTTTTTACAGCCGCATTTCATGTCATTGAAACATGAAACACAAAAATATACACTACCGGTCAAAATTTTTAGATCGGTAAGATTTTTTATGTCTTTAAAAGAAGTCTCTTCTGATCACCAAGGCTGCAATTATTTGATTAAAAAAAAACAGTAATATTGTGAAATGTTATTACAATTTAAAACAGCGGTTTTCTACAGTATGTGAATATATAGTGAAGTGTAATTTATTCCTGTAATCAAATCTGAATTTACAGTGTCATTACTCCAGTCTTCAGTGTCACTTGATCCTACAGAAATTATTATAATATGGTGCTCAAGAAACATTTATGATTATTATCCATGTTGAAAACAGTTTTTTACATTTTTATTTCAGGATTCTTTGATGAATAGAAAGTTCAAAAGAACAAAAGAAGAAGCTTTTGTAACATTTATAACTACCATTCAAAAGTTTGGGGTCAGTAAGAATTTATTTTTTATTTTTGGGAGAAAGAAATTAGAAAATACTTTTATTCATTAAGGATGAGTTAAATTGATCAAAAGTTACAGTAAAGACATTTATAATGTTAGAAAAGATTATATTTAAAATAAATGCTGTTCTTTTGAACTTTCTATTAATCATAGAATTTTGGGGGAAAAAATGGTACACGACTGTTTTCAACATTGAAAATAATGATTTATGGGGTTTTTTTAGCATAAAATCAGCATATTAGAATGATTTCTGAAGGATCATGTGACACTGAAAACTGATGTGTAATCAGCAACAGTAATGATTTTGAAAATTCAGCTTTCAAATTATATTTTAAAATATATTAAAATAGAAAACAGTCATTTTAAATTGTCATTATATTTCACAATATTACTGTTTGTCATTTTTTTTTTCCATGAACTAAAGCAGCCTTGGTGAGCAGAAGAGACTTCATTTGAAAACATAAAAAATCTTACTGATCTAAAATTTTTGACCGATAGTGTATATTCTTTACAACAATTTTGGTGATTTCTCTAAAAAGTAATGACTTTTTCATGAAGGTCATTTTGAGAATTTTTTTTTTTTTTTTTTTTTGTGAATTTGTCAATTCAAGCTAAAGAGAATGTGAAAGAGAACACTTTTTTTATCCGTATGCTGTCTGAGACCCAGCTTTCTGTGTTGAGTTCTCTTTCGCGTCTTCTTGTGCTTGGATGTTTGAATTGGAAAGGCTTAAAAATGCATGCAAATGATACATTTTCGTGACCACGCAATACTAGCCCGATCTGAAAAGTGACAGTATCTTCAACTATCTGGAATATCTGAAAGGCATACATGCATCTGCCATGTCAAGCTCTGAATGAATGACAGGGTTCCCGTTGTAACATTGCGCAAGTTAAATAAGCGGATGTCATCAAGTGGAGAAGACTAATAAGATTAAAGTCAATATTATGTTCAATGTTTGTGGAAATAAATATGGCAAAAAGATTGATTCATTGCTTTTGGGAATCGAATCAACCACATTTAAAAAAAAAAAAAAAAACGATTAATTGGAAATCAATGCTGTTGCCCTAACCTAATTATTCATAGGGGTGTGACAATATAGACCAGATGAGACCCAATATTGTGTGAATATTTTAAAGAAAATCTTCAATGACGAAATGTATGATTGGAAAATTTGTCGCTTATTCAACCGAAAGTTTCAAAATGGTAAATGGCACACTTTGCGTTCCCAAATGCAAACAGCACATGCAGAGAATGAGCTCTTGTGGGCCAGCATTTACTATAAACTGATTTTTTATGGGTGAGAGTGAGTAAGTGGAAAAAAAAAAATTCCTTCAAAGATCTTTTGGTCTTTTTCCAGTTTGGAGATGTAATATACATTTTGATTTTTTTAAAGAAACTTTAGCAAATATGTAATTGAGAAGCAGAAATATATATATACTGTATATATATATATATATATATATAAAGAAGAAGCAGAAATATATGAAATAGTCTATCTTGAAAGGTAATATGAATATGAATCTATTAAGAACCGTACGTATATGTGAATATGTAAAATATGTAGTAATCCATAGCAAGAAAACAGTAACTTTACTTAGGCCTAAAAATGTATCTTTATTTAGCAGAAGTATGATTATTGTATTATGGAAAATCACAGGTGACTGAGCTGAGATGCTCTAGACATGCAATGCCTGACTTGATCGTAAATCTTTCTGTCTTCCTCTTCTGTGCACATAACATATCCTGTCAATCCAGTTTCCCTGATGATAGAAGGGAAAGACATCTCAAAGTGAAGGAACGCATGTTGAGCACGATGGCTGCAGGTTTGTTTTATTACTGTGTAAAGTGTATGCTGTAAAATAGTTTTATTTTTTAACTTGGTAATGAGTAGTCTACACCGTCTGCCATCTTTCATTCCACCCTAATTCATTTATTCATATAGATTCGTTTATTGAACGCATATAAAGTTGCACGTGGATTAAAATGATGGGCAAAATCCAAATGGGGATTTTTGCACCCTTGAAGGACAAATATGCACATGCAGAATAATACAGTAATGCTCTGCCCTTGTTGGTAGGACATCATGATGTTTACTTCCAATTTGATTTCACACACTATCTGGCTATGTTCCCAAAATCATTAAACATCCAGCTGGTATCCAATAAAACATCCATCCTGAATTTTTTTCTAGCATTGCTCATCATCCTATACCACCGACCCCATATTCCATTGGGAATCTATGTTGGCTGTTACAGTAATGGTAGGAGTGAAAGAAAAACCAAACCTAACAAAAGTTTGAGCTAATTGGGTTATGTTGGCTTCCTAACCTATGGTAATGAGGTTGGAATGGGTCAGCGAGGGACTGACAAACAGCCCTATTGAGGTCTGTCAATACTCTAGACTTTGGTGGCAGGGTTCAAGCCAGGTGAAAGGACAAAGCCTTGCCTGTGTGTGTGTATGTTCACTTTAACCACCCAGGACCTCGTGAATACAAGGTTACATGTTGTGTGGTCACTTACCCCAGATCCCCTCACTGAACTGACTATTGATTCATGAAATGCTTCTCATCAATTCTGAATGTAACAGAACCAATTTGGAAAATTCCAAATGCCTCTGTCAACAGGGTCATCTCAATCGGATTCTAGGCGTAGTTAACATGCGTTTTACTACATTTGGTTAGACACTGAAATGTAAAGTATTAACATATTGACAGCATCTCAAATGGATTGTTATTATTATTAATAAGATTAACCTGAATTAAATATTCAATGAACCTCAAAAAATAAGCATTTGTATGTTTCAGTTCAGGAATTACAATCCACCTTATTTTTAAAGCAAGAGTTGGCATGGCCATTTGTTAATTGAATGTGTCCAGGGAATTTGTTCAATATAGTTATTTTTAACTGTACAAAACAGCTTGTTGTGATGCTTGAGATTGCAAAATGGTATTTCTTAGCATATTATTTTAATGTATTGTTGTTATTATAAACACACTGGTTTGTAGCACATAGTTTTACTATTTACTCCACCTAAGGTCCACTGTCTTTTTTTCAAGTATGAAGCACCGCTCACAGTTTAATTTCATAACAAGGAGCTTTCCGATGGTCTTTCGTCTTCATGCAAAATTCTTGATCGTGTGGATTCCTAGTAAATTGACTGGATTTCACCTGCAAAAATGTATCAACTTTAGAAAAAAAACCCTTACATTCATATTCCTATCAATACTAATGTGATCATATTGATTGCGAAGATGAAATCCATTATTAAAACAACAAATATGGACTTGTTGTTTTGTATCTAATAAGTCTAATTATGCTTTTCATGCCTTATTGGGAAAATGTGAGTTTTCCAGCCTGGAAAGGCCCGTTGTGTGCCGTGGGGGATGGAGACATTTAGACCATACAGTAAGTGAACGAATGGGTTCAGAATGGGAGAAGGGTTTGGATCAAGATTGGGAAGGAGTTTCAGACCACTTTGGCTTCTTGCGTGCCATTCCCTATCCTATAATTTTGTTCTTGGCAGTTATTTTACCCAGAGTTAGTTCTTGATTCTGAAGCGTACCATCCTAAATGAGTGCTGAATATTTTTCTGGAATAGTTCTAGAGAGGCAGCTCTGTGATGGAAAAAAAAGTGGGATGTTCTTCAAAAGACAGGGCTTTTAAAATTGGGGGATTTGTCTTGGTCCCTCTCTCTCTTCCACCCGTGCATTGAAATGGCCCCAAGTTAAATGCATACATTTTAACGTTTTAACAATTTAATATTGAAACCGTGAAACTGAATTGTGCTGAACAAATTCTAACCTTAATATATTTGTGAAAAAAACTTGTCCCTTAGCAACACATTGCTCATTGGCTGTTCTTTGCCATTTTCTCGTTTGAAAATGACTTCAAAGTCTCACGTTTTGTATGGTCTAACATGCCAGATTCAACAAGAACCCATTTCAACTTTTACGAAGGACTCCCATTCATGTGGTCTGGTCGTCTCGCTGCGGTCTTTTCCAGCACTCTTCGTTTATTCAATGTGTCTGTTGTAAAAGTCCTCAAAGCCAAAGCAGTGGCTTCTGCCTCCTAATGGAAAACATTTCATTTAAACCAGTACGGTGCTTCTCAGAAATTGCTATGTTGAGATGAAACCTCAATAAAATGAACTCTGGGAATGTCCCGTGTAATTGTATGATGCTCCTGTGCTGCATTTAAAAGTATGTAACATCTGTTGGGAGATGTTATTGCATCATAAATGAGCACAGTATCATCTTTGTTTATGGTTTCAATCAATTACAGAATTGTCTTTCACATTCAAAATCGAGATTCTTCGGTGCTTCTTTGCCTCACTTTAGGCCTCACATTTTCTGTACCATGAGTTCTTTGTATGGTTGTTTGGAGATTAACAACTCATTGGTACTTTCAGCCCTCGCAATCCCCCACATTACTGCATTGACTTTTGGTTAATATTCCACTTTTAGCTCACCACCCATGTGTGGCCATAAAGGGGGCGCTCTTGAGCATTCTTCTTAAACCACAATGACGAATGAGACACCCTATGGTCTCATGGACTTGATGGACTGTTAAAGCTACACTGCAGAACTTTTGGCCACTAGGGGGCGCTTGACCTGTAACTTTCACATCTAGCGTCCCTAAAGGCCACAAGCTCCGCAGCAATGTCGCAAATTAAAGACAACAAACAGTCAACCGGTCAGCCTCCCTTGTGCTCGCAGTGTTTGAGGTGGGCCGGGCAGCCTTGCCGCGCTCGATTCCCTTATTTCAGTCTGCTGAGAGAGCGTGAGTAGGGTGAGCCCCGTGGGGCTTATCATGTCTGTGAGTGAATTTTGGGCATGGGACAGCGGGCACATTCACTGCACTGAAAACACCGTTGGCCTGAGCTGACTGTAACGTTATGTGTGTTGGTTTATTTTTACAGAAACCGTGGGACATGTGGTGTGTTTGTGGGTACTACTGAGTCGTGGGCACGTTCACTACATTTAATGTAACGTTATATTTGACATGAGTCGATTTTATTAGTGCGAGCCCTGCACTGAGGTGGGCTGTGTTTGTGTGTGGAAATGTAGAAAAACAGTGGGCTGTGGCATTAAACTCATAACACCATCGGCTGTGGACGGAATACCAGAAAATACTACACTGCTTATATGAATATATTTGAGTTACCTTGGAAACGCCATTGGTTGAGCACCCGTCCTCTTTTAGCTCCCACCAGCGAGTGAGGGGAAAGCTGGACCAATGTTAATCCTCGTCCTGGCTTTTAATTTGTCACTCTCCCCTTTTCGTTTTTTAGTTTCCTCGGAAACCGTTGCCTTCTTTTGTAGCTGTTTTTCGGCCATGACGAAAACATATAGACGGCAATCAAACGCGAGTTGAGCACTAACGTCAGAATCTGAGGAAGTTGTGGGTGCTGGGGGAAGTGACGTATGCCGTAAAGCGGTCGAATTTTGTAGTTCTTTTTGTACTCGGGTTCCTATCCGAAACCCGAAGTTACAAAGTGCTAGTAAAAGCGATACAGACACCTTCAGGCTACGGCAGACGTGTCATTCAACCTATATTGTAAGTCCATGTACCATCTCAATATGTTTTGGTAATATATTATAAAGGTTGAAGAGTTAAACAGAGTGCCTTTAAAGTAATAGACAAGCATTTTCAATTGAATTCCGATTTGTTTTAATACCGTAATTCGTTTGGCAATTAATATTCCTTCTGCCTAGCCATTGAAAGATACACTGTTTTTTTTTTTTTTTTTTTTTTTTGTAAATGAAATGAAACAAGAAAATACTATATTGTTTTTCTACTTCAAAATATCACATGTACTTCAGTGTGTTGCTGTTTGTGAAATGTATTAACAATAGTTTTATGCTATTTTTTGCATGTACTAGGCAAACTATTCTTAAACCGTATATGTATATATACTGTATATATATATATGAATGGAAGAAGATATTAATGCTTATTTCATTTTTTTATTTTCAGTAATTCTTTATTGTATGTTTGTTTTTATTTGTGTGGCTGTCATAGAGTAAAATATTAGTCTCATAATTTCTGACCAATCTTTCAGAAGCAAAATGAAACATTAACAAAGTAAAGACAGTTTGTTTGTTTTTGTCTCTTTGAAATGTTCCACAGACCATAGTTCAGAATAGGAAAAAACAACAACAGCATTTTGGTTCTGATTAGTATTTTTTTTTATTATTATTATTATTTTTTCTTTCAAAGAAATTAGTCATTAGTTAAATAAGTTAATTGTCAGTTTTTATAAATAAAAAATATTCTATTGGTTTCCAATCCCAAATAGCTACATAATTGCTTAATGTGAATTACATTTAAATGATCTCATAGATTTTTCCTCTAATTTAATGCTTTATCAAGTATTCTCTGTCCACAGAGAGAAACCCATCTGTTTCACAATGTCCTTTGGCTATAAACAAGCTTTTCCAGAATTTCCCCAACTCTTTCTTCTCTCTCTCTCTCTCTCTCTCTCTCTCTCTCTCTCTCTCTCTCTCTCTCTCTCTCTCTCTCTCTCTCTCTCTCTCTCTCTCTCTCTCTCTCTCTCTCTCTCTCTCTCTCTCTCTCTCTCTCTCCCCCCTTACAATCAGTAACAGAGGAAGTGCTATCTTATAGGTCCATTGAGATTTGATCTGACGTCATCTCTTCATGCTTCCTCTTTATTGGAAATCCTAGTTTATCCTTCCACTGCTTGACTAAGCGTTGAGACACTTGGCATTAATTCAGGAGGGGCATGTATGAAGAGAATGAGAGGGAAAGGAAAAATGACACATGTAAGCACATGCTTACAAGCTAATTCACACACGCATCAGGAAGACAGCGATATGGCTGTTACCACACACATCCGATGGCTCAAACACATACGCACAGTGCTCAGTCATGACATAAATACCCTCATAGACTAAAAGACTTGATATTTCTGATCTGAGGTAACCTCAAATGACATGCATGCAAATTTGCAAAACACAAATACTTGGCATGCGCTGATACCTTTTCTTATAACACCACACCTACACTTGCCCTTAAGTGATGCAGTCAAGTTATTTTTGACGGGAATTATCAGAATGATAATTAGCTGATGAAAACAATTGCAACATTTTACAATAAGGTCTCATTTGTTAACATTATGCATTAGTTGACATTTTTACAGCATTTATTAACCTTTGCAAATGTTGATAAAAATGTTCATGGTGTCGTTCAGTGCATTAATTAATGTTACTGTAACAGATACAACTTTTGATTTTTAAAAATGTGTTAGTAAATGCTGAGGTTGATATTTAAATAATATTAATAAATGCTGTAGAAGTATTGTTCGTTGTTGGTTCATGCCAGCGAATGTACCGATAGTTAACTAATTTTAACAAAATGAAATCTTATTGTAAAGTGTTACCAAAACAATATTGTATATCAACTTATCAAAACTCATTGGCTCTTTCAGCCTTCACAATCCCACACATTGCTGCTTGGCCCCTTGCTTCAAGGTCCACTTCAATGTGGGTGCATAGTGGCCATAAGGGGGGCGCTCTTGAACATCCTTTTAAAACCTACAAATGAGACACCCTATATGGTCTTATGGACTTGATGGACTGTTTATAGTAATAGAGAACAATGACAATATAAAAGTATGATAAGTATGTATGACATGTATGCAAACACATTTTTGTGACCACATAAAAATACATAAAGTGAGTCACCAGCTCATTGTGAAGTCACATGACTACTTTTCTTGAGGGAAGGATCTCTTAGCTCTTAGGTGTCCATATTTTTTAGTAAATGACACTGCAGGGTTATATCCCCATTTTTCTATTATTGCATGACCTCATGGTATGTAGGCAACTGCTGCATGACTGACCATATGTCATGAGCTTTTCCCAAGCTCGAGGATTCTTCACAATAACAGTAAAGAACAAACAATCAGCTCACACATAAATGGACAATAGACATTTGCCCAGTCCAAGAAAATTAGCGATTGCAGTTGAATATCGCATTACATTTGGAATACAGACAAAAACAAACATCTATCGTTCCATTGCTCTATCTATCCATCTATCCATCTATCCATCTATCATTCCATTTGATCTTACAGCATTATTTATAGCTGATTTTGTTTATCTTTTGTATTTTTATATGGAACATAATTAAATAATTGTTTAGATGGCAATTTGTTTAAACTGATCCAAGTATTTTCATGTAAATATTCCCTAAAGCTAAAACTGAAATTTTAAACTTAAAACACCAAGAAAAGACTTGTGGGTGGTCTTTTCATTTGGTTCAGTAAGCAACCACCTAGCGACCACCCAGAACACCCTAGCAACCAGACACCAATGCACTACAAACCACTTAGAACACCCCAGCAACCGCATAGCATTGGCCTGGTACACGTGCACACCCTAGAATTATGGCTGTGTTTTTTCATGGGCAAGCACTATTCACATTTTCTTTAGCAATATTAAAATGTGGTTATACTTAGCTGCTCACTTTTTGGTATAAAACTGTACAAATGTAAATATTGTTAAAAAAATCCACCTTTCTAGCTTTTCGGCTTAGCCTCGGTGTTGTAGTGTGCAAGTATACCCCTTCACATGCTCCAAAAAAAAAGAAAAAAAAAAAAGAAGTGAAAATGAATGATCCACATCAAAGAGCTTTTTCTCCCGGTGTTCACGGAGCAAATATGTGTGTGTGGCTTTGAGTGTGTGGAGGTTAGAGAGAAGTGGCGTCATTCGACAGGGCTCTGCTAAAGTTCTGCTGCTGTGTTGTTCTGCAACTAGGAGACCCACCACAGCAAAGTCAGAGGAACACAAGGGTTCGTCTGTGTCCCAAAGCCACAAGGCACTGATTCACCAAACTCCCCTCTACTGTAAACATATCTATGCTTCAACCAGACCCACACACACAGCTCACGCCTAAATGCTTCATGCATTTCTATGATGTGCATGGAATGATGCAGTCCCATGTACGTACATCTTGACATTGATATAAGCGCATGATAAAACGTGATGGTTTTGGGGTTGGAATGGACAGTATAGCCATTTTAATCTGGGTCGTTATTTTATATGTCATTATATTTATACGTTTTTGTTCGCCAGTGAGATTTAAAATGTTTAATATAGACACCAAAATGCTGTAAAAATATAGGCATCATTTCCAACGTTTTAACTAAATGAACACAAAGACAAATAATTCTCTTTTTTCATTAATACTGTATGCACTAATAACATAACTAACATAACCAATATAATATAATATAATATAATATAATAATATAGGGGAAAGTCAACAAAAAATTGTTGGTTTAAGTTAAAAAAAAATAGTAACCTGGTTGCCTTAATTTTAAGTTCATTGAAATGGAAAAAAAAAATGAGTTAATACAATGAAGGAGATTAATTTAATCACCAGAAACTCAAAATATTGTGTTATCTGAACTACATAAATTATCTAAGTTGATTTGACAAAAGAAAAAATGTTTTTTTTTTTTTTTACAGTGTACTCACGGTGTCTATGGCTAGCTTCTAGCTTTCTGCGGCTTCTCTTTCAAGCTAGTGACGTTTGTTCGCTGTCGGCTACGGTAGAAACATGACATCACAACATGTCAAACTTCATAGAAGGGGGTGCCCACGCTTATGTAGATATAAAGGTCTTATTCTAAGGTAATAAAAACATTACGGTTTATTAAGTTCTTTAGATACTCAATTGAACCTTAATTTCCAAAACAATTTTTTTTATGTTGCCTAATTGTACATGGCCAGCAAAATCACATCAGAATATTTATGTCTTAAATGTCATTTTTACACAAACATCCCTTTTTACGAGATAAAAAGAGTTTTTCACAACAAGGAAGTGTGTGTGTAGGTTCAAGTTTATACAGCGAGCAATGTGGCGATGAGAGAGAGAGTGTGAGATCCCAAATGGGTTAATATAATGAGAAAGCACAGAGCCAACAGGCTGTATCATCCCACCACAGCCAACTCTCAGACATGAGTGAGAGTGGCACACAGAGAGAGGCAGGATGGGGTGAGAGGAAGGGGCAGGCAGCCAAAGAGGCAGTATCACCTAGCCACAAGCACCAGGCCAATGAGGAGGAACGAGCAGGAGGGGGGGGGATCTCTCACAGCTAGCTCTCAGAAGAACCTACTCTCACTCTCTCAAACAGTCTGGGAGTGTTTGTGTGTGTGTGCGTGCAAGCCCAGGATGAAGGATTGTCTGGCGGGCTGTGCTCGAATGGCCGTGCAGCAGGATTTTCATGGTGCCCCCGTTTCTGTGTGTCTCTGTCCAGACGAGTCGTACCAGAAGCTGGCTGTGGAGACCATGGAGGAGCTGGACTGGTGTCTGGATCAGCTGGAAACCATCCAGACGTACCGCTCTGTCAGCGACATGGCCTCCAACAAGGTGAGAAGGTGCAGCACATCACTTGAAGAGGTCCTTTGGAAGGTTTAGAAAGTCTTGCACTGTAAAGAACTTTCTGATTCTTTCATGCCTCAATGGCCGCTTTGTGAATAGGACTATTGAGAGTCACTTCTTGTGCCAGTTAGCTTGGTTTAAAAATTCTGACTGCTGTTTTCTGTGGGTTGCTGTGATTTGATTGACAGCGTGTGTGCCAATTTATAACAAGGAAGTTAGGAAAGTTAAATGTTTTATTGGGGTATCAATTTTTTTTTTTTCAAGACTTCGTACAGTATTTTACACTTTATTCAAGCTATATTCAGAGCATTATGATAAACAATATAATTAAATTTGAAACACAAATATGTCACAATCTCTGTAAGAGTTGCAGACATAAATACGCATGTTTCAACCTGTATTGTTTTTCATCTGTTTTGTCCTTTCATCATTGTGTGTTGTTTTCAAATTACTGTCACTGTCCGCTCATGCAATACTCTGCATATCTCCACAGTGTGTGTGTGTGTGCATGTGTGTGTCCTGCAGCTGTGACTCAGGTTTCCTGTCTCCTTCCTAAGCTCTAAGCTGGGTCCAGACTACAATGGGAGTGAGTGCTGTATGGCAGGGCAAGGCTGCTCTCCCTGTTTGTTTCTCCTTCTGTTGACGTCAAACAGGCATACACTGCAACACAGGGACTTTTACTGCAGACAATAGGGATGAATACACGCTTACTCCTGCGCACACTCTCAGAGGCTCAGTCATACAGATATATGTTCAGGAAAGGGACGGATTTCGGGAAGACCCAGAATTCGCACTGCTAATAATTTTCGTTATCAGTATTTTTGGCCTGTTTTCCATTAGAAGTATCTAATCATCCGTAAACAATTTACTTGTAATGCAAAATTTTTTGTTTCTTTAATTTTATTATTCTTACTCTATCTGCTTATTTATTTATTCATTTATTTTTGCCTAAAGCTCTCAAAATTTTGTACGATTTATTCTTGAACCAATAACAAAAGATTACTAATTCAATAAGATTATAAAGTGTATTAAAATTAATTAAAGAACAGTCAATATTTAAAAGAACAAAGGCTTTCTCTTTAATAATAAAGTTAATTTATCAATCTAAGGATGTATATATATTTACTGGAAAACGACAAAACTACTGATTATTTTATGCAGTGCATGCAGGTGAACGCAGTATTGCCACAACGTATTGGAAAGAAGAGAGGACATTCACAAAGCCTGTGACCGTATTATGATAGGCTCAAGATCTGGGAGTTTATCTCTTATTTTCTGGGAGCTTCTGTATGGGTTTGTAGATATAACATAATGATAGTCATCAGAGTTGTACAGAGACGTCTGACCTTTTGCTACCCTTTTGGAAATCTGTGCCATCAGATGTGCATTCAACTTTGGCTACATGTGCTTCAGCTCAAATAGAGTATAATTCAAATTGAAAAGTTCTGATTCTTTTTGGACTATTTTGGTAGCTCAAATTATATCAAAGGGTCATTATTTCTTTATTATATTATATGATTAATTATATCTTTATTACTTAATCCGTCTCAAATATGTATTTTATAGCTTTGTTGTTGCTCTGTACCATTTATTTTTTCTCATAAAGTTCCTATAGAGAAATTAAATGAGAAAGAATTGTTGAGACAATTGTTTCAATGGGAATATAGAGCTATGACATTATTAGAATTGTTTGATGAGAAATATGATATTGAATTGATATTAAATCTTAATATAATAAAATATAATATAATATAATATAATATAATAAGAATAATTGTATTAATATAATGTCATTAATCACACACATATTTTTTTTTTTTTTATAAATATATAACATTTAATCTTTTGGTTATTTGATTGTAGACTTAATATTGCACCTTACAGACTTAGGATTGCAGCTTATTCAAAATATTGAGATTTCACCTATAGGGCTAGAAGAGATGTGTGAAATTAATAAAGTCCTCTGGAGAAGAGGCAGGATACTTAAAAGTTTCGATTTCCTCTCTATAATCCCATGGCAGTCTAAAGCAATTGAGACATTAAAGATTTTGTGATTTTCCTTTGGGTGCAGCATGCCATTTTTTTGTGATTTGAAAGTCAGGATTTCCCACAGATCTGCATGTCCGTGCTAGCTTTCTCTTATGACTTCCAAGAGATCATATCAGTATCTGATTCCAGCGCACACTAGTATTTACCCTAAACTATGTTGCAATGGTGTTAGAGTGTGTGTGTGCGTGTGTGTGTGTGAGAGAGAGAAAAGGAGGCGGTCCCATGGTTAGAGGGGGAGTGTGTGTGTTAGAGAATAGTAAGTGCTCACTGCTCAAAGTTAGTCAGTAACACTATCTTGTCTGTCAAACGCTGAACCTCAAGACAGGGTGCACAGAAAGCAGAACTTAGAAAACTTTACTCACTTAAAATGGGAGCTTGCCACTTTGAGATGAAAGAACAGAGAACGATTGGAAAACTTAACACTTTTGGAAAGGTGAGCCTTTGTTTTATGCTTTTACAAGTTATTAGTGTGCTGTTTATTTTTGTTGGGTGTTACTTGGTGGACTTTTCGGGGACATAACTGTTGCTTAAAGTAGCTTTCTGAACTTTTCTGAGCTTTATAGATGAAAGGTGAATGCTTGGAAAGGTTTTTTTTTTTTGCATTATTTTTTGCACACTGTTTTCTTAGATTGACAAGTTGCATATGGGGCATTGTGGATGAAATTCTGTGGGCTATGTAAGCAGTTTGACAGTCACAGATCTATCTAAGTTGGAGCCCTGTAATATTGAAGTCAAACTGCTGTTCCTGCGGTTTGGTTGTTGACTAAGTGTACCAATATCAGTTGAATGAGAATTGTTGTTAAAATTGTTGCAGTGTAAATGTTCATTTTAAATGGTTTCATATTTGCTGTCTTTTTCTGATCATCTCAAGCCGAAACAATCTCTGTTCATTTTAAAGCTTTAAATTCCTTGCTAATCTTAAGCGATTTAGCCTCTTCGTTGTGTGGATATAATTGAGACTAGATCAGCTAAAAATCTGTAATTTAATAACTTATTTATTAATTTACTGTGTCGAAATGTGGATTTCACACATACACGCATCCATGCACACATATTGAGGAGGTTAGAGGAAGTGTAACGTCAGCCTTGTATCCTCAGGCGGTGATAGTTAGCACACAAAGAGTTTCTTAAGAAGTCATGATGTTATTGTTCTAATATACCAGAGAACCCATTTGTCATCTTGATGTGCGTCACGGCCTTTCAAAATCTTCTTCCAGGCGTCGTCACATATCAATCACTGTTTAGAATTTGCCGATTTTGCAATTATGTGCTTCTCGAATGACATCATTCGATGCAATAAAAACTCCCACAATTTCTGTCCAAGAAACTGATGGGGGTTTCCCCCACTAAATGACTAGATGATGTACACAAGACATTCAGATAGCTATAGTTAACAAAACATTAGTGTAGTGTCATTTACATGATAGTACATACATAGTGTATGTCATTTACATGATAGTTTGAGTATAGAGAAAGATATGGTATCTCAATTGACAGAGGACAACTAAAAGGTTTAATGTGTTTTGATGATTGATTGACTCGCCTGTCCTACATCAAACTCTGATACATTAGACACAAGGTCATGATGAGAGTACAGATTGATTGAACATGCCACCGGCGAAAAGTGTGAGGTGACCAAACAATCTATCTCACTTAACATCTATGGGTTTATACTGCCTACTAGTGGAGACAATTAAATAGCATCCTATTGCTAAATGTCCTATTTTGAAGAAATGCACAAATAAAATCTTACCAGCTAGTATTATTCTGATAATATTTGCTGAAATTGATGCCAAAGGGTAGTAATTTGACATGTCCTGTGGTGTCACATACTCCAAAATGATTTAACACAACATTTGGCTTATTATTTTTGTTTATTATAATGTAGATTGTACGAGTTTAACTGAGATACTGAAGGGAATGTTGAGAGAATACAAAAGGTGATTGAATGGTGAAAAGGGGGAACTGTTTTCAGCACATATACATTAATATAAACTTTAAACCAAACTACACAGGTAATCCTAGCTGATGGAATCGGTTAGCTTTAATTGAGTTTTTTAATAGTCTTTTTCCACAGAATGAAGCTCTTTGAGAAGGACATATTCTCTACATTCACCCTTAACTCTTCGGTGCACATCCGTCCCCATACATCCATGTTTCTCACAGAGCTTAAAAAGAGCCACTTGCATTGATTTATTGATACGGATGATAAGAAGAAAGGTGAGCCGCAGAAGGCACGGTCTATGATATGTCAGAGTTGTTTACAGCTCTGACTAGACATCTCGCGCACTGCTGAGGAACCCCCACTGCAGCATAATGCAGAGATTCTCCTCTATTTTCCATCTTTCTCTTTCTCCCTGTCTCCCTCCCACTCTCTTTTTCTCATGAAGGCGCATAAACACTGACGCACACATTTCACATGGATAATCCAAAATCATTGCATGAATCCTTTTAGCTCCTCAAATGTTAATCAGCAGAAACAGTCTCTGCTGCAAATAGTCTTTCTACTTCAGTTTTTCATGTTTTCTTTGTAATTATTTGTGAAATTTACTATTGGGGAAAATTGTTTTGCAAGTGTAATTGGGTATCCACTTTGTGTTGGTTGTGAAATGCACCATTTTATCCGTCACAGGCGAGTGTGATTGAAAGACTTGGTCTGGACTGCTGGCTTTAGTGTTTTTTTTAGTGGACACTTTTAAGATTGTCCATTTGGAGGGTTTTCCCTATTAATGGACTTTGCTCATTTGCGCTATGCTCATTGATTTTGTCCGTCTGCCCTCCTCCCCGTTTTAATGATATTCGGGGGGTTGATTTGGCAGATGTTATTGAGACGCAGTGGTGTCCTCGTGATTACTGGGCTGCCATCTTTGGAAGCTTGGGGGGGGGGGGAGCCTCAGCGGCAGCCTGTGTCACATGACACTGTTGCCATGGCGTTGGGATGTTGGCGTAATTGGTGTTCGGATATAGACGGGGAGGCATAGAGAGAGCATGGGTGGGGGGTGGGGTGGGGGCTTAGTTGATGTCACAGAAAAAAGACAAAGGGAGGCAATTATCCAAGTCTTCTCTCCCACCATACTCTACTGTAAAAATAGCACAGGGCTCCATATGAAGCCTTGTGCATTATGGCAGTGCAATAAATAAGAGTGGCCGAGCCTGAAAGGACCCAGACTCATCTAAAACCCCTATGTTCCCTGCATCCCCTCTGCAGTACAAAAAGGTACTAAATGTTGTACTCAATTAGGAATCCCTTAAAGACAAAGGTTGACGAATTGTTTGCAAAAAGCCAAGTGCTTGCCTAAATCTCCCTCTCTTTCTGTTCTGCCTTTTTACACTTGTGATTTCCCCGCATAACAAAGTGGGGCTCCCCCTCTTTTCTGGCATCTCTATGTCAAATCATATGTGCCTATGGAGCGTGTTGCTGAGGCTGACAGACTCGAGACTGGGGGTGAGACGCGAGAGGGAGGGGGCGAGAGAGAAAGTCCGAGAGAGATGATGAAAGAGCGTGAGCGTAGTGCTGCAGCAGAGCGGCACTAATCCAGCAGAGGAAGACCCCCCTCCAGCCAGATGAGCATCCCAGCGTTTTTTCCCCTCATCCCTCCCTCCCTCTGCTTTACTGCTCCTTCATCTCCTCCATAATTCACTGGCACTTTCAGACCCTCTGCTTCGCTTCTAGCTCCGGCCGTCGCTCTCTGGATCCTCCTCCAGCTCAGGACGGGTGTTCCCATCCGCTGTTGGCCCCCTGCTCATATCCGCAACCATGGAGAGTCAATGCTGTAGCGATTCGGCCGAGAGCTGTCATGAAGACAGCTCGCGTCTGCTCATCAGCTACTAATCCATACCAAGCAGAGTAGGAGAGGAGAGAAGAGGGGATTTTTCGTTTTTCGCAACCAGAAGAATCCCTTTCGTCTGCCTCTCTCTGGCTCGTTTCCTTTGTGGTATAGGAGTGCGCTGTTGTGGATTTCGGGAGATTAAATACGATCCAAAATGCCTGAGGCCAATTACCTTCTCTCTGTATCCTGGGGTTACATTAAGGTGTGTATGATGGCTACTGAGCTGTTTTCCGGTTTGCTAATGGCAGTTGGTTTTGGTTTGGTGTTTGTTGGTGGTCTATGGAGACACTGAGGAGGAAAACCTACAGCAAGTCTCGCTGTGTGGCATCCTGTGCTGGAATGTCTAGACCCAAGCTCTATTTTGGATCCTTCTTTTTTACATGAATCTGTTGTATTTTGGCTGATAGGTTGATTTGGATGTCAAAAAGCACATCTTTATAGGTCGCTTTTGTGATTTATCCATTTTTTAATGATGGAGCTTAATTTTTTTTAGATGTGGCGCAGGATATGGCTGCCGTTTTTTGACTTATTTAATTATATTTGCATTTGTTTATTTATTTATTTCCAACATTGCGTCTTTTTGGTATCACATCGTTGCTTTTGGAACATATATACATACATTAAATTTGGGAAAAAATGCTAAAGAACAATATTACTTATTACTTTGACAAACAGTTTGAAAATTGTAATTTACAAATGAAATCTCAACCAGTGTCTACCTTGTCTCTTGTAATGCATTTACCTTCTTCGGTCTTCTTACATTTGTTACATTCTTAATGCATTTTCATTGTTTATGCTTGGAATAAGGTATTAGAGATTTTATTTAGAAATAAGAGAAATTAAGATGCCGTATGAATGTTTATGAAATGAACGTTAGAATTTTGAAATTAGAATAATGAAATTTATTAGAATTTATATATATATATATATATATAAATTATTATATATAAAATTCTATATATATAAATTATTTAGTAAAATGTAGTATTGCATACCCCATAACCGATTGTGGTATTATTGTATGTTAAAGTCCATATTAAAAAATGTTAAATATTACTTCTTTTTTTTTTATAATATATTTTTCAGGATTTGGGGGAAATGAAGCCCTGCTGAAGTCTCAATGTAGAACCTTTTGAGTTTTTAATTAACTAATGATTCTCCCTCTCTATCTTTTCCAGTTCAAGAGAATGTTGAACAGGGAGCTGACGCACTTCTCTGAGATGAGCAGATCTGGCAATCAGGTGTCAGAATTCATCTCCAACACCTTTCTAGGTAATCACACACATATCCACTCTTTCAATAAAACACCCGCAGTCAGCGCTAAACATTGACTATATAGTGTATACGCCATTGTGGATTGAATTTGGGCTGCGTCATTTCCAGAGCTGAACTGCAGGTTAGTCTCACTGTAAGATAAAGGCTGAAAAAGTGAGAGGTTTGATAAGTGAATTATTTGTAAAAACTATAATAAATTAATATATCAAATGGCCCAAAGGCTCAATTTGTTTGCGGAACGCCGTGAGATGGCATCAGACTTTCATTTCTGCATGAGGAGAGAGATCCCCAATGCAGCAGTTGGAAAAGAGGAAGGGGAGGGTGGAAAGGAGAGCAGAATTGGAGGAGGGAGAGAGAGAGATAGAGGGGGATGGTATTCTGCTGTAAAGTAATGCTGACGGTGGAACCCCCAGCACGGAACATCCAGGCAAGAGAACCTGTGACTCATCCAGCTCCTGAGACGGCATCACACATAGTCACACGAACAGGCACACATTTGTCCCATTACACAAGATCTAAACACTTAGAGATCCTGTTTCACCTCAAAAATAATTTCTTAATCTTAAAAAAAAATATGTGTTTAGATTATATTTACTTATCAAAGACAAGGCTAAAATGTTGATTTAAAAAATATATATTTTTGCATTGTAATATGTATTGAGATTTAAAATTTGATGAATAACTTTCTGCAAAAATATTGGTGTACAACTTTGTGGCCGGATTATTTGGGACTAAAAGGAATTCCTATTCCAGGAATTAAATGTTAGCTGTGAAACATCTGTGTGCTGTGTCACACGTGACTGCTCTCTTTATGCTTCTGCGTTTTCACTATCTGCATCAAAACGTGTGAGTTTAGCAGAGATAGTGAGATTAAATCTGACCCAAACACAATGTCGATCTGTGTGCACAGTCTGCATATGTGGTTATTGGTTATGGAAATAAGAATACTGTCCACTCAGGGCTTGTGGCTTCTTGGGAAAAATTTGGATTAGCATTTCCACATGAGAAAATCCTTAACATGAAGGTTTATGGCATTATTAACTGCATTTTTGCCCTCGAGATAAGCCCTTCGTGTGCTTCCATTGTTTTTCAATTGATATCTCTTGAGGGTTGACCTTTGGAGATGCCATTTGAGGCAGACACGGGCTCCCCTGCAGTTTGTTGACAGGTCTGTCACAGTGAAAATGGAGAGTGGAACTAAAGAAGGAAAAGAGGGGGCAGTCACCGCTTGAATAGCTAAGTGGCAAAGTCGCTCTGAATTGGGTGTCTGTTCTGCCTTTCAAGGGCAGCGAATATGGAGAAGCACACGCAAGGAGTGCAGATGTGAGCTATTCAGCCATGGCCCTGCACCTGGGCCAAAGGCGTCTGCTTGCGTCACTCGGGGAAACATAATACATGGCCACCGGTTTTCCAACAATGGGCTTTTGTGCAGAGATATGCAGTATGTGTCTGTGTAACAACTACAATTAAGAGTTTGAGTAATCTGGAATGTGATCTACCAAGATCTGACACACTTGTGCATGATCTGTGTAGAACGATTTAGGGACTATCTTGGTTTCATGGGTGTAAGTTAGCAAACGGAAATTAATTTTCTACATTTTATATAGAAACTTGTGTTTATGGTTAATAATGCTTATCTTTTGGTTCTTCCTGTTCTTTACAGACAAACAGAATGATATGGAGATTCCCTCGCCTACAGCAAAAGCCCGCGAGAAGAAGAAAAAACAGCAGCTGATGACTCAGATCAGTGGAGTGAAGAAAGTGTCACACGGGCCCATCCTCAACAGCAGCCTCGCTCGCTTCGGCGTCAAAACCGACAAAGAGGATTTACTGTCAAGGGTAAGACTAATAGTTGCTCTTTAGTGGTTTTGATTGTAAAAAAAAAACACAAAAAAAAACTGTTGATCTCATGCCCTTGCCTCTTCCCTTTCCAGGAATTAGAAGACCTGAACAAATGGGGCCTGAACATCTTTACCGTTTCAGAGTATTCAAACAACCGGCCTCTAACTTGCATTATGTATGCCATCTTCCAGGTCAGTCCTTCCTCCAGCCTATGACTTTCCACTTTTTGCAACCAAAATGGAATAATGTCCAGAATTGTAATAATATTGCATCTCTCTGTAACAGGAACGAGACTTGCTCAAGACGTTCAAGATCCCAGCAGATACATTTGTGATGTATATGATGACCCTTGAGGATCACTACCACCAAGATGTGGCCTATCATAACAGCCTTCACGCTGCTGATGTGGCCCAGTCAACTCACACTCTGCTGTCCACACCTGCACTAGATGTAAGAACGCTTTTTCTTTATATGCATAGTTTTAATATTTATTTCCTCAAAAGACTTCATGTATCTCACCATTTTCAATCTGTCCTAAATAGGCTGTCTTCACCGATCTTGAGATCCTGGCAGCCATTTTTGCGGCAGCCATTCATGATGTGGACCACCCTGGTGTTTCAAACCAGTTCCTCATCAATACAAGTGAGTGTTATTCAGTGGTGGAGGAAGTACTGAATCTCAGTACTTAAGTAAAAGTACAAATACCCAGATAAATATTTACTTTAGTAAAAGTAGAAGTAACACAATGACAACCATACTTAAGTAAAAAGTAAAAAGTACTTTATTTTAAATGTACTTTAAGTATTAAAAGTAAAAGTACTTGCATAACAATTTATTATCTTAATGTCTATTTTCTAATGATTAATAAAACATTTAATTCTAACTCATTGAACCTAATAGCCTACTCCTATAATGATGTTCAATAATGATGGAAAAAAAATGTCACCATTTCTGAAACAAGCTTGCAATTAGGCAATATCATGCTTATCCTTACTATATGTTAATAACTATGTTTGGCAGTAAACGAGATTAATTTATGGTGTAATTCTGAACCTCTTGGCTTGCCATAATCCTAACCAAACCAAACATATATTACACACGGTGTGTTTCCTATGCACGTAAAAACAAATTTTCGCGTATGAGTTGCATGATAAACACACTGCGTGTGAGACGCATTTAGTGTGACCGGGTTGATATACTGTATCTATGGCAACCAAACGTCACTGGTGAGACAAATGTGCAACGAACGGACGGTCAGATTACGTTTTGGCAGGGGAAAAACTGATCAGAAAATGTAACGAAAATGTAACAGAAGTTGTAGAAATGTAGTGGAGTAGAAAGTATAATAATTGCTGCAAAATGTAACGAAGTAAAAGTAAAAAGTATGCACTATTTATTGTACTTAAGTAAAGTAAAGATACGTGAAAAATGTACTTAAGTAAAGTAACGAAGTATTTGTACTTCGTTACATTCCACCACTGGTGTTATTAAATCCCAACCTACTACCAGTGTGAATTTCCCGGTGACACATGGACTAATTGAGTATTTGCTCATTTCTTACAGACTCCGAGTTAGCGCTCATGTATAATGACGAGTCGGTTTTGGAGAACCATCACTTAGCCGTGGGCTTTAAACTTCTACAGGAGGAGAACTGTGACATCTTCCAAAACCTCACTAAGAAACAAAAGCAGTCACTCCGAAAGATGGTCATCGACCTGGTGAGGTTTTTCCTTCCTTCCTTGCTTGCTTCCTTCCTTCCTTCTTCATTTCCAAAGCAATGATTCATATGCTAACAAATCTTGCTCAATGTTCCCCCTTAACAGGTACTGGCCACGGACATGTCTAAGCACATGAGCTTACTGGCCGATCTGAAGACCATGGTAGAGACGAAGAAAGTGACAAGCTCAGGAGTTTTACTTCTGGACAACTACACAGACAGAATACAGGTACAGGTCTTCCTGTTTTCCATCCCCTCTTAATGAAACTAATTTTCTAACAGTCATTAGGAAATCCAATGATCATAGCAAAGATGATTCAGATGAATTACAGTTGGCTGAAATTTTGATGTTACTTCAGGTTTTGCGGAACATGGTTCACTGCGCCGATCTGAGCAATCCCACCAAGTCTCTAGAGCTGTACCGCCAGTGGACTGACCGCATCATGGACGAGTTCTTTCACCAGGGCGATCGAGAGAGGGAGCGTGGCATGGAGATCAGCCCCATGTGTGACAAACACACCGCCTCTGTGGAGAGATCACAGGTTAGTTACTGTCTGAAATGTAGAGGATATCCTAGAATAACTTACATAGTGCCCTTCGACATCTGATGTGTTTTGGTTTTTTTTCTCTCTTCAGGTGGGTTTCATTGACTTCATCGTCCACCCTCTATGGGAAACCTGGGCTGACTTGGTCCATCCGGATGCCCAGGATATCCTGGACAACCTGGAGGATAATCGGAACTGGTACCAGAGCATGGTCCCCATAAGCCCTTCCCCGCCCTTCGATCAGGCTGACAAAGACGGCAACAGCGGGGGTTCGGGCCCTGACAAGTTCCAGTTCGAGCTCACGCTGGAGGAGGAAGACTCAGAAGGCACGGAAAAAGACGAACAGAGCCAGGGAGACGAGGAAGAAGACGACAGAGGGGAAGAAATGGAATCCACTACACTCATCCAGATAGTTACCGAAGACGCGTCACCGGTCGACACATAAGACTTAGCATTCCTTGATAGGCGGTAGCTATTTTTTCCCATGCAGGAGAAATCTTGCAGTTGATGCTTTTTAAAAAGCCCACATGGGGTGATTTTTTAGTCCCCCGTGGGAGGAGGATGTCTTGCCCTCCTTGCACTTACGTTTGGAGACAGTTTGTAGGAGCTCTCAGGAAATAAATGCTGCGGACATTTTGGACCTGAACGATTGGCAGGCGACTTTGATAAACATGAAGGATTGGGGCCAACGTGAACAGTTTGTTTGGTTGTTTACCAGATTGTGAGGACTAGACACTACTGAGAGGATTTCTCTTTTTTTTTTGTACCAACACAAACTTTTTGTAAAGCTATGGGTGTGTGGTGAGGTCACAGACGAACTACTGAAGAACAAGTATTTGTAAAGAGAGAAACTGTTTACTTTTCTGTACCATTTGTCTAAAGACTGACTGTGTGCCTTTTTACTATTGTCTTTTTAATAGTCTTTTATTTATTGAACACATTTTAGTATAACTGTACGTTGAAATGTTTTCATTTTGTAAAGCAAACCAGACCGAACATGCAGAATTGTTTTATATCTACGCTGGAGAGAGAACTTAGTGTCTTCCTTTGTTTGGCAATATACCTTAATAATCCAAACATCTGACAAACGATCAGAAAACTAAGAAATTATGAAAGAGGCACTTTCTGTTTATTCCATCTATATCTGTGTCAGACTCCGTAACTATGAGCACAAACTGTTTATTTGGAACCATGCATCATCCCATTCACATTAGGGAAAGGCAAATGCATTGTTGCACAAAATGTTTTAAATGCCCTTAAGTATGAAGACCCCATTTACTTAGATTGTAGAACAAAATACAAGCACCTCCAAAAAAAATCTAATCACAAGGGGTCTCGTAATGTACTAAAATCATAGGGAAGCCAAAGCTATTGACTTAATTCTCATTCATTTGCTTTCAATTCATCATAATTGTCTTCCTTACAGCAGCCATTTCCACCCTTCCCATCATCCTTAGAAACAGAATCGATAAAAACAGTCTAAACTAGCTTTTGTAGCTTTTTACACAGTTTGATAGAGAACTTTTCCTCATTTGTCTTCTTAACAAAACTTTCTCCGATTGGCTCACTTTAAAGGTGGGTAAAAAAAAAAAAACACAAGATATGAAAAGAAAAAAAAAATACAATTACACTTGTCAGATTTCAACATGCCAGTTTAGTAATGACATTAGCATTGTCGTTTCATACATTTTGTCACCGTTAAGGTTTAAGTTTGTGTGTAGTTCATGCTTTAAGGTACTTTAACTACCTTATGCTCAAAGTCTCAACAGTGGAAACAGTTAATGGCCAAAGTAGCATGCAAAAGTATGTTTGTGCGCACATATGTACGTGTCTACACATTACTGTGTTTGTGTGAATGAGCGTCCGTGGGGGGGGGGGCGCTTCATCACCAGCCCACGCTTTTTACAACTCCTTCCATTCTCTTTGTTTATATGCGCTCAGATCGGTCCTCTACTGTTTATAACAGTGTATTTATTACTGTTAAATGTACATAGGGAATATTGTTTCTTTGTAAATGGTTTAATTTATATGCACTTGCATTACCGAAAATTGGTGGTGTTTCTTGTGTAGTGGGCTCTTGGACTGAGTCTGTTTTATTTAGTAATATTGTTTATGTTTTAATATAAATAAATATATATTATATATACTATGTATGAATATATTGCACAACTGCCCAGAACAGTAGCCTATGAGACACACAACCCATTGGTAAAGGGGAGAGTCTGTAGATAAGACATAAATACAAACTGTAGACATCCGTCAGATATATTAGAAGCTTTGTGTATCACTGTTTGGTGTAACATTGATAAATCAGTATCTCACGAGATTCTCCACAAGACGTGGCCCTCAAATATATACAACATTTTGAATGGAGATTGCTAAAAATGGCTCAGAGTTGGCATGTGTAATCACATTTACTGGAGAGGAATTGGTTACCAACATCACAATGTGAAATCGATATAATTACGAAAATGTGATCTTCTGTAATTATTTGTGCTAATGTGAACTATTTTTCTGACCTTGTTAGCAGTTTTGAAATTCAAATTGTCAGTAAAACTTTGTTAATCTATATGTTTGAGATCTTTTGGTCCGGCTTGCGTCCAAAGGGATTCAACAGAATTAGTGCTATCTGCATGAGGGATGAGTTTTTATCGTCTGGTTATCCCACATTGTTGCAGGTGAATATTCAATGTTTCACACAATGTATGGTAATAATATTGTATATTGTGTTCAATAAAATCTGAAGCTACTTTTCTATGAAGTGATTAAAGACAAAGCATGAATATACTCCATGTGTAAATCTCTTTTCTGTCACTTGACCTTTAGTTTAGTTAAATCAATCTGTCAAAATTAGTTTGGAATTTATCCAATTGACAGTCTAAAAGTATGAAACAGTGCAAAATCACAATGAAATCAAATTGAAATATAGTACAGCATTTTTGTTTCTATTTTGAACAAATAAATGCAGCCTTGTTGAGCATATGATACTTTTCAAAAACATTAAAAATACAAATATTAGCTTAGAACCTTGATCTTATATGTGGCCGTATTTGCATTTGAACCCATTGTGAGGTTATCTTGTTTGAAGCTGAATCCGCTGTGACAGGTCACATTGCACCCAGTGAATATCGGTCCTGCACTGTTCCTCGTCGAGCCAAGTCAGCCCTCAAATGACACAGTCCCCCTGTAAAGTCTCTGTGTATGAATCATTCTGAGGCCTTTTGCCCAGAATTTATGTAAGACAAGAAGGTTAGCGAGAGAGTTAGATTAACATGGGCCAATTCAGGCCGCTATCCTTATTTATTTGAGATGAATTGCCAGTGAAGCTGAAAGTTTCCTTAAAGGTTTAGTTAAGGCTGAAGGTGTTGTGGTCATTCCAAAATGACTTACAACTTTAAACCAAATGTAAGCCATTTTAAAAATGATCTTATGTCATTGTTTATTTGCCATTGTTTAACTAACTAAATACATTTAGGTGTAACTTATTTATCATTTTTAAGATTAATAAATATGCACACAAGCAAATATTTTCACACATTGGATGCATTATATTTAATAATATCAAGCATGCACCTGTGAAACTGAACACACTTTTTATGGACTAAATTGTTTATTGTGAAAATGTCTATTCATGGGACAGTTCATACAGTTTATTTTACTATTTGTTCAGTAATGAAATATGTAGTTTTATGTTTTTAAAATGTAATTATTATTTTTATGATTTATCATAATATCGAAAGTCTGAGTGCCGCACAACAGAAAAAAATACAATATACTTTATGTACATTTTGTACATTTTCAGAAAAGTAAATGATAAAAACTCGGATATAAAAGTGTTTGAAGTTTGAACACTCACCTGTATGCATATATTCTACTATGTTTTCAGTGAATCCCATTTATACATATTTATAGGAGAACCATAAGATAAATGCCTGACATAAAATGACCTAGTAAGGTCACACACATTGCTCTCTCACATTCAAGCACCTTGCAGTAATGTAAGCAATCAACAAATGTTGATTACTGATTCAAGATGGAGTGCTGTATATGCGGAAGGACCTCCATGGCTACACATGATAAGTGTTTGGAAACACCATGCAGAGTGCTCAAAGAACCCCCTTCGAGTGTGTTAGCCTTGTAAATGAAGGCTGTAAATCAGCCCAATGATGGCTAGCCAAAGCTATTTTTAACCTCCAATCAATTATGAGAAGAGACTGGTGACACTCATCCTCCTTGTGAGTGTCAAGAAGTGTATCTCAGCCTGCTCACCGACATCGGTTCAAAATGAAATCCATAATCACTCAAGAACACTGACATAATTGCACAAACCCAAGTGTGTGTGGAAGTCAAGAAATAAAGCAAGTTAAAAGATTCAGTCAAACATAAATCAACAGACTAACGTTACAACGTTACATTTAAATAGTCTAAATATAGAAAAACTTCATTCCGCTTTAAACAATTATATTCTCGAATGAAAAAAAGCTTTAAATAATTATATTCTCAAAACTAAAACTCTCAAAACTACATTTCGTGACACAATAACACGAATATTTTTAAATTTCACGGCCTTGAAAAACATTTCAATACATTGGCTTCCTTTATCTTCAGAACAGCACCATATAGCAACCGTTCTCAGAGCAGCGCCATGACAGGTATGAAAGTGAGGCTGTGAGGGATAGACTTACCGTGTTTCCAGTGGCATCCGCTGTAAAAAAGCTGAATAAAGCTCCTAGATTACTTACAATTTTCCACATCTTACGTTGTCGGGAGTTTTTTGTCAACTGACATTTCTTGGAAAGATATTTTTCCAGTGTTTCATGAGCAGAACAATCCGAAAACACATTAAATAACAGTACAGCCCATTGAAGACATGCATGTCTATCCCTCACAGCCTCGCTTTCATTCTCATTAAAAATCAAAGATGGCGCTGCCGTGAATAAGGCGTATTGGTTAGCTGTTTGAAACATCACAACACTACAAGGATTCTGGGTAATATCCCATAGCAAAGTGAGGACTGATGCGCACTTGCGAAATGGGTGCATTAAGTGCCCTTATTATGGAGAACTCTATTAGAGGATCGGGACACCCTACGCTCTTGCACCCCTTAGCGAGAACACGCATTGAGGGGCAATAGCGCAAGTGCGGATATTGGGACAGGGCCGAGGTCTGATGTGCACTTGCGAAAGGGGTGCATTAAGTGCCCTTATGATCACCCCTGGATAACACTATTAGAGGATCGGGACACCCTACGGTCTTGCACCCCTTAGCGAGAACGCACATTGAGGGGCACAAAGGGCACGAATGCGGATATTGGGACAGGGCCCAAATGTGTACACCCGTCACCGACTAAAACACGGCATGTCGCAATGACAGGTGAGTAGATTCTAGAGCTGACTTTTTTATATGTGAACTGTGTATGAAAATATAATTATTTAAAAAATATAAGTGAATATCATATTGTAGGGATTTAGTGTGTGAGTTTTTCATGATGCACAAACAGGGAGGGAGGGGCGAGCTTCCTTTGGTTTGTTTGGGATCTCGCTTCAAACACAAACAGAAGTGATGTCACCCACAATCGCTGATACAACCTTTTAAGTGTATACCTTTTTAACACCATGCAGGCGAAACAGCAAAATGTAATATTTATGAGTATTATATAAAGAAATACGACTGAAAACTTAAGACAGTTGAATGAAGTTGAATGTTTTCTGCATAATCACATCGATCACACAAGTTTATACTAACAATAGATTTTAAAAAGCAATTGTTTGAATAATTTTCCAAAAACAAGTTTTTTTACTTGTGTGTAAAAATACGAGGCACAGATCTTTTCTGTTCATCTGATTTATGGAAAAATAAAAAAATTTGAACAGGAATTTGATTTTATCTGTCAGTGGTTGATGGATTTTGGGCGTGGCACTCTAGATGATTGGAAAAGTCCTGTACGCATCATCACAGTCTGAGAGCCTGTGATTTTGTTTAAACATTATGAGGTCAAGAAAATTGCAAAAATTAAACAAAAGCATAACTTAATTGTTCACAATAAGATAGCATGCATTCAAATTACTGTAGTAAACAAATTTTCATGCCAACTTTAATAAGCAGTGCAATTTGTTTTGTTTTTGTTTTTTTGAAAATTTTCATTTGTATTTTATCTTGGAAATTCCCCTTCTGGAGTAGGACAAGGGGCTTGGTGAGTACTCCTTGTTTTACTCTTTACTGCTGTGACAAATTTGGAAATCACCCCATCTTCAGTGACAATAAAATTTGAGCTCAAAAATGTTAGAAACAGCCCCGTCTTTGAAACTGGTGGAATCATATAGGCCTTACACAGAGAGAGCTTTCTTTTGCTCTGTCTGGACAGCAACATTACATTGCACCACTGTCTCACTCTCTGTCTGATGTACTTAACCAGAGAGTGCTACGAAATTCATTTTCCACACTCATTAGTTGCGGGTCAGCAGTGCTCCCTCACTGGGTGCTCATGCCGCAGCTGTCTAAGGTTTTCAACACTGTCTCAGAGGATTGTTTTTTTTGTGTGTGTGTGTGTGTGTGTGTGTGTGTGTCTGCTTGCTGGTTGGCTGATTTATTTTATTGCTTGTTCACAGGTGCACAGCAGACTGCCTAGATATCGTGGCTGAATAGAAACAATCAAGCAGTTTACAAGGAGGCTGATACAAGGGCAAAAGCAACTGAAATGATTCTGTGAATCTTTTGCTGTCTTTAAATAATAATAAAAAACAATGAATGAATGAATGGTTGTCACATGTTGTATTTTTTTCTTTTAGAACTTTCTTTTTGTGAAATATGCATTTTCATATGCATTTTGTCATGAAATTATATATATATATATATATATATATATATATGGATGGATGGATGGATGGATGGATGGAAATATTTTCAGTATATGTAGGGCCACACATAATATATATCTTGGTGTCCAAAATATGTGTATATTCATAAACTATAGCGTACTGTAAATATACCAGTTATTTTAAAGACATATATGCCACAATTTGATTTGCAAATGCCACTTGTTTTGATATTTTGTATCTAATACAAAGACATTCTATCATTTTGAGTCTCCAAAAGAGTGATGTGTATTTTACTGTACATTGTCTAAAGAGTTTGATTCTATTTGTGGGGATTTTATTGGATAAGTTAACAAATAAAATTAAAATGGTGTGACATGGCGCAGTTTCAGTTAGCCGCATAATTCTCTAAATGATTCTTTCCCTCCACCCACACGTCCCTGCATCCACTCAGCTGTGTCTTCTCCAGGAGGGAGCAAAGCACACTGCAGTGAAGCTGGCAGACAGAGGGAGGGATGGATAAAGAATGGAGAGGAGAAGAAAAGAAAAGAAAGCTGCTCTCCCCTGGGGGACAATGCTCTGCCTCAAATGAGGAACCCAAATGCTTTCTGACATTTGGAGGATGCAGCATGTGCCTGGCCTCAGCTGGCCTGAATGCTACTGTGATCACGAGTGAACACACATTTACACAACTCACACACAAATTAGACACATGCATCATGAAACAGAGATTTTAAAAAATCTATGAATGTTCATCCATCTTTATACTTCATTTAAAGTGCTGGAACGCGCATAAGACATCTAAGACATTATACATAAAACATCTGCAGTGGTAAAAAGTGATGAGAACATTTTCTCTGGACAGCCTTATATGGCACTTTAAGATGCCTAACTTCCCCACAGAGAAGGCAGAAAGAGAGAGAGAGAGAGAGAGAGAGAGAGAGAGAGAGAGAGAGAGAGAGAGAGAGAGAGAGAGAGAGAGAGAGAGAGAGAGAGATAAAAGAGATTATATCATGATGAGTTGTGACCATATGAAACATGTTGAATGCTAATCATCCTCTGTCTTTCCCACAAACATCAGAGCAGCAGTATGCGCCAGAACACAATGTCTGAGGCCTCTGATGATCTGCAGTTACCATGGCAACCTGCATCAGGAACTCTGGGTACACCTCTGGTATTAAACTTTGGAAATTCTCAAGAATGTAACCTTACATTTCATATGAACATGAAGGCCAAATCGTTTCACATTACATAAGGGTGGACACACGATACCATTTTATAGTGACTGTCTTATAGATTTTCAATCAAATCCGGGATTGCTGTGGTTATGTAATGTGGATTTAATGATCTGTGTGTAGAGAACATGACCCACAGCAAGGAGTGTGAAAACAAATGTAGACCAACCTCTTATTTAAAGACAATTAGCTGTATCTCAAAATAAATAAGCTTCAGAGTACCCAGAAATATTTTGTAGGCTATTTGTTTTGTGTGTGGGTGTTTCCTCAGGTTTAGGGGTTGATTTTTTTATTATTATTATTATTTTTTTCAACAAATGTAATTGCATACATGTGTGTAGTCATGAACAATTCCACCACATCTCATATTTTATTTATTTATTTTATTTTATTTAACCAGGGAATTCCTTTGAGTACAAGTCTCTTTTGCGAAGGAGCCCTGCCAAGAAGGCCACAGTAAAGGTTCCACATAAAATACAAAACAAAAATAAATACAATAAACATACAAGACATAATACATTAACAATTACAATGCTTAAAAAGTAAAATACAATGACCTTACAACAGTTAAAAATACTATACAATGTAATAGGCTATTTAACAATGTAATGTAACAAATAGGCGAATCACATTATTTTATGTAAATAGCCTATTTTAAATTATTCTATTTTAAATAATTATTTTAAATAAAAAAAATCTAATTTGTGTTGCTCACTGATTTAACTGATAGCGTTTGTATGACAAAGTGTAGCTTTGAAAATTCGGTACATTTGTTTTCCCCCACAGTGTTTTGTTCACATGTTTCACTCATACTGTCAAACATACTGTTGGTAAAAACTTGCGAAAAAATAAATAAAATAGAGTGCAGTGAAACTATTTTATTAACTTAAATACATGATCAGTTATCGGTCATCGTCTTAATCACGTGGTAACAGTTTACTATGCTAGTCATCTCTTAGTTTTGAATTAACTCTCCGATATTACCCAGATTCTTTATATTTTGCACCAAATTGTGGTGTCACATCTGCCCCTCGAAGAAAGCTGGAGTGTTTTTTCTGTTAATGTTTGTAATGGGAGAGTTTGTTTATGTTGTGAAGGGCAGGTCCAAACACACAGGCGGCTGTTTTTAAGACAGTGCGCGAAGCAGGAATCCGAGGATATGTGGTAAGCTAATGTTGATTAATTTACTGGTGTGATTTTATTTCGAATTATGGGTGGAGGATGTGGTTTCATGTATTAGTTGTGACGTTGTTTTTACAACGTAAGGTCAATCAAATCATGTGAATTCACTTTCAGTACGAAATAAAGTTACACTGCATCGTCAGTTTTTCCAATTACATTTCTTTGGAATTAATTAAAATTTTCATTCTCCGTGGGATTTTTTAAATTTATTTTTTAAGCATAAACCAAGTGAAGTTAAAACAAACTATGTGAAGATTTGTTGTGCTTTTCGAACTTTATTGAATGGGTTTGTTTGACAGTGAATAGAGGTAAAGATGGATTTGAGATGTAAGGTAAGGTTAGTTGGGGAAGTTGTTTGGGATATTTGTAGCCTAGATATATGGTTAGCTATAGAACATTTGTAGTTCTGACTACATCTTCTGCACACTTTGTGCTAGTGTACAAAACATATATTAAATAAGTTTTGTACATCAGCTTTTAAAGGAGGATTAACAACTGTGTTTTTGTCTATAGGTGATACAACAGCAGTAAAGAGTGGAATCTGTGCAGTCGAGCTGGATCAGCCGGTTTATTCTCTATTTACTATTTACATGCAGGTTTACCTCATGGCAGCCACAACATGTTTTCTTCTATCCTAGGATCACCTAGGACCACTTTTTCAAGAAAGTTACGGTAAGTAGTTTAACCTGTATTTTCAAAGTTTTCATTTTTTTTTTTGGGGGGGGGCAATTTACCAATGCAATCTACTGTTATTTACTGTGGTTTGTCGTAACTAAGTGATGTACAGCAGCTGCATTACTGATAACATAAAATTATATTTTACACTTTAAACGCATAGATTCAATCCTGCCAATTTTATATTGTCTATTATTGCTCTTCTTTTAAAATTAAGACAAATACAGGGATCACTTTCCATTTGAACCTTGGGGCCTAAAAGGATGATGGCAGTATTATGACAAACATTATGAGAATCCAAATTTATTCAACAGAGATGGATAATGAGTAAAGTCTCATTACAATCTCTTCAGTATAGATCAACCTATGATTTTTAAAAACTGTGCACATTCACTCTCACTAAAAAGGAACCAAACCTGTAGATAGACTGTAGCAAGTAAGGACTTGTGCTGGCTATGAAATCCTCAAAGGTTTGTGTTGCTGCTAACATTGTGGAAAACATGACGTGGTAGCTTGTCAGATGAAGTGTATTATCTTCATGAGCTTACTTCTTTTTTAATTATAGATTGTGAAGACTGAAGGACATGATGAAAGCAAGGTGAATGGGTTAGTGTTTGTGGGATCTACTGCTTGCAACACCTCCTTGAGATCTGCAGTACAGTACGTGACCCACTGCACACACTCAGCTCATGTTACACGTATCCAATATGGTAGCATTTTCCCAAGACAAGACCCAGAAAATGACCTAGTAACTAGACACTTTTTGCATTTAGTTCTCATTAACTATCTAACCAGCCACATTTCTTGATATTTTATTTCTTTATTTCTAAATATACTGCAAGGGGTATGCAAACTTATGGACTCAACTATAACACTTTAGGCAAAGTTATTCAAAGGCCATGCAATAATTAGAAACTCAAGAACCTGTTTTGTCAAGATCAATTAGTCATTATCCCTCTTTACTGTCCTTATCTCGTAAATTAAGCAGCGCTGCATTTTGTCTAGTTTTCTCACAGATTCATTACTATAAGGAAAATCAATGGATATGCAGAACGATTTATAACTTTTCTCAAACACAGCCTGCATTGGAGCAACATCAAAAGTTCAGGGCTGTTGTATTCATGCAGCTGAGCTTAGTGGGAACATTGCTAACCAGTCATTTGTTTTTAAACCACTGATTAGTTCATCATTTGTCTTAGTGAAGAATTTTTGGAGTATTAAACCCATCTAATCTTTTAGTTAACTGCCGGAGCATATAAACTGCCTCTCACCTTGCTCTGGCATCAGCTGTTTTGGCATCTCTCCACCTCCCCAACCCCACCAACATAATTTAGTGATCTTGCTACCAGACTAACCTTTATTACGGGTTTTTGGCCAAACGAACTTGTGAAACAGTTATATTTTGCTCTATTCTGTCATTTTGTATGTTTTTTTTTTTCCATTATTTTAATGAATTTAATTAGATTTATGATACTTTCAAATGATTCAAGCATGGATAATGTTTTTAATTATAGAAAACATCTTAGTGTTTTGCTGACACTTCTTGCCATCTCTTTCTTGGCTGCTCGTAATGTTCATCTTTGGCTCCCAACTCATGATCCATTTGAAGTCAGTACAGTGTTTACTCACACTTACCTGAGGAAATCTAACAGCTGGTTACAATTTGTGACACAGCTCTGCAAAAGTCCACATTAAAGTGAAATCGGAATTGCAAAAAGTTGTTATAAGAAAGGGGGGGAATGGGGGACACTTGTCTGCATTTGAGACTGAAGGGAACTATCAGATCTATTTCCGAAAGCTTGCAGTCGCATATCACAAATGCATGACACAGTTTGGATACAAACCATGTTTTATTTGAGATGTCTGAATGCCTAGCAACAGATGTGCTATTAATTAAGCAGATTAAGCAAGTGACAGTGATTCTAACCCACTGTAATTGAAACAGCGATGCTGCCACTGCGCAGACGTATCTGCTTGTTCTTATTTCAACTTGGCACGGCAGAGTGACATGATGTTGCAAGGTGGCTGTAACCGAAACCAAACCGTTACGTACGTCATACTTGTCATACCGCCATCGCAACCTCTGTTGACCCAGTCATGGCTCAAGGATAGTTGAAGCAGCTGGCGTTTGTCTGACTCCTTTCACGTCCCATAAATCAGCACTCCATTCCAATGAGTGTTTGGCAGTGTCCTGTGACCTTGAAATTACTGAACCTAGACACAGGAGCCTGACAAAAATGCTCATTTAAAACGAAATGTTAGGTGGATTTATAGGTTTTTGCATCTTAAGTTTTCATATACAAGTTAAAAGTTTTGTGTGGTTTTCAACCAGGGGGCCGGGGCCCACTAGATTATCAAGAAGTTAAATGAAAGCAGTCTTTTTTTCTTTTTTTGTTTCTTTTTTTATAAGTAACTTTTCGTAAGTAACTATTACCTAAGTAACTTTTCGTTTTATTCAGCATATAGTTCTTGAAATGACATGGATGATAATTATGGAATAAAAAAATGTGGGGACCTTTGAATGTTGTGTTGGACAATAGGGGGTCTTCAAATCAAAAAGGTTGAGAGCCACTGTACTGCATTTGATTTTACTAATGCTAATTCTGCTGATAGTTTTTCTGAATTGCTAAAAGGCAATTCTTGAAACCATCACTCACTTTCTCTAAACCTTAAACACAAAACCAAATTTTCAAACCACATTCACAGAATTTTATTTTATTTTACCTGTGCTCAAAATCAAACAATGCTCGCAGATTATACACACAGCGAGTCAAAATTATAAACACTACAGATCATTCATTAGACACTACATCAAAAAATGGAGAACACAGAATCCAAAGCATGCAGTTAACAGGAAAAAAAGGATGTTGTAACAAAGTAAATAAATTACGTAAAAAAATATACCGGTAGCAATGACAAGGTGAATAAATTGTATACTTTATCTACTGCAAGTATGGCATTATACTGAATTGAATAGTAGGCCTATCGAATGTTGCATACTGTGAAAATACTGTGACCCAACTGCAAAAGCCAAAAAGGTTACAGTAAAAAAAACTCTAAATGAAAAGCATTTTACAGTAAAATACACTCAGAAGAGTTGTGCAACTGCAAAATCAAGGTCAGTGAGAGAGACTTTATTCTGCTTCAGCATCATGTCTTCATGTTGGGTTCAGACTGATGAGTTTCTCCACATCACAGACAATGTCATCTCTGCAGGCAAAGGGAAAAATGCTAAAGCAGATCCAGCCTTTGACAATATTCTCCACACCGGCTCTTCCTCTTCCTCCTTGTAGTCAGCCTCTTCGACTTAGATTGTTTCCATCCATTGTTGGTACCACCATTCGGTCACATCATAAAAAAATAGGTGTGAACAATTTTGAGTCGTTGTGTTTAAACGATAGCAACTGTCTAACGTGTATGTAAGCAATAATTGACGACAGGCCGTTGAATTATTAGAAAAGTAATGCATTATTTGTGCATTATTTTTCAGATAATTCAACGGCCTGAAGTCAATTATTATACTACAGTTACCACACCTCAAAACATTGTTCAGATAATGCATATCAAGACGTTTGTCGAGTTTTTGTCATTAAAACGCTCTTGTGTGTAGGACTAATTTCTTACGCATCTAATTCCATATGCATCCGTTCCGTTGCTAATTCCAAAACTTCATTTTAGAGTTAGTAACGGAGGTTTGAGCCACTGATAGCAGACTAATGATGAGGGGCACTTACGACTCGCTGAAATATTGGAAGACCGACTGTTTCCATCGACTGTAGCTGGTCTTATTAAACACCTACTGTGAACACAGACTGAACGCGATGAACAAGCGTTTGGGCATGATCAGTCATAAGTATCAAATTACATTCATAACTGGCCTTAGTAGGCATAAGTGTGTCCCGGCTTTATGTAGTTATTAATGCAGTTATTAGAGAGAGAGAGAGAGAGATGTTGAAATAATGAGACAGAAAAGCATGTGGTCAATAATATTATTTATTTATTAATTAAATTTGTTTTAATTTATTTGTTCATTCTTGTTTTCTATAATTGACAGTAGATAACCCAATAAATGAAACACACAAAGCCCTTTTAACAAGTAGGCCTATCATTAATTATTTATTTGTTATATTATCTGGAATAATTACGAAAATCCGTGCAGCAGGACTATTCATTTATTTATATAGCCTATACAGTTTAATTTTCTATTTAGCCTATTATAGAGAGGACTACATATTTTATTTATTAAAATTAAACTTTACGAGTCCATTGATTTTGAAGTTAGACATCGAAAATTGCAGATCAAGCAGATCAGATTTTTCTTGTTATGAATTGTATCCTATTTTCCGTTATTACAGTTAACTAAGCGCCGTGATATGTAACTGTAATGCGGTCAAACCTGCCTGAAACTACTTTTTCCCTGAAAATACTTGCACTCCTTTAGAACGTTCTTAACCAATCAGAATCAAGCATTCAACGGCCCAAGAATGTGTTATAGAAATATACAAATCATTTTGCACAATATGACATTTTTGTTAGAATAGTAGAAACCTAACAAATAGTTTGGTTCTTAAAATTAAATAACACAAACACAGATTTTTATCACATACAGTATAGCCTACAATTTTTTATTTATTTATTATTTTATAAATGTTGGTTGGGCAAGTGGAAATTCGAACTCGTCTGACTAGGCCAGCGGAGGAAATCTTTACTGTTTAGCTTTTCCGGATGAAAAAGCATGATGAAAGATGCTGGAATATTCTTGGTGAGTGTTTCAGGCTAGATGATTCAGTCTTTGAGTGGGTTGAAGCTTCGTACAGTTCTTGTTAAGAACACAAATGAAAGGAAACCCATTCTAATCTCCTCATTGTGTCTTTGCGCATGTTACAGCTTCTTTTTTTAAAATTCTCTATCACATGCTAGTTAACAGGCCCTAAATGAGCCAGATTACTTATATGTAGTCTCTGCCAGCTTCATTGTGTGTTCCTTTACAGCTCCTATGCTTTGCCACACTGCCTGAAGGAGAAGAGCAGGCGCAATCGTTTCTCTTTCATGTGCCAATGCAGATTTTTAGCGTGTAGGAGTGCCCTACATACAGGTTCCCTGTTTCTGCCGGATATCTCTCCTTCTACCGCTCCAGTCCTATAAGATCCAACTCCTGTGATTGGCCTAACCAATGTAGGGTCCATTAAAGGGTCATCCAGTGGAAGTGACTCTTTCTCCTAGCCTATAAATAAAGCTTGGCCAAAAGTGTCAGTTCACTGTGCATTTATTTAGCTTGAGAAGTCCCACATCTATTAATGAGACCTGGTTATTTGTGCCAGTTAGCTAGTGCTGGAGTGCTTATACGTCACTACATACGCACAACCCACATTATAGTGACCTGTCTTGAAGTAATCCGGTCATAGATGCAATTCAGTAATGAAGGGTATTCCAGGGGGTCAAGGTGTTCAAGCTCCATTTTAAAATTAAAAGAGACAGACAGGAAATGATTTAAGGGATAATGGGATTGGGATATACAAAGCCACCACTTAAATTAAAAAAATATAGTATCTTATACCCCTTATCTTGGCGAATACTGATACGACTTTGACAGTGGTGGAATGTAACGAAGTACAAATACTTTGTTACTTTACTTAAGTACATTTTTCATGTATCTTTAATTAAGTAGAATAAATAGTGCATACTTTCTACTTTTACTTCGTTACATTTTGCAGCAATTATTATACTTTCTACTCCCCTACATTTCTACAACGTTCTGTTACATTTTCTGATCAGTTTTTTCCGCTGCCAAAACATTATCCTGACCGTCCGTTCGCCGCATGTTTGTCTCACCAGTGAAGTTTGGTTGCCATATATCAACCCGGTCACACGAAATGCGTCTCAATTTATATGCGAAAATGAGTTTTTGCGTGCATATAATAGCCTACACATGAGTATGTTTGGTTAGGATTAGTATGGCAAGCCAAGAGGTTCAGAATTACGCCATAAATTAATCATGTTTATACAGTATTAGGAGTATTAGGTTGAATGAGTTAAAATTAATTGTTTTTATTAATCATTAGAATATAGACATTAAGATAATAAATTGTAATGCAATTACTTTTACTTTTAATACTTAAAGGGTACATATCATGCTTTTAAATCATTCATTTTTACATATGAATCATACCGTTGTGGTCTATATAAAACATAACTGCAATGCTTGGGTCTGAATTCCTATTATAGCTCCACAAGCCCCTTTTCTACCCCTTTTCTGGTGTGCTTCTTTGAGTGACCCATTTCAAAGCGGCCCCTTTAAATAAAAAGGAGATGCGTCATACCCCGCCCGCTCTCCAGGTCGATGAGTTCACGGTCAGTTCAACTCCCCACGTTCGGCCATTATTGTAGTTTGATTAGAGATATACGATTATATACGATACCTTCAAAGAACATTTTTATTCACACGTTAATAAAATGTCATGTCAACAACAGAAGACTTGTCCATCAAGCCTTACATATTCGAGCCAGAGCGAGCGAGTTGATAAAGACGACGACGAACCTGCAGAACAACCTCTTCATATGGACGTATTGGAGTTAACTGTTTTGTGTTATTAGTGAAAGTCGACTATTTCTCTTGTTAAAACAAGCACACTGACGAGATAAATGACTACGGTCTAATCTTACAACAAACAATCTGTATTGATAATATGATACGTTTAGAAAAGCATCAGAAAAGCAGCTAAATGACCATTGATGAAACTCAAGAACAATAATACTGCAGACGTGTAACGTTACTTCAAAACAAAAACAAAGAAAGACCAAGGTACTGCTAAACCATGACCACCATGTGTTTTAAGAAAGTAAAGTACTTTATTTGTATTAACGATATTTACAGCTTATCGAAATGCTCTGTTCGTCGTCTCCAAAGATAGAAGGAATTTACCTCTCATTCAGATGAAGTCAATCGGCAAACCCTTCTTTATATTTGCGGAGGTTATTGAAGTGGGAATCCTTGAAGTGCTTCGGGTCACTACATCCAAAAACCGAACATTTTGACTTGCCCTCTCGTAACTTCTGCATCATTGTGCTCGGACTACAAAATCGGAGCGAGGAATAATAATGGCGGATTGCTCGAAGTGTTGGACCGGTAGTCAATGTCCTTATTTGGCAGTTCCGCTGCAAATACGGTGACGTTATAGTTCAAAAAACGTCATAGAAAACAGAAAAATCTGAACAGGTTGAAAAATATGTCCAAAACAGAATATAAAGATATAAACGAAGCACCTGAAGAGAATAATTACATCTTTTCTGTACTTATAAACACTCCAAATATACAACAAAATGCATTTAAGGGCTAAAAAAGGGGATTTTGCATGATGTGTCCCCTTTAAAGTACATTTAAAATACTTTTTACTTAAGTAGGGTTGTCATTGTGGTACTTTTACTAAAGTAAATACTGGTATGTCTTTGAGATTCAGTATTTCCTTCACTGGACTTTGACAGTTATTGAACTGTATCCACATTGAACTGACTTCAGCTGGCACTTTGGTCATTTTTGCACAGTTTGATTAATTTGATCATATTTTTGAAGTAGCAGTGTTTACCCTGTCTTCATAAATAAAACACACTTGCCTATATAGTTAATGTGCGCAGTTTATGAGAAGTATACTGCTCTGCTTTAGGTGCGGAGTGAGGGAGATGCGGGAAATGAGATCAGGGGAGGGGTACAGAAGTGCATTTACTGCCTTGTTTATTCAGGCCTTGGTCCCATCCAGAACCACTGCTGTGAGTTAAACTAAATATATACAAACACACACGCGCACACACACACACACTTTCAGTATAATGATACCAGGCTATTAGAGGGCCTAAACTGAGACCCTCTCTAGAGAATTTAAATTATAAGCGTGGTGCTAAACTTTCCAACTGTCTCATTCTCACCAGTGCTCTTCATATATTCTATATATGAATAAATACTGTGAGTGAACATTACAAAAAGTCTTTAGTATATCAATATGTTCATGTTATGCTGATTGGTTGATTTCCGCATTCTGTAGTGTAATATTTTTGTACAATGACCTGTAAACTGTAAATTTGAGTGTTGTTTCTGGCAAGCAGTCAAGGCTCTCTGACTTCTAATCAACATATCAGTACTTCATGACCATTTAATTATTTATTCACCAACACGTCATATAAATATAATGTGCAATCAGGCAGTCGTTATTTCAATAACCCCTTCAGATTGATGCAACACTCCTCTGCTTCTGTCTGGGTCCTGTCTGGGGTTATTTGTGATAATGCCTGGTTCATTGTACATTATTCATGATTAATTTTTTAACAGCCAGTTTGATTAGATATTTTCCCTGTACATATATCACTAATAGCATGAGTTGGTTATGGTAAGAATTACTAGATGTATTAGATATGAGAATTGCTGGAGACATTTTGAGACCAATGTTAGAGATTATTGACACTAATAGAAATAGGTGTAAAATATTTTTAAAATTGAATACTGCTAATACTGTGATCATAGGCTTTTTTATATTAAGAGCTTTTATTATTTTACTTGATTAGAAATATGAGAAAAGTCAGGGGTATTAGAATCAGGAAATGAAAGGGTTTGTTGTACTTATCCGTGTGAATTGGTGATTTCTACCAATTTTATAGATAAGCACATTTTTTTAACCTATACAGTACAGAAATTGTGCAACTTAATTATAGTAGGCACAAGAGAAATAAAAAATCTGGGAGGCCACGTCAGTCAGGGATTTGGAATGACGTTTCTGTCTGTACTTTTCAGACAGACTTAAGAACGATTTCACTATATCCGCAAGTCTAGAACGTGATGGTTACCGTATCTCCTCACAGCATTTACAAGCACTGCTGATTCAGACTAGCTTGCACTGAGATCAACACACACTCATGAAGTCATAGCCTCTCTTGAACCCAAAACTGAAGGCTAACTGTTAGACACGTCTGGACGCGTGGAAAGTCCCCACGTCTTCAGCTTTCTGTAACCCTGACTCTAGTTCCGTTGCTGATGAGCGACGATGATTACAGGAGTGACCCAAACCAAAACAACATTCCTGTTGCAAAGCGATGGCACAGATTAGCGATGTGCCCGTCTGCTTCTCTCCTTTGCCTACGTGCCGTTTGCCAAGCAATGCCCTGTAGAAGACGGACAAGGGTCATCTCACACTTTCACACACCCTCATCAGCTCACTTCCTGCCTTCTTGGTGACCAAACGCAGTTTATCTAGACAACCTTTTAGAGCATATCGTAACATTTCATATCTGCAGCAAATGAATATCTTTATCTATCTTAAAATACAGAAAAGTTACAGTTTTTAGACTTACACCTCTAAAAACTGGAACTCTTAAAGGGATACTCCACTTTTTTGGAAATAGGAGTTAAACAGTTGTGTTTTACCATTTTCGAATGTATTCAGCTGATTTTCTGATATTTAGAAGAATGTCAGTAACCAGACAGTTTCTGGTCTCATTGACTTCCATAGTATATTTTTTTCCTACTATGGAAGTCAATGAGACCAGAAACTGTCTGGATACTGATATTCTTCTAAATATCAGAAAATCGGCTGAATGGATTTGAAAACAGTAAAACTCAACTGTTTAACTCTGGGGGAGTGATAAAATTAGCCTATTTCCAAAAAATAAAAAGTGGAGTATCCCTTTAAGCATCATAAGACTATAACTTTGATGATTTTAAAAGTTGTTTACCTGAGTTATGTTTCATATCAGTGAGTGACCCGCAAAAAACACTTCTCCTTTGTAATTCTGACTTAAGTTATAGTGAACTATTTAGGGCCCAAGCCCTGAAAGGGCGAAGGCCCTATTGTTTTCCTTGGGATTATTATTCTTCAGTATTATTATTATTTTGCTACCTTTTGGGCACTTTTGGGGCCCTTAACGTGCTCGAAAACTCTTGAAACTTTGCACACGGGTCAGAACCCGCGGCCATCAGAGCCGGGCTGAAGATGGTACCCGGGCGTGGCAGGGCGGCTCGTCAGCGCCCCCTGGAACGGGGTCCGAACACTTGGTCCATAACTCAAACACGCTTGTATGTAATAATATGAAACTCGGTACACATGTTGATCTCATCGTTTCATCTATACCTCGCGCTCTTACTTTTTACCCCAGCCCAACAGGAATTTGGCTATTGAGGTTTGTTTGTAAAACGCTCGCAATGGAATGTCAAATACTCCTCCTAGAGCTTTGATCCACATTCGACGAAACTCGGTCAGCGTGAGGTCAAGACATTGAGGATGAAAGTTTGCGAGGGGATTTTTTATATCTCGAACGGTTTGTCCGTGGCGAGGAAACGAAATCATGGCGAGAAACGTGAAACAGGAAGTGTGTTATAACTTCAGCATACATTAACTGATCTTGATGAAACTTCAGCAGTGTGTTCGCTGTAAGAGGACGATCACATGGATGTGACTATTGTGAGTCAAAGTTATAGCGCCACCAACTGGCAGCAGGAAGTGTGTCACTTTCAAAATGCTTAGATATCACCCTTTTATTTTTACCCGATTTGCTTCAAACTTCATATGTATAATGTAAACATACGGCAGATGTAGACCTGTGAATGGATTCTTGATATCTTTGAAACTGTTGCCGTGGCGACGCATCAAACTTTACCCTTCTTTTAGGATGCTTTTAGGATGCTTTTGAGACCCTTAACATGCTTCAAATTGCATGAAACTCGACAGACACATCACATTTATTAGCCAGTAGACATGTGCAAAGTTGCAGAAACGGGCGTGGTGAGGGCTCAGTAGCGCCACCTTTTGACAAAAGTGGGGTGGTTAGTTTTAACTAGAGTTACAAAAATTGGTATGTATATTGTACTCCTCGAGCCGGACAACTTTCTAATTGACACTTATTAGCTAGGACCCACAGAAAGTCAGATATTTTTGTTTGAATATGGCCACTCTGAGCCTTTGGCTGGCTGGCTGGCTGTCTGTGTGTGTGTGTGTGTGTGTGTGCAGGGGGAGGGGGCTTAACCATTTCACTGCTGTGTGTATGACCTGCATAAAGAAAATACATTTCTCAAGCCTGGTATTTTTTAAATAAGTTTTTATTTTTATTTTTTATAAGTAAAGGCATATAACTAGTTTAATTGTAGTGAATTGACAATAGTTTTATATAATTAGTTTATTAATCAGATTAACTTGGTCAATAAACTTGGTCTGAAAATTTGGTCCATAAATCAAACACACTTGCATGTAATAATATGAAACTTGGTACACATATAGATCTCATCGTTTCATATATACTTCACACTCTTACTTTTTACCCCAGCCCAACAGGAAGTTGGCTATTTAGGGTTGTGTTTAAAACACATGCAATGTAATTTAAATTATTGCTCCTAGAGCACTGAACCAAATTCGACGAAACTCGATCAGCGTGAAGTCAAGACATTAAGGATGAAAAAGTGCCACGGGATTTTTGATATCTCGAACGGTTTGGCCGTGGCGAGGAAACGAAATTATGGCGAGAAACATGGAACAGGATGTGTGTTATAACTTCAGCATACATTAACTGATCTTGATGAAACTTCAGCAGTGTTTTCGCTGTAAGAGACCGATCACATGGATGTGACTATTGTGAGTCAAAGTTATAGCGCCACCAACTGGCAGCAGGAAGTGTGTCACTTTCAAAATGCCGTGGCAACGAAACAAACTTTAACATTATTTTTTGATGCTTTTGGGACTCTTAGCTTGCTTGAAATTGCTTGAAACTCAACAGATACATCACATTTATTAGCCAATAGACATGTGCAACTATGGCAAAAGATTAAAGTAATGTCAAAAAAGTAAACACTAAAAGCCTCATATCTTCTAAAAATGTAATTATACATCATTTGTTTCTAAATTAAATTATACAAATATTATAACTTCCCCAATTTTTCCTTTTTTTTCATTTAAGAATTGTGTTTACGTTCAAAAACAGCCAGAATTGTTGTAAAATTCATAAAAAAATAATAATCTGAGTCATACGTAGTGCTATACTGCCCTCTTGTGTTCAATATCAGGTAGGCCTATTGTGTATATTCCCACCGGTTAATCAACGTGTGACTCCGCTGGGACTTGGGAGCTTTTAAATCGCTTACTTAAAACCGAAAGTCAAAATACGGATGTCCGCACAAGACATTAATGGTGTGGAGTAGAGCGAGCATTTTAAATAAATTCCTATTAAGTAGGATTGAACTAAACAGAAAGAATGTTCACTCTGTTCTGCTGGTTCCTCGCTGGTGGATCATATGATTACTTTGTCATAATCTATGACAAAAATGCTATTATAAACCATATTAATAATAGATAATACACATTGCTCTTATTTTTGAAAAATACATTCATGAAAAACAAGATAACAAAAATCATTAAAAAAAAATATAGCCATGGCTGCTATAAAGCAACATATAATTGAAAGGCAATTAATAATCTGTCATTACGTCACTGCATTATGATATTACGGCTCCAATACGGTGCAGCACAAAGCACTTATGTGCATCCCGAGCGGAGAATGATGTGCTTGAAGCCACATGAAGTTACAGCGCATTGAGTCCGTATTGAAAAGTTCAAAGCACAAAGGAAATACATATTTATGAACAGTGTATTATACATTATCTATCTATGCAATAGTTTATTGAGCCTTTTCTTTTAAAGGTTTTAAATTTCAGTTACTGTGTGCGTGAAGAACAATTATAGTGCTCTGACTCTAGTGTTGTGATCTAACCGACAGCGTCCGACACCCGGTAGAAAGTAACACGATTAAGTTACAGCAATAAAGTCCAGCAAGAAAAAGTTTCTTCATTCGAAAATATAGACCTTTAGACCTTTATCTTAAAGATCCAGTATAATAGAATTAACATTCAATCATCTTGAAGATCGTTTCATCATTGACTGTAACCGAATGTGACGTGCTGTTTGAATGCTGAATGGAGAATGACTGACAGGCGCAGAGAGGGAAAAGTTTGTGTTCTTGAATTTAATGACTTAAATATTAATTTCTATATCACATAATAGCTTCAGAACACTAATAATACAGTACACAAAAACTTTATGGTACTTTAGAAAGTTTTTGTGCCTTTGTGCCTAACAGAATAGTATATGCACAATATAGAATTTGAATCAGCCTCGTCAAAGATGGCAGTGTCAGAGCCGATACCGATCCTGAGTATCTAATCGGCGCACTTCTTTTCAACAGTCAAATTGAAATTGAAATTGCTTGAAACTCAACAGATACATCACATTTATTAGCCAGTAGACGTGCAAAGTTTCAGAAACGGGCAATGTGCAAGGACTAAATAGCGCCACCTTTTGACAAAAGTGGGGTTGTTAGTTTTATCTACAGTTACAAAAATCGGTATATACATTGTACTCCTCAAGCCGGACAACTTTCTAATACATAGTCATTAGCTCGGACCAAGAGGAAGTCAGATATTTTGGTTTGAATATGGTGAGCCTCTCTCTGAGCCTACGTCCCTGTATGGCAAGCCCTTTTAACATTTAAAAGCTAAGTTTGCCTGTCCGGAATTAACATTGTAGATATCAACAACGTCTTTCTGTCTATTCGTAATTACATTTTGGATAGTTTGTATTATCATTTAAGACATCTGTAACATAATTGTGACTAGTCGAAATGACAGAGTATGGCAAGCCGTTTTAACATTTAATCATAAAAGGGCCAAAGCCTTCGGCACCGCTACCCGGGTGCCTTTAGGTAACTAAAGGAACCGGGGTTGCGGTGCCACCGGCTTGGGCCCGCCATCGCTGCTCGCAGCTATATTAATAATTATTATTTTACTACCTTTTGGGCACTTTTGGGGCCCTTAACGTGCTCGAAAACTCTTGAAACTTTGCACACGGGTCAGAACCCGCGGCCATCAGAGCCGGGCTGAAGATGGTACCCGGGCGTGGCAGGGCAGCTCGTCAGCGCCCCCTGGAACGGGGTCCGAACACTTGGTCCATAACTCAAACACGCTTGTATGTAATAATATGAAACTCGGTACACACGTTGATCTCATCGTTTCATCTATACCTCGCGCTCTTACTTTTTACCCCAGCCCAACAGGAATTTGGCTATTGAGGTTTGTTTGTAAAACGCTCGCAATGGAATGTCAAATACTCCTCCTAGAGCTTTGAGCCACATTCGACGAAACTCGGTCAGCGTGAAGTCAAGACATTGAGGATGAAATTTTGCGAGGGGATTTTTTATATCTCGAACGGTTTGTCCGTGGCGAGGAAACGAAATCATGGCGAGAAACGTGAAACAGGAAGTGTGTTATAACTTCAGCATACATTAACTGATCTTGATGAAACTTCAGCAGTGTGTTCGCTGTAAGAGGACGATCACATGGATGTGACTATTGTGAGTCAAAGTTATAGCGCCACCAACTGGCAGCAGGAAGTGTGTCACTTTCAAAATGCTTAGATATCACCCTTTTATTTTTACCCGATTTGCTTCAAACTTCATATGTATAATGTAAACATACGGCAGATGTAGACCTGTGAATGGATTCTTGATATCTTTGAAACTGTTGCCGTGGCGACGCATCAAACTTTACCCTTCTTTTAGGATGCTTTTAGGATGCTTTTGAGACCCTTAGCATGCTTCAAAATGCATGAAACTCGACAGACACATCACATTTATTAGCCAGTAGACACGTGCAAAGTTTCAGAAACGGGCGTGGTGAGGGCTCAGTAGCGCCACCTTTTGACAAAAGTGGGGTGGTTAGTTTTAACTAGAGTTACAAAAATTGGTATGTATATTGTACTCCTCGAGCCGGACAACTTTTTAATTGACACTTATTAGCTAGGACCCACAGAAACTCAGATATTTTTGTTTGAATATGGCCACTCTGAGCCTTTGGCTGGCTGGCTGGCTGTCTGTGTGTGTGTGTGTGTGTGCAGGGGGAGGGGGCTTAACCATTTCACTGCTGTGTGTATGACCTGCATAAAGAAAATACATTTCTCAAGCCTGGTATTTTTTAAATAAGTTTTTATTTTTATTTTTTATAAGTAAAGGCATATAACTAGTTTAATTGTAGTGAATTGACAATAGTTTTATATAATTAGTTTATTAATCAGATTAACTTGGTCAATAAACTTGGTCTGAAAATTTGGTCCATAAATTAAACACACTTGCATGTAATAATATGAAACTTGGTACACATATAGATCTCATCGTTTCATATATACTTCACACTCTTACTTTTTACCCCAGCCCAACAGGAAGTTGGCTATTTAGGGTTGTGTTTAAAACACATGCAATGTAATTTAAATTATTGCTCCTAGAGCACTGAACCAAATTCGACGAAACTCGATCAGCGTGAAGTCAAGACATTAAGGATGAAAAAGTGCCACGGGATTTTTGATATCTCGAACGGTTTGGCCGTGGCGAGGAAACGAAATTATGGCGAGAAACATGGAACAGGATGTGTGTTATAACTTCAGCATACATTAACTGATCTTGATGAAACTTCAGCAGTGTTTTCGCTGTAAGAGACCGATCACATGGATGTGACTATTGTGAGTCAAAGTTATAGCGCCACCAACTGGCAGCAGGAAGTGTGTCACTTTCAAAATGCCGTGGCAACGAAACAAACTTTAACATTATTTTTTGATGCTTTTGGGACTCTTAGCATGCTTGAAATTGCTTGAAACTCAACAGATACATCACATTTATTAGCCAATAGACATGTGCAACTATGGCAAAAGATTAAAGTAATGTCAAAAAAGTAAACACTAAAAGCCTCATATCTTCTAAAAATGTAATTATACATCATTTGTTTCTAAATTAAATTATACAAATATTATAACTTGGTCTTGCTCAATCTGAGCCTGCTGTCTTTGCCTGTCTGTGTATGTGTGTGTGTTTGTAGGGGGAGGGGTATTAACCATTTCACTCCTGTGTGTATGGCCTGCATAAAAAATAAATGCCTTAAGCCTGGTATTTTTTTAAATAAGTTTTTTATTTTTTTATAAGTAAAGGCATATAACCAGTTTAATTGTAGTGCATTAATAGTTTTATATAATTAGTTTATTAATTAAATTAACTTGGTCCATAAACTTGATCTGAAAATTTGGTCCATAAATCAAACACACTTGCATGTAATAATATGACTTGAGTGTTAATCACATCATGTTTTCAGTTTGAATATAAAATATATAAATTATGTAAAAAAAAATAAAGTTGATCCAGCTGGAGCGCAGGCTGAGAATAGCGCTGTCATGACTGGATCAGAGATCATCAGTCATGCCCTCTCATACCTTACGCGCACACCACGCCCACTTACATCAGATCACATCAACATGTCAGCCGGAGGGATAACGAGGGTCGTCGTCGCTTTTGGATTCAAGAATTTCTTACAACAAGATGGCAAAAGAACAGCGCTTTGCAAGACATGCAACGTTAAGATCGACAGTCAGATGACAACCTCCAATTTCGTCCGTCATTTGAAGAGCCATATTCTGCCCAGTAAGTGCTTGTCAATTTGTTAATGTTATCTGGTTAGCTCGTTCGTAGTTAGCTAGCTAATGTAAGTTAAAGGAGAACTCCGGCGCAAAATTACACATTGTTACCTAGTCAACCGTTATCTGAGATTTGTTTTCATGACTGCCGAATGTAAATAGTTTTATCTATAAAAACAGTTTAGCCTATAAGTGACGTCCGACATTCTGCATATTGTGTTATTTTGTTAAGCCCCACTAAAGGCATAAAAAACTGTAAAGCACAATCAAGTTTTCACACTATATTCCAAGACTTCTAAAGTCATTCAATAGCTTAATGTGTGGTAAAATTAATATTTTAGTCTCTAAGTTAAAGTTAACGGAAAGTCATCTCGCCTCAGTCATTCTCCATGCATCAGCATTAGCGCGTCGCGTTCGGTTGCGACAGTAACACGACGACACTCTCTTCAAGATCAATGTTCCCAATATTATACTTTCTTTGTAGATAAGGCATAAAGGTCTATGATTTGCATAAAATGACTATCTTGCTGGAGTGGAGTTTATTGCCCTTTAGAATACACTAAGCATTAGTGCTGCACGATTAATTATATCGCAGTCGTAATAGCGATCTCAAACCTATGCAATTATATAACGCAAAATGCCGCGATTTTAAATGAAATAAACAAAGTAGGGCTATTAGCGCAGCATCTCTTCTTTTTTGTCATCCTTTGACTAGTGTTACAAGATCCCCCTCTTATTGGTTCAAATGCCTTTTCGCATTTTGCACGACAAGAAGTGAAAAGCTGCCTGTGAGTGCCCTAGATTAGAATAGATGAGACTCGCATAATGCGCATGCACTGACCGTGTGCCAGCCCAGAATAAACAGTTCTCTTTCGAGCTTGAACGAACAATAGCACACACAATTATGCCAAAATGTGAGAGTTGTGAGTTGTGCTATGAGGCGCGTGTGAGATCCGCGTCTCGGCAACGGGTGCTCTTAAAGGGCCAGCAGCGAATAAAGCGTTCTTTCAGTAAAGTTAAAAGAACAAAGGGAAATTAGAAAATTACTCACTGATCTTGAGTAAAGAACTTTTGTAGCTTTAATAAGGATTATTATATATATAATTTATGATTCAGGCAGCGCAGACTGTTTGATAACTTTATTCAATTTCTGTACCTGTTAAGACAGGAAGGGCACAGGTAAATATGTTTTTTATTATGGGTTTATGTGGGGATTGTTTGAAGTTCACTTAATTTAAAAGCTGTTATATATTTTTTTTAAGCCTAATAATTTTTTAAAAAGTTGATGGCTTTCAATTGATGGAATCACTGTAATGTTGGTTTGGTTGATGGTTTATTGATCATTATAGGTGTTATCAATCATTTATTGTTGTTGTTGTTTTTAGTTTGAGTTGAGAAATAAACATTAATCTGTGTGTGCATTTTACTTTAGAACCAAGCAAGTTGGACTCATGAAACCATTTTATTATATCGGAGTCGCAAATCGCAATTGCAATATTGGCTCAATAATGGCAATATGACATTTTCCCAAATCGTGCAGCCCTACTAAGCATAGATTATAGATACCATCCCTTCGCTATGTTCTTTTCAATGTGAAGCGTTGCGTGCTGTGACTTGGTGTTGCTTCAAGTGCATCGTTCTGCACACGGGATGCGCATGATTGCTTATAATACTTTGGGGAGACAAGGGGGCGTGGCCTAAGGGAATATCACTCGTGATGTTAAGTGATGTTACCCCGCCATCGCTGATACAACCTTTAGCAGTCATGTTTTTGCTTCTTGAGAGAGAGAGAAAGTGTGTGTGTGTGAGCAGTGGCGGTTCTAGGCGGGGGCCTGGGGGGGCCAGTGCCCCTGCGACAACAAGCTTGGACCCCCTTGTGGCCCCCCTAAATGTGGAGTCAGTGTGAAATATTTTTTTTATAGTGTGTCACGCATTGAGCATGACAGTCACTCGTTTCAGTCTTTTGTCTCACACTCCCGTCACACATTGTATTTCTCATGCGGAAAAACTTAATAATATATTTAATATACGCAATTTCTCTGGCCGCGCCGCTCTCACGTGAGAATCAAGCGCGTCTCGCCTGGAGTTCAGCAGTCGACCCTGCTACGCATCAGCCAATCAAAAAAAGAGAAGTGCTACTTAATAGCCAATCAGAAAAGGGCACTATTGTATCTGGGTAAAATTTAACGCAACAACCAATGAAAAAAAGCATATCCTGGAATTGTTCATATGATTCTGTTACAACATCTTCCGAAAGTTTCTTCACCCGTCCCACAGATGAAACTAATCACTGGAGCTCCGAACATCACTTGGAGCACGGAGTAAGTCATGATCTCCTGTTTTAATGTTACAACAAATTCACAACTTGTTTGACAAAAACTATGACAACTTGACTGATGTAAGATGAATCTTTCCCGTAGCGTAAGCTAGCTTACGCAATGCTCGTTCCCTCATCTAGAGAGAACCGAGGTTACGTTAGGTAATCGATTCGTTTCCCATTTAATTAGTATCAGTCTGTAACTTAGACAACAGTTTTACAGCCTGTTCACTGACAACCCCTGCTCAGAACAAGTAGTCTAGGCCTAGTCATCTTATTACACGAATCACGATGACTGACATATTGTCACATTATAAACATCTCTCTCTCCAAATAGGCTTAATAATTTTATTAGCACTAGATAAATTAAAGTGTATTGCATAGTCGATATTATAGGTCACTTTTAAAATCATGTCATATTTTATAATTATATCCTGGCCAAGGATGCATTAATTATTGCTTCTGTCTTTCAAAGATGTCAGGAAAAAAACAATTATAAAAAAGCTCATTCACCCTGAGAGGAAAGCCCCCTAAAAAGGCCAGTTTAGAGGATAATTTGCTGATCTTTTTGCAAAAAAAAAAAAAAAAACCCACAAAAATCGTAGATTAATTTGTAAAAATTATATATATATATATATATATATATATATATATACATACTGTATATTCAATGTAAAAAAATAAAATGGAAATTCAAATACAGACTGATATATGTAATGCAAATGTAAAAATATAATGCAAATGCAAATTGTTGGATAATTATAAACATGGTATTTTGCTTATTTATGCATTCAGTGCAGTGCAGAAAATGATAAGGTCTAAATGTAACTGGCCCCTCTAACAGTACAACTGGCCCCAGCTTGGCCCCCCCAGTTGAAATGGTCTAGAACCGCCACTGTGTGTGTGTGTGAGAGAGAGAGAGAGAGAGAGAGAGAGAGAGAGAGAGAGAGAGAGAGGAGAAATGTAACAAAGTTTAATATTGTTTGTAAACTGTGTTTGAGAGAGAGGAAGGTGTTCAGAGAGTCTGTAGGATGTTAAGCTGTTATTTGTTTTATGGACTCAATGTTGAAAATTTAAAACATTTCAAACACACTGTTGGCAGAAGTGAAAAATAAATAATTTTATGAAGTTACAATTTAGTTTGATTCCATGGTGTATTTTACTGAACATGAGTATTTACAATGCAAATTATTGTAATTTACTGGCAAATACTTATCTTGTCTTTTCATTTTATTAAGATCAGATTCTGCATGTAAAATTAAAATAATAAGGTGACTTGACTTGCACTTGACTTAACCTACTACAAGACTTGACTTGACTTGACATAGCCTGTGACTTGACTTGACTTGCCCCCCCCCAAAAAAATACTTGGGACTTACTTGAGACTTGACGGTTAAGACTTGAGACTTACTTGAGACTTGCGTGACCTGCGCCCATCTCTGCTCTAAGTTTTAAGACAGTTCAAATGGAAGTTGGGAATTATGTGTTGTTTGAATAAATCTCCTAGGAGAAATACATCAAATTACAACGCATGTGTTTACCAATCACCACCATACTCGGTGTGCATGAAGTCAAGACATTGAGGATGCTCAATTCCGGACGGATTTTTGATATCTCGAACGGTTTGGCCGTGGCGAGGAAAATAATTTTATGACTAAAAAAGGACACATAAAATGTGTTAACTTTGCTCGTTTTACCTACAGTTACAAAACATGCCACGTATATTGTTCTTGTCAAGCCGATCAACTTTCTAATTAACAGTAAGAAGCTCAGACCAAAAGAAAGTCAGATATTGCAGTTTGGATGTGTATCTTGTCTCTATCAGTGTCTGTGTGGGGAAGAGGGAGGGGGGGGGGTTGCTGGTGTCTGCGTTTATGTGTGTGTGTGTGTGTGTGTGTGGCTGACTGTAGATTTTTTCTGCAAGTCCTTATCTTTTTGCATAACAATTTTGTATTTTTTTAAATGACAAAATATGCATATAACCCTAATCTTTTAAATGTATAGTTTGCTTTAAATAAAAGTAAGATAAATTGGTAAACTACAAATTGGTAATTGAAGCTGAATGAATTTAAAATTAATGTGCTATATTTCAATACATTTGCTTTCCTTAATATTGTAAAACACTAACCTCATTTATATGTGTGTGTGTGTGTGTGTTTGTATGTATATATATTTTGCAAAGCCCTCACTGATGCAAGCTCTTCTGCACACTTCTCTTCGACAGTCAATGCGGAGGTTAAGTTTTTGCACGTCGTGCAGAATAACCCTCTTTATATATATATATATATATATATATATATATATACTTAAAAAAGCGGGGGTTAAGTTTTTGCACGTCGTGCAGAATAACACTAAAGGCACCATATATATACTTAAAAGTGGGGTTGTTAGTTTTATCTACAGTTACAAAAATCGGTATATACATTGTACTCCTCAAGCCGTACAACTTTCTAATACATAGTCATTAGCTCAGACCAAGAGGAAGTCAGATATTTTGGTCTGAATATGGTGAGCCTCTCTCTGAGCCTACGTCCCTGTATGGCAAGCCCTTTTAACATTTAAAAGCTAAGTTTGCCTGTCCGGAATTAACATTGTAGATATCAACAAAGTCTTTCTGTCTAGTCGTTACACTTTGGATAGTTTGTATTATCATTTAAGATATCTGTAACATAATTGTGACTAGTCGAAATGACAGAGTATGGCAAGCCGTTTTAACATTTAATCATGAAAGGGCCAAAGCCTTCGGCACCGCCACCCGGGTGCCTTTAGGTAACTAAAGGAACCGGGGTTGCGGTGCCTCCGGCTTGGGCCCGCCATCGCTGCTCGCAGCTATATTTTATTATTATTATTATTTATTTTTTTACTGGAATTTGCCCTTTGGATATGCCAGTGAGTTTTTGAAGATATAATCTTTTTTTTTTTTTTTTTTTTTTTTTGATACACGTGATTACGTTATGGCTATCAAATACTTAAATATTTTAGCTTAAATAAACTAACGTTCAAAAGTTTGGGGACAAAAAGATTTTTTTAAATGTTTCTGAAATACGTCTTATGTTCACCAAGGATATATTTATTTGATCAACAAAATATAGTCTAAACAACAATATTATGAAATATCATAATAATTTAAAAGAACTGTTTTAATATATTTTAAAATGTAATTTATTCCTGTGATGGCAAAGCTGAATTTTCAGCAGCCTTACAATCTTCAGTGTAACATGATCCTTAAAAAATCATTCTAATATGCGGATTTGGTTCGCAAATAACATTTTTTTTATTATTATCAGTGTTGAATTTTTTTTTTCAGTATTCTTTAATAAATGGAAAGTTCAAAAGAACGGTATTTATTTGAGAGAGTTTTTTTTTTTTTTTTACAATGATAAAGTTTTTACTGTCACTAAAAATGCCCTTGCTGAATAAAACTATGCCCTTGCTGAATAAAAGTATACCCCCCCCCAAAAAAAAAAAAAAAAAACAACTACAAAAAAACACAGAGAACTACTGTGAAACCAATCGTTTGAAGTGCTACGAGTAATTTTAAGCATCACGTTATTTAATTAATTAATTATTAATGTACTGTATACAAATCTGTGAAATGTTGTAAGTTTAAATCTTAAAAAAAAAGATTAAAATGATAAAATGTGTTACACATTATATAATACATAATACATATACCAGTAATAGTGAAATATGTTTGTTGTAGTTTACATTTTATTGGTGATTTGCCTGCAACTGACAGTGTTTAGATGAGAAACCAGTGCACATGTCAAACATTGCCCCTTATGTCTCCTGTGATCACCATTGGCTAGATGTTGGCCTTCTAAATAGGGATTTAGGAACGCCTATGGGTGGACTTTGTCTTGAGGGACAATCACACCCAGTGAGAAGGGCGGTCGTGGGCGGTTTTGAACTCAGCAGCACTTGAGGACCCATTTTTGACTCTTGGAGGACCATGGCAGAATTACACGTTTACAAGTAGAGCACACCCTCAGAAGATCCTCAGATAAGCAGCCATTTACTGCACAATTAAGGCCTAACAGGTGCACACCCAACACATGGACTCGCCTGCTTCTAAATCAGTTTGTGCGTGTGTGTGTGTGTGTGTGTGTGTGTGTGTACGTGAAGACTAATGATCCAGACACCCAGAGCCTGTGTGCCATCTATTGGAGACTAAAAAAACACTGGAGGGGGAAAATAGGTCAGCGAATGTGGAGGAGGAGAGACATGCAGGAGAAAAACTGAGATGTAGGAGAGCAGGATGATGGAGACAGAGGGAAGACTTGAGAATATCACAGCTGGATGTCTTCACGGTCACACTTTTGTCTTTTGCTGTACTGTCTTTCTGTTAAATTCCCCCCCATCCCATTATATTTGCCCCAAATATTGTTATGACAGAATAGGGTCAGCATAACATGATTCTCTCATGAAACATTGAGAGGTGTTTTAAAAGAAGTATGTGGCTTTCACTAATAACTAGGCGTTGTCTGGCATAAAAATTCACTTTCATCTGTACATAACTGAAGTACAGAAGTATTTTAGGCTGAATTAATAAGAACGGCATCAAAACAATTCCCTTAATTAGTTTCCAGTGGACATGTATGGATGTGCAAAATCTGTTGTATTCTTTGAACTGTTTTAAAACGTAAATCTCACTTCAGCTATTTTTTATATCAGGAAAACCATTTCTGTTTCCTTAAATTGTAGATTCATCTTTCCCTGTATACAGTATACTGTGTGATGCATTCGTTTTCCTAGATAATTCACTCAGGAGGAAATAGGAATAAATCTGTCTCATGTCATTGATTAACACAAGGTGGCAGTGTTGCCTTCTTTTTTATGTATAAGAATTTGAAGCAGCAAGCAATATGAAACCATTCATTAATATTTTTGAGCAGTGGGATGCTAAGTTGTTGCCAGTGCTGTCCATTTATAATTTAGTATGATTATTTATTTATTTTACAGTCCAGTCATATACGGTAAATGAGACATTTGCCAGACTGTCAGGTCAGGTCAAGTGCATTGCATATTGGCATACAGTCAGTATTACATACAGTGTACTCTGTTATATAAGTTTTATTTAAGTTTTCTAAATTTATGTTGAAAATATTTACAGGTTACTTTAGCAAATTAAACCCATAAACTGGCACTTTATTGAAACAAGTCATTGGAGAGTTTTTTTTTTTTTTTTTTCAAATGTACTTGAATTATGAATACAAAATTTTATGCATTTTAAATGATTAAATTACAGGTTCAAATAAACAAAAGTGTAAAAAGGAACATGACCTTTTAAGTTACTGTCCAAGTTGGTTATATTATTAACTAACGCGCGCACACACACACACACACTGTGTCACTGACTCTGACATGTCCAGAGAGCTGTATTACATAACTGAAATCTTTAACAGACACATCATGAATCTGCTAAAACAGACCCCGAAGCAAAATTATCATGGACTGTCACAGCTTTTCCTGTTCCTATTTACATTATATGCAATAACATGCAGCCAACAACAGGGGGCAGATTATTTTATATTTATTTACTTTTGGATGCTTTTATCCAAAACAACCTACAGTGAATTTAACATTCATATTTTGAGAATGAAATCCTTAAAATTACTGTTGTTAGTTTCATGCTCTGTCAGAGCTACAGGACTTTTTAAAAAAAATAAAAAAATAATAACAATTAACAGCTGATTTTTGAATAAAAGGTTGTTCCTTTTTAATGTAAATGGTTTTGTATAATAAGATTTATTCATAAATATTTAAATGATACCATCTCTGTGTGTGTTGTGTTTTATATCTGTTGTTTTACTGTATGTGTGTGTATTCTGCTGGGGTTCCCGTGTTCTCTGTGTTTCTAGTGTTTGTCCTCTGCAGAGAAATAATTGGACTTCTCTCATTCCAGTTCTTTCATGTTTTAGTTTGCTGTCTATCTGCTTTCAGCTTCTTTGACACTCTCCATCTCACTCTCTTTCATCTCTTTATTTAGCACCAAGAGACGCTGCTGATTGCTTCTCATGGACATTGACAAAGATGACTAAAAAACCTCTCACTGGATAGTTATTGAAATTGCATTGGTGAGGTAATATCATCCTTTTCCCTCTCATAATAACCTGTTACTGATGTGCTATTTTTGTATAGCCTAGTACAGTATGCTGAATGTTTTTGGTGCCACTTGCCATGAATATGGTACATGACTTTTTTTTTTTTTTTAAAGCATTAGAGGTACAGATTGATAACATACAAGATAAGTACAACTATCATGTCTTGCTTGAGAGGTCATGAACTTATTTATATCAAGTAATATTATATCAAGTAACTTGATATCAATCATGTAATAATGTCAGAAAATAAACCTTCAATTTTTTCCCTTTCAGTCGATACTGTTGGACGTATTCAACGGTCGACTGAATGGGGATAGCGAGGATCGCGTCAAAGAGCCAATGTTCTTGAACGAGCCAATGTAATATGGCATTGCGTGAACCGCATCACACACACTCCGCCCCTGCGAGCAGGTATAAATACGGAAGTGTATGCACGCATTAGTTGCCTTTCGCTTCGGAGCCGTTCGTATTGATGTCTCTGAAGAGTGCTGTTGATTGCAACCAGCGAGTGTGTCGGTGTTCTTTTGGAAAGACTTCCCCAGTGCGGGTGATTTCTACAGTGCAGTGCAGTGGTGGTCGCGAGCTTTGAGCTCTAAACTGCTGTTTTAACAGCAAGCTAATTTTTGTGTTTGTGTGTGTGTTGATGCCTGGTTGAGGGTGAAAAAGTGAGTGCCTCACCGTTTTCAGTTCACTGAATTCAGTGTTGACGCGGTCATTCCTGTGTGCTCCGGCACTGGTGACGGGTCACGTTTCTGAAAGAGCAACACGGGTGCGTTTGCGTCATTTTTAAGATGCCATTCCATCTGTGCGTTTCTGGGTGCGGTAGGGCTCAGTCCCCCTCTGACGGTCACGAAAGTTGTTTCACATGTTTGGGCTTAAAGCACACTGAGGCAGCTCTTGTAGATGAGTCATGTTCCCATTGCAGAAATATGACCATCTCGGTGCTCCAGGTCGAGTCTCACATCCCCAAGCCCCGCTCTAGTGTCCCTTCAGGGTTATCTTCCCAGAAGAGCTCTGGAGTGCCATCTGGGTTGGGTGACATGAGGATCACAGTGATGGGTAATCCATGCGGCAAAGCCCCGTGGATCCCTCACTCCTCTCTTGCACCGCAGCCAGTGGAGCTTGCGATGAGCCTGCTGGTCCCAATGTGGTGGACCGACCAGCTATCTCATTCGGGGCCCCTCCAGAGGACAGGATGTCCGTCGCAGCATCTGATGGGGAGCTGGGCTCTGGAGATGATGACTTGGCTGTGCTGCCTCCCTTTGGGAGATCAGCTTTGCCCGACCTGGATCCAGCTGGATCCAGAGATGGCAGCTATGCTAAAAAAGGCCACCAAGGCAGTAGGGCTCGTGTGGAATCCCCGACCATGTCCCAAACCGTCTCGGTTGGATGATTGATTTATCTGAGAGGGTCGGTCTGGTTCTCAGCCCGCCGCTTCGGTTCCTTTCTTTCCTGAAGTGCATGAGGAGTTGACAAGGGCATGAATGGCACCTTTCTCTGCCAGAAACTACCTGAGTAGCTCCTCCCCCCTTGGCTACCCTTGATGGGGGAGCGGTGAAGGGTTACAAGGCTATCCTTCCAGTGGAGCGGCTCAACCTGGTACTGTAGATATGAGAGAAGCGGTATTCTTCACACCTACGTGTTGAGCATTGCTCCTGTTCTGTGTGTGCACGTCACAGTCCTACTGGCAAAGGATGCGATGTAGCCTTTCCTCCAGCTGATATGAAAACTGGTTTCTATAAACCCGTATTCAAACTTAGAGTGGTGGGTTATGGCCATCTTAGAACTGTGTCAACTGAAACGGGCCCTTTTTTCGAAAGCCTCTGTTCAGTTGCTAACAGATGCATTTCCAAATGCTCCGTCCCGTAGATGACCTGCAGCATTCAACCTGAAGGACAGTACTTCTGATCTTGATCCCTCTCCTCCACAGATCATTTTGTGTTCTTGCGTTCGAAGGTGCGAAGTATCAGGTCCTATCCATGGAGTGCTCTATAGCCAGTTGGGTCTTCAGGTCGCCTGGAAGAGAGTAATCTCGCCCTTGGGCTGAGTATTTATTTTTCAGTTTGGAGAAGGACTCCAACACGTGCTATTTAGAAGTGAGAAAGGGTCCCACTGAAAGAACTTTCACAGGTTCCTGGGGCATATGGCAGATGCAGACTCTTGGCTTCCTCCATATGAAGACCGCTACAGCACTAGCTTCATGATTGAGTCCTGAGGTGACGGAGGCGGATCGGCACGCCATGTTTGACAACACATCACCCCGGCCTGCCGCCAAACCCTCAGTCCGTGATCAGACCTTTTGTTTCTTCAGGCCAATCTGCTCCAAGAACGAGGTCTACTAACACTGTCTGAGGGGCCATATACAAAGGGCATTCTTTAACAGAGGCCTGTTCGACCTCACTTTGAGCCATCATTGCTCAGCGAGCTGGTACTGGTATGATCACGACCGTTGCCCTTCACTTCCCTCACAACTCACCCGTCACCACCTCCTTGGAGTGAGAAGGTTGTGTGGACGCTTCATTCCACTATTCTTCCAGCTTGCTTAATCGAGCCTCATGACAGTTTTGGCCAGGGTGAGTAGAGACTCCATCCCCTGGCGGTCCAGCTGGGCAGGAACTGTCTCGGGGCCACAGAGTAACATCTGTTTGCCTCTCTGGAGTCCTCTCTCTGCCAATTGTTATTTCTGTCTGAGTGGACAACCCTTGGACAGACACTGGCTCTCAGCTGTCCCCAGGGCTCCGCAGAAAGGCGTTCCCCAGTGAGCCTCCTAAACAGCGTCTGCAATTTATTGTCGCCTGGTGCCCGCTCAAGTTCAGTGATTTCATTACACTTACATGTTGAGCAAAAATGCTCCTGAAACTCAGTGAAGTTCATCACACTCAGGTGTTGAGCAGAAATGCTCCTGAAGCTCAGTGTTCTTCACATGTAGTGTTGAGCAGTGCTCCTGTCTTTTGTGCACCTTACTGTGCCAGGTCAGGAGTGGAGCAGGTCTTGATAGATGTCCCAACCAGACTTTGCTCCCCTCGACAGCCTTCCTGACTTCCCCTGAACACGTTTTCAGGGACTGGGCACGATAGCACCCGCGCACTGACCTCTTGTGATCTCTTGCGCGGTTGCGGGAAAAAAATCAACGTTGTCTGTGTATATATCGATATCGTCTTCCATTGCAATTTCCTGTATATCTAAATATGTTTAGATCTTCACAGTGAATGATAACACTTCTGAAATCTCTGTGTAAACAATGAGTGACGTACTCATGCGAGAGATCACTTCCGGGGCTTTCCGGCTTGCTTGCGCAGATAGAAGCGCCCTTGCCCTCAGATCACTTGGACGTGACTGTGATTACAAGAGGTAAAAACGATATGAATACTATCTCACACAAACCGCTCGTTTCGTGTCTTAGGCCATCAATGTGTACTTACATTTACGAGTCATTAAATCGTGTTTAGTTTGGACTTCATTGTGCATGCTCTTTGAGGTGGACCCAGGGTGAACCCCATAAACCTCCATTATATGACTGACAGACAATAGCTAAAACATATCAAAAATTAATTTCAAAGTGAACTATCCTTTTAATAATTAGTAATTTTCTCATAATAATGAGAAACTTTCTCATAATAATGACTTATTTTTATGAAACAGAAACAGAACGGTTACCGTGGTAATGAAGGATGCTTGTGCACACCGATGGAAATTGTGTTACTCACTAACGTACAAAACTATCAGATTAAAGTTGGAATATTACATTTATTCGTTACATCTTCATAAAATATATGGGTATATGTGTTAATATAACACATATTTTGCAGTGGCGTCTAGGATATTTTATGCGCAGGTGGAAGATTTCAGTAGGCCACAGAAATCACCTTTTAACATGTGTATAGTCAGGGAGCCAAAGTCTCAAAAATGGGTTGAACCTGACATGGTCTGCCATACTTTTTATTTGTGTTTTTTCTGTTAACTTTGACCCTAATAACAAATAATTGGAGGGTCTGCTCTGCCGGAAATATCGCGAAAAAAAATTGTGGGCATTTTAGTGTAAGCACCCTTTATTTTTTATCAGAAAAATGTGAAAAATTATTTTTTTCATCAAATTCTTAGTGGGTTGGGTAGGTTCTCAATAAATGCATTCCAGATACACAGAACACATGTGCAGACAACATCCACTGAAAAAATAATTCTTAAAACACATTTCTACATGCTTTCGCATCAATTTAATGCAAAAAAACAGGCGTTTTTTCACTTATTTTCCACTATTTTCATCTTTACTTCATTGGCAATCAACTATTCCATTAAGTTATGACATCAGGCAATATGCCATTCTTTTCACCAAACACTATACTCATTACACAGAAAAAATTATAAAAATCCAAACAAAATCAATGGATCTGTGATGATTTCACTACTAGTTGGCGATCAACAGGCTCAGAATTTCAATAGAATTTTAGACTACTCTCAAAATTCTTAAAAACATGCTGGATATTTAGCATCATGGCTCACTTACAAACACACACACACACACGCACACACATGATCTTAGTAATTTTTATGAGTTTGGAACAACCAACCAATGGTTACCAACGGTTACCAACAGACTTCGAAGCTGCTCATCATTGTCTGTGGTAAGTGATAGTGACTAATATACCGGTAGGTCTGCCCCAGAGTTTTGGGAAAAGAATGGTAATATGGATACTGTAACTGAAAGGACCACACCAGTCTTCAAACAATAATATTTCTGATGATTCCTCATCCCAAACATATCCCTGTAGCAGCAGCATTCTCTACTAGTTTACTTAGCTAGCTTTAGCCGTTTTAGCTAATGTCGGTGGTTTCTTTAAACGGCATTACTCCTCACAGGTATGGGGTAGAGAGTAGAGACTTACTTTTTTTAAATGCTTAGGATATTATTCTCTAATAGAGGTATGTGTCCTATATGTTCAATAAGCTTCAACCGGAAGTTGAGAAATTGCCAAAATTTCAACTGGACTTGTTAGGTAAAGAAATAGATATGAGAATAAATGCTGATACGTTTGGAGCGAGGAATCATTGGAAATAAACTTGTATGAAGCCTGGTGTGGTCCTTGAAGTGTTTTTCATGTCAGACAGATAGTAGGCTAGTAAGGATAACTAAAGGCTACATTAAACGTTAGCTGCCATTAGCATTTAGCTTCATGGCTAGTTGTTAAATTTGCGGTTTAGAAAGTTTAGCTAGTTAGCTTGTGACATGAATGGCCACACAGACAAAAAAAACAATATATAGCTATATTGGATATCAGACTGTACACAATAATGAACAATACAAATGTTCTGTAAAATGTAAACATACTATATAGTATGCATAGTTTGTTTTTGTTTTTACAGTATATAGAGTGAGTGATTTGTCAAAAGCTAGTTAGCTAGTAGTAATAATAATAATTCATTTTATTTGTTGGAGTCTTTGAAGACACTCAAGGACACCTTACAAAAAGTAAAAAGTAAAATTTTGAATTGATATGAAATCTGATTGGAAACCAATGAATGTTCCCTAAAACTGGAGTAATATGCTCATTCAACAGTGTTTGTGTAATGATCCAAGCTGCTGAATTCTGAACCATCTGAAGTTTATCAATACAGGATTGACACTCAGACTCTTAACCTGAGAAGAAAGAAAGATAACAGAGTCGGCGATAGTAAGTGTAAAACTTCCACAATTCCGCAGTTTTGATTGAGTACCTACTATTAAAATTTTAGTTCCCTTTCAGTCGATCACGTGCGGCGTAACATCGACGTGAGAATGTAATCGGGACCACTTCAGGGATCGCATCACGTGCCCCACTCCACAGCGTGGGTATAGCAGCTTCGAAATCCGTTGGTAACCGTTGGTTGGTTGTTCCAAACTCATAAAAATTACTAAGATCATGTGTGTGTGTGTGTGTGTGTTTGTAAGTGAGCCATGATGCTAAATATCCAGCTTGTTTTTAAGAATTTTGAGAGTAGTCTAAAATTCTATTGAAATTCTGAGCCTGTTGATCGCCAACTAGTAGTGAAATCATCACAGATCCATTGCGTGGGTATAAACAGGAAGCGGGCGCACGCACACATTGTCTTTCACTTAGGAGCCGAGCTTTCGTCTGACTGAGTTCTGCAGACTGGTGCAATGTTTAAGATTCTAGAAAAGCAAGACTCTGTATCCACTGCTGGTGTGACTGTGCGATCAGTGGTGGCCTCAAGGATTTTCACAGCATTGCTTGTGTGTGTGTGTGTCGGTCTTGGTGGTCGTTCCTCTTTGAGAGTGTACCCCGATTACACCACGGCTATCCTTGGGTACTTTGACACTGAATTTTTGTGTTTTCACTAAAAGAGCAACAGGATGTTTCAGGATGTCTTTCCGCTCGTGCGTTTATGGATGCGGTCATTCCCTGGCGCCAGCAGATGGTCACAATAGTTCCTTTTCGTGTTGGGCATTCAGCACGCTGAGGCAACTTTTGTGAATAGTTCATGTTTTCATTGCGGGAATATGACTATGACTGTGCTGAGATTGAGACTTGCTTACCTCAAGGGAGGTGCAGTCCCCTCGCCTATGTCCCGATCTAGCTTTTATTTTGGACCTCAAAATAAACCTACTTTTGTGCATGGTCAGGGTGATCTGAGGGTGATCTGAGGATTAATGTGAGGACTTCCCCGCTGAGGCAATCTCCTTGGGTCCCTCACACCTTACAAGCGCTGCAACAACCAGCCATGTCCTTTGGGGCTCTGCTTGATGATCAGATGTCGATCACAGCATTGTAGGGGGAGCTTCAGTTCTCTGGAGATGAGGATTCGGCTGTGTTGCCCCCTTCGAAGGAAACCGCACGTTCCATTGGTCAGGCGATGTCCACCTTGGTGGTCCAGGAGCACCACCTTTGGCTCAAACTGGCCGATATGAGGGACACCATTAAGAATCGGTTCCTGGATGCCCCTCTGTCCCAGGTTTGGTTATTCGGTGAAGTGGTTGACAGCTTTGCCCCACCCGTTCACTGGTCGCAGACCCTCCATCCGCTCGTCACTGAGGTCGACCTCCTGGGGCATCCTCCGCTCCTGTGAAGCCCCAGCAGCAGCCACCATCCAGGCCTCAGTGTGGACCCCACAGGTTTATCTGTTTGCCGCCCCGGACAATTCTCACTACCAGTCGTTCTATTCTCTGACCGAGGGGACCCTCGGCATGGATGCTCTGGCACACAGCTGGTCCCCGGACCTACGCAAGTATGCGTTTCCCCCAGTGAGCCTTCTTGCACAGACATTGTGCAAGGTCAGGAAGGACGAGGAGCAGGTCTTGTTAGTTGCGCTGTATTGGTCCAACCGGATCTGGTTCCTGGAACTGGTGCTCCTCGCAACAGCACCTCCCTGGCCCAGGATCTGCTCTCTCAGAGACGGGCCACCCTATGGCACCAGCATCCAGACCTGAATGCCATATTCTTCGTTACAGCTTTGAGGGATGAATTCCATAAATACTTGGAAAGCCATGGAGTTCACAATGTTACCTCATACATATCAGTCCTTTATTGCCCACCTTAGAAGGCACTTTGAAGTAGGTGGTATTTTTAAAATAATGGTTGTGCCACAGAAAGTATGTTCTATTTGCTCAGCATAAATGAATGTTGGCCACATGCTCTCAAAGTTGAAGGAACTTAAGGAGAAAACGGAAGAGGCAGAGTATGAAGAAGAAATACTCATTTACAGTTATCTGATGCTTTTATCCAAAGCGACTTACAAGTGCTATATATGTCAGAGGTCGCACGCCTCTGGAGCAACTAGGGGTTAAGTGTCTTGCTCAGGGACACATTGGTGTCTCGCAGTGGATTCAAACCAGGGTTTCTCAACCCAAAGGCATGTGCCTTATCCACTGCACCATCACCACCCTAATACTCTGCATACTTCTTGCAGAATATGAAGAAGAATGTGAGTTGACACCATAGTCTCTTCCTACAACACTGCAACTAGAATACGGAAGGAACTCCAGGACCAACCTAAGCAGGCCCTGAAGGAAGCAAGACAAGCCAGAACAGCTCAAGCCAGAGGAAGTCACTAGATCACTGGCAGTATGACTGAAGACCCAACACTGCAGCAAGATATCATACCTGGAGGCATCCCAAAGATTGAGCTGTTATACCACCTGGCATGGATGATAACAGATGCATCTCCAGAGTTAGGTGAAGACGACCGGGTGAAAGTTAGTCTTAAGCAGCAAGAACAAGTTCTCAACCTTGCCCAGGATGTCTGCCAAGCAGTTGCCAAGATCCCAACACCGAAACACGTTGGGATAGCCGTTAAGGAAACCAGAAGTCAACCGTGTCACTCCTAAATAGATTTAGGAACAGCATCAGCTACAAAGAAGTACATATATTTTACAACAATGGCAGTTGAAGAGCAGACAACTAGGGATGGTGCCTTCATACCAACGAACCTGAAGGTTTGACGATTCACACAGTTTGATAAACTTGACTTCCCAGAGTACACAAAGGATGGACGAACACTGCATGGCAGTTCATTCCAAGCATTTACCATCCCAGATACCATCCCCGCAACTGTGATAAGCTATGGTCCCATCTTCCCCAAGTCACCAACAAACTATTGGAGGACCTGGAACCAAATTGCACTGCTCCTACATGGAAATCATTCCAACATTTCTCATCCCAGATACCATCCCTGCAACTGTGATCAACTGTGGTCCCTTCTTCCCCAAGGCACCAACAAACCACATCTGATCATCACTGAGCGGGGTGGTTATGGCGCAGTGGATAAGACACATGCCTTTGGTGTGAGAGACCGGGGTTCGAATCCACTGTGAGACACCAATGTGTCCTTGAGCAAGACACTTAACCCTTAGTTTCTCCAGAGGTGTGTGACCTCTGACATATATAGCAATTGTAAGTCACTTTGGATAAAAAGCATCAGCTAAATGAATAAATGTAAATGATCAATTCACTCCTCTTTTTTCATCTACTATTCTTCTCTCTTGTTCAGTCCACTCCTGTCCTCTTCACTCTAATCTCCTCATTCTACTCTTCCCTTCTGTTCAATCCTCCACTCCTCTTTACAGTCCTTTCCAATCGTCTGCTGACTTCTCTTCTCGTTACCTTTTCCTCCACAGCAAACCCAATAAGATCAGAACCAAATCTGCCAATGGAAAATATTGTGCATTCGGGTGAAAGAAATCTAGATGTTTGACACTACTAGGTAACTAGCTTTTGACAAATCACTCACTCTATACTGTACAGTATTATATACAAAAAACAAACTATGCATACTATATAGTATGTTTTTTACTGAACATTTGTATTGTTCAGTATTGTGTACAATCTGATATCCAATATATAGTTTTTTTTGTGTCTGTGTGGCCATTCGTGCACAAGCTAACTAGCTAAACTTTCTAAATCTGAATGTAACAACTAGCCATGTAGCTAATTGCTAATGGCAACTAACGTTTAATGTAGCCTTTAGTTATCCTTACTAGCCTACTATCTGTCTGACATAAACACTTCAAGGACCACACCAGGCTTCATACAAGTTTATTTCCAATGATTCCTCGCTCCAAACGTATCCCTGTAGCAGCATTTATTCTCATATCGATTTCTTTACCTAACAAGTCCAGTTGAAATTTTGGCAATTTCTCAACTTCCGGTTGAAGCTTATTGAACATATAGGACACATACCTCTATTAGAGAATAATATCCTAAGCATTTAAAAAAAGTAAGTCTCTACTCTCTACCCCATACCTGTGAGGAGTAATGCCGTTTAAAGAAACCACCGACATTAGCTAAAACGGCTAAAGCTAGCTAAGTAAACTAGTAGAGAATGAATGCTGCTGCTACAGGGATATGTTTGGGATGAGGAATCATCAGAAATATTATTGTTTGAAGACTGGTGTGGTCATTTCAGTTAATTACAATTACAGTATCCATATTACCATTCTTTTCCCAAAACTCTGGGGCAGACCTACCGGTATATTAGTCACTATCACTTACCACAGACAATGATGAGCAGCTTCGAAGTCTGTTGGTAACCGTTGGTAACCATTGGTTGGTTGTTCCAAACTCATAAAAATTACTAAGATCATGTGTGTGCGTGTGTGTGTGTGTGTTTGTAAGTGAGCCATGATGCTAAATATCCAGCATGTTTTTAAGAATTTTGAGAGTAGTCTAAAATTCTATTGAAATTCTGAGCCTGTTGATCGCCAACTAGTAGTGAAATCATCACAGATCCATTGATTTTGTTTGGATTTTTATAATTTTTTCTGTGTAATGAGTATAGTGTTTGGTGAAAAGAATGGCATATTGCCTGATGTCATAACTTAAGGGAATAGTTGATTGCCAATGAAGTAAAGATGAAAATAGTGGAAAATAAGTGAAAAAACACCTGTTTTTTTGCATTAAATTGATGCGAAATCATGTAGAAATGTGTTTTATGAATTATTTTTTCAGTGGATGTTGTCTGCACATGTGTTCTGTGTATCTGGAATGCATTTATTGAGAACCTACCCAACCCACTGAGGATTTGATGAAAAAAATAATTTTTCACATTTTTCTGATAAAAAATAAAGGGTGCGTACACTAAAATGGCCACAATTTTTTTTCGCGATATTTCCGGCAGAGCAGACCCTCTAATTATTTGTTCTTAGGGTCAAAGTTAACAGAAAAAACACAAATAAAAAGTATGGCAGACCATGTCAGGTTCAACCCATTTTATAGAGCTTTTGAGACTTTGGCTCCCCGACTAGTATGACTTTGAAGACATTTACAAATAAGTGGGCAGTGGAATGGGTGAAAACACAAGGTCTTGAGACGTGTTTTTAAACGCTAAACTTCTTTTCTATAGAGCATCACAGTCCCTCCCACAGCCTGAGAGAGCGTTGGTGCCGGAAGAAAATTTCCCATTCATTTCTCCCATTGACATTTTGTAAAATCCATATCTAAAGAGTATTAGAGCATGTCTGAGGATAACCAGTTACGACTGAACTCATAAGCATACAACATATCATTTCAAGTGAAAAAACGAAGAGAAAATCCAAAAAAAGTCAAGGGTACAAGCCTCTATATTTTCATTTCCGAGCAAAGGAACTACTCCTCCCATAAACCACCACGCCACACTAAAGTTGACTGAAGCCACCGTAAAAGAGCCTTTTGAGTGACTTCCAAATCTGACAACGGCCACGTGAACTTGTTCCTCCAGTGAATTTTATATAGTGAATGTGCAGTATGCGCAATACGCTGGCAAAAAAAAAAAAGGCAATGGAAAAGCAGCGAAATGGATTGAAAAAGAGTGTTCTGTATGAACGGACCCTTATGTAAAAACAAAACTGTTCGAAAATATCTTTGTACAGATTTCCAGATGAACAGATTTGGAAAGGTGTGCTGTCTTATCATTCATCCATCTATTTGAAATCCATGGATCACCCTAGGTGTTGCTGCTTGTTTATTCACACAAATGCAAATGAATATTACAAATTAATAAAAGACTATCTAGTATGGAAGGTCTCATATACTGATCATTTGTTAACGTCATTCACTGCGGAATGTGCCATGTTTGCTGTGATGCATTTACACGGCTTTGGCCAGAAGGTGTCGCTAGCGTGGCACTCCCTTCTGCTCAGGCTGTTTTTCACATGCGTACAAGCGCGAGAAAAATAGTCATTATTACGAGAAAGTTTCTCATTATTATGAGATGTCAAGTCATTGTTACAAGAAAGCTTTTCATTATCATGACTTACAGAATTATATTTTTTACTCAACTGTGGCATAAACGGGCTTCCATACATAATACACCACAATAAAAAGTAAACAGACAAAAGTGTCTCATTAAATGTAATCATTGTGACAAAACCTCTCCAGTATCAAAGTCTGAATTCACACATACAGTAGGGAATAGTGAATGAGGCGATAGAGGATGATTTCTGAAACAGCTACACCGTGTTTATTGTTTTTGTCTGCTTCCCTGAGCTTTCCTCCCTCATTTGAGTTATTTATGTCCATGAAAGTAGGTGTGTGTTTACACACCTACCCAACCCTTTTACCTTTTCCTCACAAATATCCTTTGACAAATATTTTTCCCCCGAAGCGAGTTTGGGAGGATGTTGACAGAAGTTGGTGGTTGCTTGTAGATGATTCAGGATTTGTAATGCAGTACAGAGATGAATTCAGAAGATGCGCATGATCATTTATTGAACATGTAGCATTTTTAATCGCATTCAATTCTAACCTCATGTGTGCTGCATATACAGTACTTTTCTCTATTTTAGTTGCACTATCGTTTTTCTGTTTTCATCAAGAATCCTGAAAAAAAAAAACATAACACATTTTCCACTGAAATATTAATCTGCACAATTTTTTTCAGCTGTTATAATAATAATACTTGTTTCTTAAGCACCAAATTTAACATATTAGAATGATTTTTAAATGATCACGTGACACTGAAGACTGGCGTAATGTCAATAATTCAGCTTTGCCATCACAGGAATAAATGCCATTTTAAAATATATTAATATAGACAACATTATTTGAAATAATTCATTTAAAATTTTTAAAAAGTCTTTTAGTCTCCACACTGTTAACCATAATATTTGTATATCAAAATGGAAAACAATGTGATTTTTAAAAACTCTATCTATACCTAATAATATTGCACACAGCAATAACATGCCTTTAGTTAGGGTTGTTCCTGATTATACATATGAAGAGTTCAGATGCAAAAGCCTCTAAATGCCATTTGAAATGTTCTTCTTTAATGATGATTTTCATGAAACCTGTATATTTAAGTTCAGTAATTTCACTTAAATGGCAATGATAATTACCTATTAATTGTTATTTAAGTGAAATTACTGAACTTAAATATACAAGTTCGATAAAAATCATCATTAAAGAAGAACATTTCAAATGGCATTTAGAGGCTTTTGCATCTGAACTCTTCATATATACTTATACCTGGACAGTTATGAAAGCAGACAGTTTTTCTTGGAACTACTGATTAATAGTGACAAGCTGACTAAAATCATGTCATTTTAGTTTGTACAATTAGTTATAAGTATGTACTTATATTAGTATAGTAGTGTACTAATATAAGTGTGCTTATATTAGTTATACTTATAGTTTACTGCATTAACATGAGGATTAGACCTTAAGGCTTTATTTAGCATCTTGTAAATACACAGACGCAAACACTTGTGCACCTGCACATTGGACGGATAAAATCTGGTCCTCTTGGAGGTGAAGGGGGTTATAGAGGTGGGGTGAAATTGGCTAAAATGGATGGATTGGGGGAGGGGACATATTCACAGGCAGCATCTGCTATAATAGGGAGGTTTAATAGTGTGGGTGGGTTTTGTTTTAGGGCAGACTGTGTAGTTTAGGAATAATACTGACTAAAGATTTGACCATGTTTTCAGGATTGAGAAGAAGATAAATGTAATTTGAAAACTGAAACTGAAATTTGTGTTTTTTAACATAAATAATTGGAAATGAATGGCCTACGGTGCTTTCAGGCCAGTAGACTACAGACAGAGGGCGCTAGAGACAGACAACGATAACGGGAAGAGACGCTCACATGGACCAGAGCATGACTTGGGTGAACAGAAGCTTGAGAATGAAACAGTGTCTCTTGTCTTATCCAAGCCTGGCTGAGTGTGAGTGTGTCAGGGTTAAAAATAGCCACAGAATACACTCATATTTGTATTATTATTATTATTCTAGGATAGATATCCAGTTTAAAACAACAACGTAATACTGATAAAACATTCATATGTTTGTATAATTTATTTTCATCAGCTTGCCATTTCAGGGTAAAAAAAAAACAAAAAAAACATGGCTTTCTCAAAAATATTAGGCAGCACAATGGTTTCCAACTGTGATAATAATAATAATTATTATCATTTCTTGATCCCATCAGCATATTAGAATGATTTCAAAGGTGTGCGTGACACTGAAGACTGGAGTAATGATGCTGAAAATTCACTTTTACCATTACAGTTATAAATAAATAAATAAATGACATTTTAGAATATAAACATAAAAGAAAACTGGTTTTAATTGATTTAATATTTCACAATATTACACTTACTGCATCACCTTAACACAGCCTTTTAGTTTAATTTTGCATTCACAGTTTTATTTATTTTTTACATGTATTGTTTTAATTAGTTCAAAATCATCCGCCCCTTTTTAAAATTGGATCAAAACTGCAGCTTATGCTTTTGGGATAGAAAAAGCATTTTGTCAGGCCACCTAACACCTTTTTTGTTGTTTTTTCATTAGTAATCCAAAAGGGGAGACCCACCTCCTCATATAAAATGAATCACCAGTCCTCACACAAACACACACAGCCTCTCCCTCTCTCTCTCTCCTCCCCTCCTACTCTGTCACAACTCAAAGTGTATTGAGGGCTGGCTCCTCCCTCCATGGGGCAGCTACTGTTTCTGTCAGATGTAATGTCACATTGATTGATTTGTCACAGAGAGGCAGGCACGGCCCGCCAGCTGAGCCTCAAAGTGTGACAGTATCTCCGTCTGTGTGTGTTTAACATGGGAAGTTTTCTTTATTTAGCTGTGTGGCACCCAATGCACCATTAATCCAGTTCCTTTCTGTTTTGGCAGGAGCGACATGCTGCACCATAACAAGGTAAGCTGTGTGCAAGTGTGTGTGTGTGTGTGTGTGTGTGCTTGTGTGTGTCTGCATGTGAATTCCCAGTGAGGACACAGACAGAAGCGCTGAACCACTCGCCATGTGACATGCAGCAGTGCACACAGGATTGGTTGAGCTGAGTGATGACCTCAGCAAGCCTCCCTTCCAGCAGCGCTCTCTCTCTCTCTCTCTCTCTCCCCATCCCTCCCTCCCTCCTTCCTTCTCTCTCTGTCTCTCTCCACTCTGCTTTTTTTCCTGCCCCCTTTTGAGCATCCTTTGGTAATCGTGTAGACCACAGCCGCAGTGACTAGCAGCAGCATCCATGGCCTAAACACGGAGGCCTAAAACAACCGACGGCCCGTCGTACGAGGGACACGGGGACTTTAAACCTTTTGGAGGCTGGAAGTGGGCTCTGTTTTTTTGTTTTTTCAATCTCTTCATCTGGTAACCAGGGGCTTCTCTCCTCCCCTCCTCCCGTTTCAGGCTCCTTGGAGATAGAGGAATGCAAATCTGCAATCATGATGGAAGGTGAGGGCTTGGTCTATTTTTATCTTATTACCTCCTGTTTGCCTCTCATTGCGTGTACGGCCCGGCGTGTGATTGCTTTAAATGCCATAAGCTGTCCGGCTATTTTGAGTGGCTTGACGTTCCGGTAACTCAATATAGATCTGAAGGTGCTGGATATCTCAAACATAGACTCACATCAACACACACACACACATAAATGTATATCATGTGTACACACGCACGCTTATGCACTCTAATGTACAATAGCAGGCATATATGCTGTTTTTGTTTCTTTGTGCTTTTGCCTCACCCCCCCTTTATAGATGGCTTGTCTTTGTAAAGGATTATTTGGATTTTGCAGTTACGGCTTATGTGCCCAGCTGGCCGCCTCAGAATTCTCTTTGTATGTGGAGTTCTCACACACAGAAACGAACACATCATGCTGTAACGCAGCACTCATTTTTAATCATGTGTCCGCTCAAGGCCATTTCTTTAAAGGGAGGTGTTCATGTGTGCAGTTTAGTGTGCGCATGTGAACGCCGCTGTCAGCTGTGTTTTGGAGGGAGAAAATGGTTTGTTTCACATGTGCGATGGAGGTTTTTATGTAACTGTCGGCATGACGAGAACATAATTTATTTATAACACTGGATCAGATAAACTCAGTATCATGTCACCTGCTCCCAAACACTGTTATTTTTCCTTTTGCACGAACGCTTGGTGGCGTTTCTGGTGCACAAACATGCTGGATCAAATGTAATTGTTGAAAGAGGAGGAATAGTGATAAATTAAGGGGATTTAATCCTAATTTGTTTGTAAAATTTACCTTGAATGATACATATGTGTGTCATCCACCTCTGGTATTTGGATTATAAGCATGTGTTATGCAATTTATTGGCATGTGAAACGTCAGAACAAACCGTTTGCTACTTCCTAATTCAGTGTGAATGACATATTAGGTATTTTAATACACATTAGGCGATATTTAAGAAAAATACTGTATTATTTGGGTCTCAAATCTCCATTGTGAGGATGCTAGAAACTCTAATATTGTGAGGAAACTCCTAAATAATAAATAAAATCTTCTCAAAAAGCTAAAACTGCTGAATCATTTCTGTGTCTGTTAGATTTAGGGGTAGGAGATGATTTGCTCTGTATAAAAACTGTAAGTCTGTGAAGGTCCCCATCTCAATAGAAAACCAAACTTGTGCAAGTGACAGATATCAGGGCTCTAGGTGTTAGGTAACGCTATAGCAAAAAGTGACAGCGACAATCACTGTAGCCTCAAATAGCTGTGACATAAAGGTGAATCTCTAAGTGTAGCTAGCACAGGCTTAGTGGGGTTAGCCATGCCTGGATTACCTGAAGGTGTAAAAAATAGGAAGGTAATCCACTTCACCCAGTGTTTTCGAAATTATGCTTCAACTCCCAAGTTTTTTTCTTTTTTATGTTTGGTTGGAGTTGACAAATCCACCTTGATGTATTGTGAAAAAATATCGTTTTAGTAAGATATGCGTGTAAGACTGGGTTAAGCTTGTCTCTGAGGATGAGAAGAGTGGAAAGGCTTTCTTGGATAGTTTGAGTCAAAGATCATATATCAGGTGTTTGTTCACAAGTTATTTCTTTTGCATCTTCCTTTCATTTAGTTAATTCACTGTGCAACTTGTTATATCACAGGGATAATTTGAAAGAATTATTTAACCTCTAATTGTTTCCTCATGTAAAACTCTATGGGTTTCCTCTCGTCTCCAACCCAGACTACCCAAATCTTATGTACAATAAATAAAATAAAAATAAATATTATAAAAATAAATGTCAGGTATATGGATCCCAAAAACAGATTTTTTTTTAAATACTTAAGTATTACAAAAAGCATGGCAGAATCTGACACTATTGATGTTTCTTACCTCATGACTCCAAAGATATTATAAGTTCATAATACAATTACAACTTTTGCTTTATCATATCTTCAAGATGCAGATAGTGTTGTTTTTTTGCTATCTCAATGGCATGCAGTGCAGTCTAAATGTCCTCATGCACATTAACTGCATATGTGGTGTATATTGTAACCATATTTTCGATCGTTAAATGTTCTTGCTCATTATTTATATGGTTCCTTAATAAACAACAATTATCTTGTGTCATTACCCATTATGTGACTTCTCTGCTCTGCTGACACCAATTGTTAGTGACCCTGGAAATGTCTGGGTGGGGTTAGACTAAGCTTTTAAATAGAAGGGCTGCCATATAGACTGCTTTAAATAGTACCAGTGGTAGTGATAGCATTTCCTGTACATCAGAGGTTTGGCTCCACCCAACCCCATGTCAGGGATACGAGAATGGATTTTCACAGAATTTCTCCATGCTGAAAAGATTAACCTTGTGGAAAATAAATAGATTGTTGTAAAGAGCTGCACACAAACGTTATATTATTATATTTTAACACATTTTTAGTTCTAAAGTAGACCAATAATATTTATTTGTATATATGGTAGATCTTTCTTTCTTTCTTTCTTTCTTTCTTTCTTTCTTTCTTTCTTTCTTTCTTTCTTTCTTTCTTTCTTTCTTTCTTTCTTTCTTTCTTTCTTTCTTTCTTTCTTTCTTTCTTTCTTTCTTTCTTTCTTTCTTTCTTTCTTTCTTTCTTTCTTTCTTTTTATTTTAGGTGGCTTTTATTTATTTTCATAACAAAACATTAAAACGGCGTTAGATGTGTTTCACAAAATAATAATAATAATAATAATAATAATAGTAATAATAATAATTGTGATGGACAATTGCCAAAAAACCTCATGGGGCTTAATTATTGGCAATCTCCATAGAAACAATTATTTTTAATAAATTAAAAACATGTATAAAACAATTTAAAATTTAATTTAGAGCACAAACCCATATGGAAAACTTAATAACAACAATTTTACTCTCTGTTTCTTTAGTGATACTGGTTAAATTCATTATTAAAAATACAAATATTACAAAAGTGCTGGAGAAATAACTTAGCAAAACTTAGAAATAACAGAGTTTTAAACGAATGAAGCAATTTTCTATTTACAAAGTTGATTCACTTGGTAAACACTTACCTGAGCAAACAGTGATTGGGAGGGGTGTCTACGGTTTACACAAAATATTATTCTTAAAGCTGCAGTCTGTAGCTTTTTTTTTGGGTTAAAAAGGATCCAAAATACATATTTGAGAAAATACATAACCAGCCAGTGTTCAAAACTATCTGCTTGCCTTAGCTCAATTCAAAATGGTAAGCTCGTAATAATGTTCTTAATTCTAGTGGTAATGGTGGATTTCCGCGGGAGATTCGAGCATGTCTTGGCGTCATTACGTCACATCTGTACACATAAAGAAGGAGTCTCGGCTAGTAGGCTCGAAGATGTTAGAGGTGGAGATAGCCTTTTCTCACAGCACTTGATATAATTAAACTTATCAATTTGATAGCGGATCCAGAAAGGTTCAAATGACAATCACCAGTGACAACTGGAGATTTACCAGTTGTAAAACGTTAAAGACTTTGTTCAGACTTCAGAGTGGAAAAATACAGACCCTACAACCAGACCCATGCGAAAAAGGATACATATCAGAAGGACATTACATGCTGATGTTGTTAACATGAACAATTTGAGAACAAAGTATAATTTGCATGGTTTTGCATGATATTATAAGCGATTGTTAGATTTAATCAGCGCGATTTACCGAAATGTCAGAACTAAAACAAAAGTGGATGTTTCTTACTAGTTCAGATGACATTTTCCGGTGAAAATTATTATGTTGGTCATATTTCCAAAAAGAATAATCTATGATTCAGAATGCCGGTATCCACACCGGTGCGGTGACAGACACCCTGGCAGTCTCCTCAAACATTGTGTTCATCCTGTGCCGTGTCGTGCCTGAGCTGTGCCGTGTAGACGGTGTTGAAGTACAACTCACGTAATTCCGAGAATGACTGCCATTGCAGATTTCGAACAGAAATCACGACAAAGAGGAAAAAACCCCGGACTGCAGCTTTTAAAACTTGCTTATGAAGTCGAAAAATAGATTCCAGTTTAGTTGGGTGGGTGCTAGCCCAAGCAACATTACTGTAACTGATATAAGGGTACAACGTTGAATAATACAACATAACTGCCACTTTTTTTAGCAATCAAATGTCAAATTTTCATAGTATACATTACTGACCACTTTGGCTATTTTTGTACTTATGGCACTAATGTGAGGTTTCCAGGATAAAGACTTATCTAGTATAACACTAAGCGGGGAATATTAGGGTTTGTTGTGTAATAATGTTTATTCCTCCCAATTAATTTTTTTATTGCCATCTTGATTTGCAAATGATACCAACATGTTGTAGAATTGCTGCTATTCCAGCATAAGATGATTCATCATCATGTGTAAAATAGTTTCCAGTAGTCTATTAGAGTATTAACCGGGGAGTTTTGTCTGTGTGCCATGTGGGAGTTGTAAAAGAATAATTCCATTATGTCCTCTAGTTCTACTTTTAATGAATTTATTACATTGAGTAAAGACCAGCTTGAGTGCTTATTTGTTACTTTGTGCAGGAGGCTTACAGAATGATGCTGGGAGTAATGACAGAAATACTGTATACATTGGTCTGTCTTAATGTAACTTGTGTAACTGTCTTAATGTAACTTAAAATCAGCCAAGTCAATATGTACTGATGTAATACCCTGATGAGTGTATGCATTAGATACACTCATCAATTTACAATTTTAAGAATTACAGAATAAAATAGGACTGTGATGTGTCTGTTAAACTTGCAATTTTAGCCTGAAGACAGTCATGTTCTGCCTGTTGATCTTTTTGGGGAGGTGTCTAATTCAGTAGCTAAATCTGCTGGAAATTCCAGACTGGTTAAAGTTGCTTATAGTTGCTTCTACATCTACAGTATATAATATAATATAATATAATATAATATAATATAATATAATATAATATAATATAATATAATATAATATAATATAATCAGAGACAGAGCACTAGTGAAAAATTACAAATGACATCTTTGCTAGATGTAACACAGCAGAAGGGGAAGTTCACACAGACTGAATGAAAGGGCTGTCACTGGACTGCGACGAGACAGAGGCCGGCTCTGGTTGTTTTGGCAGTAACTGGAGTTGAGCTGGAGCAGTATTTCCCAGCAGGCTAAAGAAAACAGTGCCTTGGCATCTGCCCAAAATGGAAGATGATTTTTTCACTGTCCCATATGTCAGGAGCATCCCAATCTTATCAGACAGTAATTCAATAATGCGTATAAAACATGGACATGAAGAAGGTGCAAGGAAATAAGTGTAGTGCTGCTTAACTAGTTTTGCTTCAGGACATATAGTGTATATAATAGCATATACAGTATATATTCATTTGAAATGTACTTGGTACTGGATAGACCCAGAATGTGGAAAAATTATTAATGTGACAGGCTAAATAGAAAATAGACATCTTTGAGAACATTAAATACACGTCCACTTTGTATGATTTTTTTTTTTTTTTTTTTTTTTTGCAGTGCCTGTGTCTGTCTGCACATCAAAAGAGCCACTAGGCTGTCAGTTCACTGTGATAACACTCCCCGCCCCCTACTACAGAAACACTCCATGCTTTGAAGAATCAGAGCCTTTGTTCAATGGCAACAATAGATTGGTCAAAGAACTAAGATGAACTTAACTTTGCAAAATAAGGAATGAAGCTGGACTGAATGAGTATATCCATATACATATGGAAATGTTTTTTTTTAAAGTACTAAGTGCGTGCAAGTGTATGAATACAGTTACAGATTGCCATATTGAATGGTGGTTTGATGTTGTGCATTAAATCGGCGGAGGTGTGTTACTTAGATTAGCTAAATAAAACATCATTAAAAATACAGCCCTGGACTATAGATTTTGTAGAATGGATAGTTGAAAAGGTTTTGATGTGGACTCAGAAAGTATCAGTTCCCAACTGACTGTATAAATCCCATCCCAACTGTGAGCATATAAAGTGGTGGAAGCCTGGTTATTATCTGTACACCTAGAGTTTGGACTTTTAAATGCACCTGTGTGAAGTCAGTGGAACTGACTTCATTCATTTAGAATTACTGTGACACCAGTTGGTTGAAAGCAGTTGCAAAATGGCTGGAACGTTCTGAGGAAAAGTCTCGCATCATTTGTTTTCAGAGGTCACTGGGTTTTATATTTTGTCTCTTAAGGCAAGGCATTATTCCAAGTGTAGCTTAAGTGACCAAAGGTTGTGTTATTGCATGCTGTATTTTCATAGTTCCATCATATACGTTTAAATTAAACATAATAACTAGAAATCATACTAATGATTAATTACTATATCAGTTACCACTAATATCAGTTTGTTAACTGAAAATTGAGTGAATATGGAGGGCATTTTTAAATTATGAATTGTTATTTCCATCCTGTTAGTCTTTTATAATATCATTTTGTCCAACAAAGGCCAGTAGGTTGCAAGTTTTTTTTTTTTTAAGAAAACTCATTGTGAAAATTCATACATCACTCTCCAGGAAGTGACATTTTTAGTAGGGAAAACAACAACACGTGTGTATCACATAGTTGATTGTCTAAAATATCCCACCCTGTTTATTAAAATGACATGAATTGGTAAGATAACTTCAAGTTCAAGTCTACACCCTAAGCTAACTCTAAATCCCTCACTGAGCAATGGCTAACTTTAGCTTTTTATGTCCATCTAGTTTGGTTCTATCCTGTTAATCATCCTGTTAATTGTCCTTCCATTATGTAAATAATTAAAAAAGTGTAGGTGCCTGAGTTTAAACAGAGGACATTTATAAAACACGCTTTATAGAAATACTTAATTACAATAACACCACTTTAGGACATTTCTTTTTGTTTGTTTGTTTTTTTGAGTTCTAACTGGAATGACTCCCAAATACTTTTATGAATGTGAAGGGGATTATGAGTTTATATGAACATCAATCTATGACAACAATTCACAGGATTTACCTTGTCTTACTATTGTAGCATATTATTTATGCATTATTAATATATTTTAACAGTTGGCGGGTTGTCACAGTGTATGTGTGTGATGGCCAGTGTTGTGCAAGTTACTTCCAAACTGTAATACATTAGGTATTACTTGTTACTGTTATTTAAAAGTAATTCATTACCTTACAATATTACTGTCTCAGAATTGTAATGCGTTACATTACTCATGTATTACTTTTGAGTTACTTTCACCAAAATAACTAAGAAGAACTTAACTTTGGGGCTGTAACGATATGCAATATGAAACCGATATCGCGATTCGCCACACGACTCAGATCCACGAACCTACAGAATCGCGACAAACCTCTTCCAACTCCCAGCGTTATTCTCCTTACCGTCCAGATCCAATGCTGCCTTATCTTTAATTAGGCTATTAGTATTATTTGAAGTTAACATTATAAAATACGTAGACCTACACCACAAAACTAGTTGAGGATAAATTATTTAAAATTGGGGAAGTCCAGCATTATAGACATGATGACATTTGCAGTCAAAACTTGAAATAAAAATTCTCAGAAAATTCATGTATTGAAACGTATATAGGCTACTTTCTTAAAGGACTCCAGACATTAGACAAATATCAGTCTATGTTTTATTTTTAATATTTGGAAAAGACACACATTCATGCGTGACAAAAAAATAGGAGGCAAAATATTTTTTTTGTAATTCTGTTAATTACACTGCGCAAATCGGATGAGGAAGGGTTGGCTCTCCAGTAGAACTTAAAATATTAATTTTATTTTAGTTTTCGTGTTCGCATTTATGAGGAAAAAACAATGTTACAGACGCGACCGCTCTGAACTGGCACTAAAAGACTGCTTTAAAACTTTCACATAGTCTGTTGCCTTTAAGAAGTAAAAGCAGACAATACACTGTAATACAACTGTAATACAAGCCTCACTGAACATGTAACGAGTAAAATATTACTGAAAATTGATTAATAATGCCTTACACTACTGCGTTACAGCAGAAAGTAATATGTTACTGTAATGTATTACTTTTGTAATGCGTTACTCCCAACATTGGTGATGGCAGAGGTGTGTTTGGTTGGGCGTTTGTTCTCTTCCAGAGGCCTCAGATTAGACATGGATTAACAGGACCCTGGATTAACACATCCATGTTTCCTCAGTTGCCCCTAAAAGCAACATGGGGTTAACACATAGTTGCGTAGTTTACTCTAGTGTATACAAATATTTTCAAAATTATTTACCGATTTCAGAGCGGTTTTGTTCATCAAAGTATAGTGTTAAATATGGTAGGGAAGGCACTCACCATAGAGCTGGAAAATACTTCACAAATAATTTCCTGTTTACAATATTGGAGTTGATTATCTCTTTGCTCCCTTCTTCATTTATTGCTGGTTTGCACTTTTAAAAGATTACAGGCAGGGTTTGAAATGCACATTTTGAATCACCAGCCAATTTTAGCTACTAAATCTTTCCGTGCATTCAGAACTACTAGCCACTACTAGCCAAAACAAAAAGATCAGAAATATTGCAGATTAGCAAAGTTCCAGTTTTTATTTAAATATAATTGATATCAAACCTGATTCTGAATTATTGAATGTCTTTCAATTTTACTTCAATACAGTCAATCATTATTGCCGCCGGATACCATAAAAATAAAATAGAAATAAAAACAAAATTATCTGTGAGTTCTCTATTTTGTTGTGATTTCCAAATATAGCTCATTTCAAAATTATTGTTCATAATCTTCAAATGCTTACAACTGAAAATACAAGATTACATGTCTGATGCAGGAAGAGGAAGGCAGTAATGATGGACAGGAAGAGAGTAGTTTTTAAAAGAGTTATTTTTTTATTGATTTACTTCCATGACTTATTGATTAACCATTTGTCCAGGCTTATTTATACAGGGCCTTTCCTGTTTCCCTTTTCAAACAGTCAAACCGTGTATATGAATAGAAGTGTCATGCCCAATCAAACTGCAATGTGGAAACCCCCCCCCCCCCCCCAAAAAAAAATGGTACATGACGCCCTTTATTTGAATGTGAACTATGTTATATGATCCCGTCATTATGTGAAATGTTTTCTTGGTCTGAATGAAGGTGACTTGATGTGTACTTCCATATATGACCCTTCAGAGCCCTGTTGTGCAAAACATAGTCTTGCCTTAAAGGGAAAAAGCAATTTATTGTCCTGCTACTACACTATATGCCTTTAGTGGGTTGATGATTGAAAGCATTAGTTCTATTGCAGAAAGGACAGATTAAGTACCTTCTGGATGGACCTTGGCTATGATATAACAGGAAAGAGCATCTGTCATCAAGATGCATACATGACGCATTAGAGAGGACCCTCATCTGTTTGTGATAGAATTTCTTCCACATGGAGAGGAAATGCTTTTCTGACTTTGTTATTTAAAGCTACACTGTGTGATTTTTACCCCCATCTAGCAGTGAAAAGGTAATATGATCATCCAGTGAATATTAGTTTCTATTCCTCTCAATTCCGATTTCGTTTTAACTCCTACGGTGGCCAATGTAGTCCAAGATTACCATGGCTTCCAGTTCGACCTCGTCCATGAGTGTTAACTCAAACGTAAACGCGAAAGGCGAAGCTTGAATTAACGGGTATGTCCCTCTTTGGCTAATGTGCTTTCAAGATGGAGGGGCAACATGACGACCGACATTAGAACCCCTCACCCGTATGTATTTTCAATGGCATATTATACATTCACGAGAATACTTTATTACTTGAACGAAGTAATTATACATTAATGAGCACATATATTTTTGAAAGAACTAAGTGTTTTTAGCTAAGAATATAATAAAAGAGTGTTTCTTTAAAGCTGCAGTTTGCATTTTTTCCTCTTTGTCAAAACTGTCTTGTTACTACACCTAACATTACAACAACAGCATGGATGTCTTTGTTCTGGTCATATCTTTGCTCATATGTTGCTGCACATATGGAGCAGAATCAATGCAAACTTGGCATCCATTTTCAGGCCTTCCTGCTTAAAGGTACAATATGTAAGATTTTTTTATTAAAATATCCAAAAACTACTAGAACAGTGTTATACACTCACCGGCCACTTTATTAGGTACACCTGTCCAACTGCTCGTTAACACTTAATTTCTAAGCAGCCAATCACATGGCGGCAACTCAGTGCATTTAGGCATGTAGACATGGTCAAGACAATCTCCTGCAGTTCAAACCGAGCATCAGTATGGGGAAGAAAGGTGATTTGAGTGACTTTGAACGTGGCATGATTGTTGGTGCCAGAAGGGCTGGTCTGAGTATTTCAGAAACTGCTAATCTACTGGGATTTTCACGCACAACCATCTCTATGGTTTACAGAGAATGGTCCGAAAAAGAAAAAACATCCAGTGAGCGGCAGTTCTGTGGGCAGAAATGCCTTGTTGATGCCAGAGGTCAGAGGAGAATGGCCAGACTGGTTCGAGCTGATAGAAGGGCAACAGTGACTCAAATAACCACCCGTTACAACCAAGGTGGGCAGAAGAGCATCTCTGAACGCACAGTACGTCGAACTTTGAGGCAGATGGGCTACAGCAGCAGAAGACCACACCGGGTGCCACTCCTTTCAGCTAAGAACAGGAAACTGAGGCTACAATTTGCACAAGCTCATCGAAATTGGTCAATAGAAGATTGGAAAAATGTTGCCTGGTCTGATGAGTCTCGATTTCTGCTGCGACATTCGGATGGTAGGGTCAGAATTTGGCGTCTACAACATGAAAGCATGGATCCATCCTGCCTTGTATCAACGGTTCAGGCTGGTGGTGGTGGTGTCATGGTGTGGGGAATATTTTCTTGGCACTCTTTGGGCCCCTTGGTACCAATTGAGCATCGTTGCAACTCCACAGCCTACCTGAGTATTGTTGCTGACCATGTCCATCCCTTTATGACCACAATGTACCCAACTTCTGATGGCTACTTTCAGCAGGATAATGCGCCATGTCATAAAGCTGGAATCATCTCAGACTGGTTTCTTGAACATGACAATGAGTTCGCTGTACTCAAATGGCCTCCACAGTCACCAGATCTCAATCCAATAGAGCATCTTTGGGATGTGGTGGAACGGGAGATTCGCATCATGGATGTGCAGCCGACAAATCTGCGGCAACTGTGTGACGCCATCATGTCAATATGGACCAAACTCCCTGAGGAATGCTTCCAGCACCTTGTTGAATCTATGCCACGAAGAATTGAGGCAGTTCTGAAGGCAAAAGGGGGTCCAACCCGTTACTAGCATGGGGTACCTAATAAAGTGGCCGGTGAGTGTATATTTTGTTGACTTTGGTACTTACATTGTCCCACATGTTTCCAAGAATGTTTAAATCCAAAGAAATAAGGAATTTTAACCTGGTCACGGACTGTGTCATTGCATCGCCTATCAGTGACGCCATATCTGCGTTACCCTCGATTTCCAGTTTTATTTTGCAGAAACCATGGAAACACCAAAGACATTTTAATAGATTTTATGTTTTATTAGACAAAGGAACAACTGATTGTAAACATTTATAGACAGAATACTAATCGTCATTGTTATATAGCTCAACACTGTTAGTCTTATTGTTTGAATCGATTGTTTTCTTGATTTTCATCATGTTTTTACCATTCCTCAGAGAAAAACACTATTTTGTCAAGTGGCTAACATAATGTAACCAGACTTACTAACAGTAAACATTTTCTCCATCATACAATGTTTTAAAATGACTTGCATGCCATTTAGCCATCCAGCATTTATTAATACGATATTCTAATATGCATCTATCTTCCTGCAACAAGTGTACATTATTACAGTGTGCATGCTCAATTTCGGCGTCATAAAGTTACGCTTTTGTTTTGAAGAGGCAACCTTTAGAAGTTAAAAACTACATATTGTGCCTTTAAGTGCCTCCAGGGCTGGAAACCTTTTATAATATTAACTTGGGTCGTAAATCTCTTGTCTGATCATAATCCTTTTATTTCCAGGAATATTCCTCTTAAATTTTCTCTTTAATGTCCCTCAGACATCTCTCTTTCTACAGTCTTTCTTCACATCTTCCTTTTTCTCACTTTCTGTCCTCTGGAACACCCTTAGTCTCAGTCTCAGACATCACGTGGATGGCCGTAGCAAGTTATTAGGTCACTGAGGTCCAGAACTCTGTATTTTTCTGAGGTGTATATAATATTTATTGGCCTAGCATACTATTACCACTACTTTAGTGCTTCAAGGATGTTGCACTGAATCAAAATCATCTTATATGAGCTGCCTCTGTCATCGCTCGTCAATGTCAAAATATTTGAGATAACCAGATAACGTGCGTATACTGCCATGGAGAAAGTTAGTGGACAAAGTGAGCGTTAGAGCGTTAGATAACACAGAGATGTTACTACGGACCAATCAGCTTTACATTTGTTTTATAATTAATGAATTTAGTTTGACAGTTTTGATTTCCATTATTCTCATGTGCTTATCAATTGCATTATTATTATTGCATACACAGTGTTCAGGCTCATGGCATCCCTTGAAACCAATAATTTAACAATTCATAAAAGATGAATCACTGTCTGGACATCTGAGATTACTACGTTTTCAGTAGTATTACATCACATCATGAGTGTATATTAGCACCACTTGTTGTCTGCATTTGGTGTCTGATAGAATGTTAGCGATTGGTCAGCGATGCATGACTTCAGACATAACAAGCAGATACAAAATTTATAGAAATAAAAAAAATAATAATAAAATCAAACAAGTGGTTGTTATTAATACATACTGTATGTATTTCCAATAAATTAATTCTAATTTGTAAAATTACAAAAAAAACAAGATTATTTCCCATCATACTGTAAAAATACATATGTGCATTAATAGATTTTTCTTTTAATATTAAATAATAAATACATTTCTTTTTTATTACAATGGCTTGAATACTAATTTAAAGTCCCTGTGAAATCAAAATTGAACCTATTTACTTTGTTAGCGCATATTACTAGTCTTGTGGTGAACAATTAATCCGTGCAAGTGAATATATATGAAAAAAATGTTTTACCTTAGTAATCTTTAATCAAAATCTGAAAAGTTACTACCGGTCTGGAACGGTTTCTTTTTCTGATGACGTAGGTTTCACAGTTTGGGTGGGGAAACGCTTAACCACTCCCCTACTCCCCTCAAACCGTTAGTTTGCTATGAGCGAGAGATGGAGAAGAGGAGGGCTACAGTAAAACCCTGCCCTCTGTTCAATATTCCGTTTCACTTGGAAATACGTCACAGCACTGGAGAAAAATCGTTTGCAACTTCCGGTTCACGGGGACTTTAAGAGATAATTGCAAATATGCACTGTTGTAGGCAGTGCTGGGAAAGTTCCCTTTCTACATGAACTACATTCTAAAAAATGCTGGGTTGATTTAACCCAATTTTGGGTCAAATATGGACAAACTCAAATGCGTGGTTAAAAATGTAATTTAAAAATGTAACCCAAAGCCTGGGTTTGTCCATATTTGACCCAAATTTGGATTGAAACAACCCAGCATTTTTTAGAGTTTAGTTCAGTTCACAAATTTAAAATGAATTTGTTCAGTTCATTGTTCATTCTTCACAATTTTTTTAACTAAGTTCTCGGTTCCAAAAAAATGAACTAGTTCATAGTTCAACCAAGGTTATTAGTAACCGAGTACATTCTCTTACGAGAGTTTTTTTTTTTTTTTTTTTTTTTTTGTACTGCGTAATACACTCACCTAAAGGATTATTAGGAACACCATACTAATAGTGTTTGAGCCCCTTTCACCTTCAGAACTGCCTTAATTCTATGTGGCATTGATTCAACAAGGTGCTGAAAGCATTCTTTAGAAATATTGGCCCATATTGATAGGATAGCATCTTGCAGTTGATGGAGATTTGTGGGATGGACATCCAAGGCATGAAGCTCCCGCTCCACCACATCCCAAAGATTCTCTATTGGGTTGAGATGTGGTGACTGTGGGGACCATTTTAGTTCAGTGAACTCATTGTCATGTTCAAGAAACCAATTTGAAATGATTCAAGCTTTGTGATATGGTGCTTTATCCTGCTGGAAGTAGCCATCAGAGGATGGTTACATGGTGGCCATTAAGTGATGGACATGGTCAGAAACAATGCTCACGTAGGCCGTGGCATTTAAACGATGCCCTTTAGGTACTAAGGGGCCTAAAGTGTGCCAAGAAAACATCCCCCACACCATTACACCACCACCAGCAGCCTGCACAGTGGTAACAAGGTATGATGCATCCGTGTTCATTCTGTTTACGCCAAATTCTGACTCTACCATCTGAATGTCTCAACAGAAATCGAGATTCATCAGACCAGGCAACATTTTCCAGTCTTCAACTGTCCAATTTTGGTGAGCTCTTGCAAATTGTATAGCCTCTTTCCTATTTGTAGTGGAGATGAGTTGTACCCAGTGGGGTCTTCTGCTGTTGTAGCCCATCCGCCTCAAGGTTGTGCGTGTTGTGGCTTCACAAATGCTTTGCTGCACACCTCGGTTGTAACAAGTGGTTATTTCAGTCAAAGTTGATCTTCTATCAGCTTAAATAAATCAGCCCATTCTCCTCTGACCTCTAGCATCCACAAGGCATTTTAGCCCACAGGACTGGCGAATACTGGATGTTTTTCCCTTTTCACACCATTCTTTGTAAACCTTAGAAATGGTTGTGTGTGAAAATCCCAGTAACTGAGCAGATTGTTAAATACTCAGACCGGCCCGTCTGGCACCAACAACCATGCCACGTTCAAAATTGCTCGAGATTGTTCAGGAGATTGTCTTGACCAGGACCACACCCCTAAATTAATTGAAGCAACTGCCATGTGATTGGTTGATTAGATAATTGCATTAATGAGAAATTGAACTGGTGTTCCTAATAATCCTTTAGGTGAGTGTAACTTACGCTAGGGGAACACAGTGTAAAACACAGTGTGTTTTGGGATCCAATACTAAAGTCCCAAGGGCAGGTGCCCGGGGCTCTTATGGTGCATAAACACCAGAGAGTCTGAGAAGAGAGGCTAGAAGCATCATTCCCAATAAGAAGCATCCTAAGAAAGCTAATCACATCAGCAGTGTTCCACAAAGTCTGGATAAAAATGTTCAGCCTGAACTGGATAACAGTTTGGGTCTTACTCTTGCCCATGGAGTAATTTTATTGATCAGCGAGCTGTGCTCAAGCGGCTTCAGTATTCTGAGCCGAAGCAACGGGGCAGACAGCACTGATCTTTAGACCGAAAGTAGTTTAGCCTGTAAGGTGGAAACCTCTAGGTTACAAAACCTTATAAATGTAGACGTGGAGGCCCAGCCTGCCGCCATACAGATATCCTGCATGGTAATCACGCTAGACCAAGCCCATGACCAGGCCACACCTCTTGTGGAGTGCACTCTGACATCCAATGGACACTGCAAATATGCCTTAAGAGCTTATGTGTCTCGCTCTTCTGAATGAAGATAATGTCTGTACAATGTTATGATTGTACTGTACAATTAAATACAACAGTTGCTGAGTCTGTGATCTGAGCATCCATTAACTGAATGAATTGAGATTATCACCTGATAATCCGATAACATCAGCAATTTTCATTTAAGCAGCATATTCCTGTAAATGAATGTAAAACTAAATGTAGAACTAAAACTAAGAACTAAAACTAAGTGTCTCACTCTCTCGCTCAGATGACATTCTTCTCAGAGAATGGCCAGGGCCGCGTCTTCATGTTTGATAGGTGTCATCGGGTGCAATACAGCCACCTGAGAGGTCAACCAGGTACTTGCGTTGGAGTATTTACGTGTTATGTTATCATAACAGTCCCATTTTAAACATTGTGGTTATTGTCAATATTGGTATTTTGCCACACTCTAAATGAACAGGATGTTGATATTTCATGCTTTGAATTTTACGATTATCGTCAACAACAGTATATTGCTACACCCCTAGCCGGAGCCCACGCGGAGCGGGGCGGCAGCCAGAAGAGGAAGTGTGGCAGTGGCTCAGTGGCTCAATGAAACATTTGATTATAACAGCCCATCGAGCTAAATTTATAGGCCCAGGCCACACCTGTCTCGGTGGCATGTGACATAGCATCTGACGTCACCGAGGGCCTCTCTTGATAGACTGCTGCAGTTGCCGCAGGGCAGCCAATAGGCACGCGAGCTGTCTTGCTTATGTCTGCATGCTGCCGCAAGGCTTTTTACATTCATTCAAAATTAAGGATCATTTTTGGCTTCAATATCTTTTTGAAAAGAGGTTTTCCTCTGGCGTAAGATATTACGCAGTACGAGAGAACCTCTCGTTAGTGAACTAGTAACTTTTCATTAAAGGTTAATTCTTTGTTTAATAATGGTCTAAACAGATTTTTTTATTTTTTATTTTTGTATCTAGATGTAGCCATATTGGTGATTCATTTGATATAGAGGCCATTTCATGTATAACTGGGCTTCAGATGAGTTCAATACTGACAATGGCTGTGGACCCCATGCTGCTCTGTCCCTGTCCCAAAGATGAGTCATCCTGATTAGGTTTCATTACTTTGCTTCTCTAGACAATAGAGTCTCCATTGATTTGTATCATCAGCAGTGAGCATCAGGAAAGAGAAAGGGGCAGGAGAACAAATCAGCAGAATCTGAGCAGAAGGCATTGTGTAACTACCCTGAACTTTGTGTTGCGTTTTTGTGATCCTCTCAGGCTACAGTACATCTAAATGAATCCGGATTCTTGAAATGAAATGTAACAAAAGCTCAGTGAGAAATGACAGAGGGACCAGACATATACAGTTCTCATGCTGTTCTTCTGGCACAATCATTTTATTAGAAGTATATTTTGCCACTGAGTGTGTTCAGGTTGCACTTAAAATCATCATTCCATATGGTCATGTTTCACCACAGGAGACAGTAAGTTTTGTCATCTTTTCAGGGATTTAATATGAAGATTGTACAAAGTTATATAAACATGTTTGTTTACAACATTATGAAAAATGAATTGCAAGGACAATAATCCCACTATTAACAGATATATCATCATTTTCAAATACCTCACAGTCCATACTATAATGCAAAAACAGTGTTTTTAAATATCCGCTTCTACAACAAGACTGAAGTAGAAACTGAAAAACATCTACACACTGTGGGAAGCATGTTCTGATTTTGCTGAGTACTGCTAAATTCATTTAACATAATTCATAATGTTATTCCCTTACAAAGTGCAAGATGTGTCACCACACACCAAGGGGAGTTAGTAATTTTACTGATAGTTGGTTGCTGGTTGTACAATATTTGATTGGCCAAAAATCATTATAGTGTTTTCTCTCTTGTTTTGTTCACTGTAAAAATGAATATGCTTTATCTAATCAATAAAATTGTGGCAACAGATTACAAGCAATATTATTTATTAAATTGAACAAATTAGAATTGAGTAATAGTTAATCAAATTAATATTCTAATTAATTCTAATTTGTACAATTTAATTAATAATATTGATTGTGGTATGTTGCCACAATTTTATTGATTAGATAAAGCATATTATTTTTTTTTCAGTGTTGTTGTAGCAGTAGCTGTTTCTGCACTGTTTTCCTAGAACAGAAAAACATGTAAATTGTAAACATGTAGGCTACAGTACCTGTCAAAGGTTTGGAAACATTTCGATTTTATGTTTTTGAAAGACATCTCTTATGCTCATCAAGACTGCATTTATATAATCAAAAATACAGAAAGAACTTTAATATTGAAATATCATTGCAAATTAAAAGAACTGTTTTCTATTTGAATAGTTTTTAATATATATATATATATAAATGTGGCCAAAGAGGCTAAGAGCATCAGCTGGTGAGGCCTGAAGGCTAAATCTGCCCTTTGATAACTGAGTGCACTACTGCACTCTCCTGTCTCTCTCTGTCATGTAAATTGTGTGTACATGTGTGTGAATGTTTCATTGTCAGTAACTATCTCATGCAGAGAGATTGGATTTGTGCTTTTGCAACCAGTGTTCTGAACTTCTTTACAATTAAATTATTTATTTCTGAGTAGGAGTGAAGCAGATACAGTAGAAACATTACAGGCATGTATGATATTGTATTGATGGTATGATCTTATTTTCATAACCTAGTTACATATTTAAAATATTCTGCCTTTTACTGATCCCGCCCATTTCAACTTTATTTATGGCAATTTTAAATCTTTTTATTTAAAATATTGCTTACAAGCATAAAGACGTTAAATATAGATTTTTAATTTGCCGCTGTTTGTTGTTGTCATAAATATGTTTAGAGATGATAATTATCGAGAAAAAAAAATGCCTGCTCTATCTCTATGTGGGTGGTGGAGGAAAAGAGTAACCCATCACAAACAGCTGCCTCATTGCTCAAATCCAGATGAAGGGAACTCCCATGTGCAAAGTCAAGATTAAAGATAGAGGTTAATGTAAGAAATCCACAGACACTCCTTAAAAGTCATTTCAATGGAGAAAGTCATAAGGGAGAGAGAGAATAGTACTAAGACTGAAAACTGTAGGATAATTATTATTATTATTATTTTCATGTTTCATTTTTTTCTAAATGAACATCAGTTATGTACGTAGTTAAAGTCAGCATGAAATGGAAATTCACTCTTCATTTTCTAAATATATCTTATTGGTCTTATTGTGACCGATTCATTCACACATTAAAAAAAGTTTAATTTTTAAATAAAAATTGCATAACTTCTGGTGAAATTACAGATTTCTCTCTGGTGACGTATGCCGGACTTATCCAATTATTTATTCTTCTTGAACCCTACACCTTTCTTGCAATCGACTGCAAGCTCACATTCATATTTAGCAGATAATTCAGCCTCCATCCAATCTACAAACAGTGGAAAGTCTCTAACCTACGTTTTTTTTTTTTTTTTTTTTTAAGATAATCAGTTTTACTCATACATCACAAAAGTGATCTGTTGCTACTTCCGTTACAGAATCATTTCCCAAAGTAACTATTCTACAATTGTTCTTGTATCAAAAACATGTGACAGGAATATACAAAACGGACTGTGGCTTACGGAGTGAAAAGATTTACTAAATGATGCTGGGATTTTTGTACTTTTGTTGATCTTGCATTGAGGCCGAAGCAGCTGATCTTTTAATGTTCAGTGTGTGTGAGCTTCCCTGTGCTGTGACTCTCTCTCCATCTGCTTCTGTCTCATGACACTCCATCTGCTTCTCAACAAAGAATCTTCATTAACTGCCAGTGCTGAATTAGTTCAATGTGAAAATTGTCTTTAATAAAGTGGATTTCCATGTAGTAGAGCTGACGCAGGGAATGCTAAATTGTGTCTGGGTGAAGATGAAGCCTGTGGTCTAAAGGATCGAGTAATTTAAGTCTGGTTTTAATAGATGAGTGTTAAGGAAGCTACTTTGAAAAGAATAAGCTTCTCATAATTTGAAGTTATTTGGTGTGTCCACCAAAGCGTTTTTCCAAGCGCCTGGTGTTTGTTTTCAGTTGTTTTCAATGAGAGCGCTGCGTTTTTTAAACGCTATGAGCATAACGAGGCGCTGAGCGTTTTTTTCACACTGAAGCGCCGAGCGTCCTGCGTTTTTTACTGGTTGCCGTGAGTTGAAAAATGTTCAACTTTGGATAAGACGCAGCGCTCATCACTGTCAATTTTTACCCACCCGTCCAATCACAGTGGAGGAGGGGCGGGACTAAACAACACTCACCAAGTGTCACAACATTCTTTCTGTACAATGACATCAACCAACAGAGCTAACTGAACAAAATTGATTAAAAAAATAATAATAGTAATTTATTATGAAACAATTACAAATTATCTGCGAAATCAGTTACAAATGCTGCGGATATTCTGACATAGCAACGAAACGTCTCAATGAAAAAAACGCCCTCAAGTGTCCGTCTTCAGCAGAGCGTCTGGCGTTTTCAGCTGGCTAAAAATGATTTGTTGTACACATGGCCTAAGTCATGCTACACTGTTACAAAAGCAGTTAGCTACACTACAAAATGATCACAAAAAGAAGTAAGTGAAAAATACAACTAACAGTGTTAGTTATACTTGTTGGAAAATGTAGCTTTGTACTGAAAAGGCCCGCACAAAACATTTTTTTAAAAAACTATATTACAGTCTATAGTTTAAAAAAAAAAAACTGAGATACTTTTATGATACCTAATGTAGTTAAATGAATAGTGTTACTTTATTTAGTTGCTCTGTAACACGGCAACCTACTAGTTTCTGTCAGATATCACCTGCTACAGTTTTTGCCAATCTTACAATTAATTGGCATTAGCATTCATTGTGCTCAGACACATGAACAAAGACACTTGGTCGGTTGTTTCACTGGCAGTCAGCTCTAGGACTTGGCGCACGTCACATATACTGGCACGAGAGCTGTATTTTCCTCCTTTGTCTTACACAGAGTGCCCAGACCTCCACCAGAGATGGTGTGATTTAAAATAATTGCTTCAGATAGTAATTTGAGTTATATGTTAATTTGCAGTAATGTATGAAATTACATTTCAATTCAATTAATGTGCATTTAGATATAACATACTTGTACTTCACTTTATGAGCTCTTATGAGTATTCTTGCTGAAATGCACTATGTTGTTGTGAGGTATATTCTATGCCTTTGACTTTGGGGATCATGTGCGGCTATTGCAACTTATTTTTGCATATAAGTTTGTGGGATACCATGAAATAGCTTCATAGCAGAGAGCATGTTAATGCGAAAAACAATGTATAATGGGCTATTTTCTCGGTAAGAGTATTTAACCCTTATGCTGCATTAGGGACATTTTTGGTCTTTTGCAGTTTAATTTCTTTGACCATTTTGGCTGCTTTAATGCAAATGGTATAAAATTTGGCAAAATTGTGACTTTTTGGATACATGTAAAAAATGTGATCCCATTTTGCAAAATATGTATAACACACAATGTGTAGATCAAATAGTAACACTCAGCACCATAAAGACCAAAAATGGCCCATTGAAACCCATTAAAACGTTGTTTAAATCTGAGGCTGTCAGTAATACATGAAACATGATTTTTGCACAAACATCCTTTCATTTTGAAGCAAAAGCATTATATTTGCATTATATAGTGTATTCCACCAGATGACGTCACTACATATTTATTCCCTATGGGTGGAAATGCACCTTATTTTAGGCAATAGGCAATGTTTAATAGGTGGCCATTTTTGGTCTCTAACGCGCTAAGTGGGATTTTTTGCAAAGTGGGACTGTGATAATCCAAATCTAAAGTTTTCTCTTTGCATTTAGTTTATTGAAAATAATTGAATTTTTGTGTTTTTTCCTCATATACAAATCGATGGTTTCGCAAACAAAACTGGTAATTAAAGGGTTGAAATCCTGAAATTGAATACATTTTTGGTAGTTATGATGAGGACTGATGCTGGTTAAAAGATTTAACTTGGTAAAAGTGGAAAATAATAATAATATATAATATTTTAGGCAATGTTTAATATGTGGCCATTTTTGGTCCTTAATGCACTCAACGGTGTTAAAAATCTAATGCAGCACAAGGGTTAATGCCACATGAATTCATTTAAAATGGATGAAATTGTTCAATAGAGAAAATTGAGATGTCATGATCCTCTATTGTCCCCTAGAGTAGAAATGATTCTTTACAGCCATTGCCTGAGTGGATGTTATTTTACATGTGCAGGTGCAGCAATGTTTACCGTTAGTTTAGAAAACACTCAGTTATTCTGCATGACTGTTGGTGTATTTCCATAACAATGAAAAAATGGCCTCCACCATCCTTTTAACCAAATGAGTTGGCTAGGTTTAAGTGTTTGTTAGGCATAACGTGTTGAAGCAACGTGACTGGCACTGTGCTTGAGTGGAAGTGAAGGAGCACTACAAAAACATGATTTTTACAGCATCTCAGTTAAACATCTTCATAAAGCAGCCAAAACTATGTGGACTTTTAAAGAGGACTTCGGATATACATAGCGTGATGTTTACATTCCACTGTTGAGTGCTTCCTTGGTTTTCTCCAGGGAAATCTCAGTCTGAGCTACCCCATGTTTTGTTTGCTAAGATATTATTTTAAAAATGCATGATGTTTAGTGTGTTCGGTGTGTTTTAGTTCTGACATGAGTGAACACATAGTTGCATGAGTGACACTGGCTGAAGGGAACATTCAATTTGTTGATGTCACTTAATTTTATCCTGGGGGAAAAGAGCTGAAATATTTAGCCTGTATGTACCAATAAATACACCAAATTGATTGCATTACAGTTTGTTACTCTTCTATAATCTCTTTCCCTCATAGTATTTCAATTTGGCTCTTAGACTGCTCATATTTTCCAATGCAGCCTTACAATATTTGGTAGCACTTTACAATAAGGTTCATTAGTTAACATTAGTTAATGTATTTACTAACATGCACTAACCATGAGCAATGCATTTGTTACTGCATTTGTTCATCTTTGTTAATGTTAGTTCATGAAAATACAGCTGTTCATTGTTCATGTTAGTTCACGGTGCATTAACTAATGTTAACAAGATTTTAATCAAGTATTAGTAAATGTTGAAAATAACATTAACAAAGATTAACAAATGCTGTATATGTGCTATTCATTATTAGTTCATATTAACTAATGTAGTTAACTAATGTTAACTAACGAACCTTATTGTAAAGTGTTACCCAATATTTTATACTATACAGTTTAATATTTAAGTATGAAGTAATAGAATAATTATGCTTGTAAGACTGTAGGGTAAATTAGAACAATCTTTTAAGAAAAATGAATACAAAAAAGTTTCCACAAAAAAATGAAGCACTGTTTTCACAATTGATAATAATAATAAAAAGAAAAAAATCTTGAACACCAATTCTGCATATTAAATGATTTTAGAAGGATCATGTGACACTAAATACTGGAATAATGGCTGCTGGAAATTCAGCTATGCAATCAGAGGAATAAATTACATTTTAAAATATTAAAATACAAAACAGTTATTTTAAACTGTAATATTATATTGTAATATTGCTGTTATAATGATTTTTTTTTTGATCAAATAAATGCAGATCAGTGAGCAGAAGTGACTTATAATTGAAAGAAAAGGAAATTACCCCAAACTTTTGAACATCAGTGTATAACATATTGTGTATATATCCACAATCTTGTAATATGTACAGTATGATATTACAGTATTAGTAAGTACTAAGAGATAACAAATTATTTAGTGGTTAATTAGTTAATTTATTTTGTCTTATACGTCAACAACAATACTCCTGAAGTACAGTACTGAAACAATAAAGTACAGTACTGGAAGAAAGGCAAATATATTTTTGGCTGAAATTACTAATAGCTTGTAGCAAGCCATGGCTGGCCAGCACAGAGAAAACTATTACCCAAAGGCTCTCACCATTTAGTTGTTGAACATGGAGTAAATGAGGCTGCCAAGTCTGCCTCTAGACTACATTAGCATACATTAATGCATTTTTCTACTACGTAAACATACTTATATTGATGGGACTACACGCAGTTCTTGTGAAAGCAACTAAATAAACTGTTCATGAAAAATTAATAAAGTTTGAATAACGTTTCAAAACCAAATATTTATCCATATTTATCCATATATATGTTTGACATGACTTTTTTTCTATGTTAAAGGGATAGTTCACTTTGAAATTTATTTTTGATATGTTTTAGCTTGCCTCGAGGGCATCCAAGATGTAGGTGTCCTTGTTTCCACAGTATTTTCAATTTTGATATTTTTAGGTCAAACTGTTCTTGTCTGTCAGTCATATAATGGATTTTTATGGAGTCCACCCTGGGTTTACCTCGAAGAGCATGCACAGAGAAGTACAAATTAAACATGATTTAATGACTCGTAAATGTAAGTACACATTGATGGTCTAAGACATGAAACGAGCGGTTTTTGTATGAGAAAATGAACAGTATTTATATCGTTTTTACCTTGTGTAATCACAGTCACGTCCAAGTGATCTGAGGCTCGAAAGCCCCGGAAGTGATCTCTTGCGTGTGTACGTCACTCATTGTTTACACAGAGATTTCAGAAGTGTTATCATTCACTGTGAAGATCTATACATATTTAGATATACAGGAACTTGCAATGGAAGATGATTTCGATATATAAACAGACAACGTTGACTTTTTTTTTTTCGCAACCGCGCAAGAGATCACTTCCGGGATTTTCCGGCGTGCTTGCGCAGATCACTTGGACGTGACTGTGATTACAAGAGGTAAAAACGATATAAATAGTGTTCATTTTCTCACACAACCGCTCATTTCGTATATTAGGCCATCAATGTGTACTTGCATATATATGAGTCATGTTTAAATCATGTTTAATTTGGACTTCTCTGTGCATGCTCTTTGAGGTGAACCCAGGGTGGACCCCATATACCTCCATTATATGACTGACAGACAAGACAACGGTTTGACCTAAAAATATCAAAAGTGAAAATACTGTGGTCACAAAGACACCTACATCTTGGATGTCCTTAATTTCAAAGTAAACTATCCCTTTAATGGCTTTGTGATATATAGATTTCTTTAGACTGACATTTTTAGTTGTAAAGAATTGTCAGTCATTTTATTATTTAACTTACCTGCTGCTTAAAGCCACCAATTGAGTATGTTTTTCTCAAGATGATGTCCTGAGGACATGGAAGTTTTTGCTATTTTATTTGTGTGTTCAGTATTTTCTCTTAACATCAAGATCGGATCTGCCTATACTTTTCAGCCATCTGTCTTCAGATATGTTGATGAATACTCGCAGATTAAGATCAACACTGACCCCATGATTTAGGGGATCACGTCGTTGGGCTCTAGTAGCTGTGTGGATACAGAGAGAGTTTAAGATTATTGCTCGCCAGTGCTCTCTGATCTCTTCTCACATTGTGATGGCTCCACTCTCTCCAGATGAACTGATTGTCAAGCATTAATCCCCGTCTAAGTAAATCTGGCTGTGATATCCTAGAATTAAAAACCCGGCAGATTTATCTTAGTTTCTCTTGTTTTTTTCCTCTTTATCCCCTGCTGAATACCAATATGAACTGGACTCTGCATCGCTTAATGGTCTTCCTCTGAAGTTGCAGATGTTTATGAGTTATGTTTTTGTTGGAAATGCTCTTGTTTATGATATGTGCTGTGATAATACAGCCATTTTGAGGCTGATGTAGACTTTTTAATGAGGCTTGATCGTTTTCTGCCCTTGACCCTTTGATGACATCTGTGGTAATGTCATTCAAATTCATGCATTTCATGGTCTCATGTATTGTATTTCTTCTGTTGAATGCTAAAGGAGTTATTGATAGTAGAATGTCCAATCTGCTCTTTTCTGAAAAATTAAAGTTGACATTTTGAGTATGTTTGTCACATAAAGCTTCCAGAAGACTTGTGATATAGCACACTAGTCATATTGTATTCCTTTTATGATGCTTTTTTATGAGCTTGACAGACGAGCCCTGCACATGACTTTTATCTTAATCCTGCTTCCGCTGAATTTATGACCATTACCTTCTGCTCCCACAATGTGTGTGTTCCTCACATACATGTATCCAGCCTGCACCCCCAAACATTTTGTCACAGATTGTAGAGTTTGTGAAAAATGCACAAAGACGTTAGGGCCATAGACGGAGGGTGAACACTCTATGGTGAGGCTAAGGAAATGTGCTTAAAAAGGAAAACAGAATTGCGAGGTATAAAGTCAGAATTGCGTGATATAAAGTCGCAATTGCGTGTTATAAAGTCACAAATGCATGATATAAAGTCAGAACTTTAAACTATTCTGAGGGGGGAAAAGTTAGGGTTTTTCCCCTTAGAATTGACCATAATTCGCAATTGCGAGTTTATATCTCACAATTCTGAGAAAAGATGTCAGAATTTCGCAAATATGTGTTATAAAGTCAGAATTGCGAAATGTAAACTTGCAATTGAGAGGAAAAAAGTCGCACTTCTGTCTATCAATTCTGATATTATATATCGCAATTCTGATTTTATATCTCGCAATTCTGACATTTATATCTCGCAATTCTGATTTTATATCTCGCAATTCTGACATTTATATCTCGCAATTCTGATTTTATATCTCGCAATTCTGACATTTATATCTCGCAATTCTGATTTTATATCTCGCAATTCTGACATTATATCTCGCAATTCTGATTTTATATCTCGCAATTCTGACTTTATATCTCGCAATTCTGACTTTATATCTCGCAATTCTGACTTTATATCTCGCAATTCTGACTTTATATCTCACAATTCTGATTTTATATCTTGCAATTCTGACTTTATATCTTGCAATTCCGACTTTATATCTCGCAATTCTTATTTTATATCTCGCAATTCTGATTTTATATCTTGCAATTCTGACTTTATATCTTGCAATTCCGACTTTATATCTCGCAATTCCGACTTTATATCTCACGATTCTTATTTTATATCTCGCAATTCTGACTTTATATCACGCAATACCGACATTATATCTCGCAATTGCAACTTTATTTCTCACAATTTTGACTTCATATCTCGCAATTGTGAGATAAAAAGTCGCAATTATTACAATTTTTTTTTTTTATTCAGTGGCGGAAACAAGCTTCCATACATTGCCTTACCTAATGCAGCAAAACAAAAGTTCTATATATGTCGCCTAGAAAGCGTGCAAAGACCGCTCCCTTTAAAATCACTTAAAAGCTGTCACTCATCTCAATTACTCAATCTCACAAAGTTCTGCAATAATTGATAAAGCTGCTTTGTTTTTTTTAAAGTTAACTTTATAATGAGATGTTTTGCGAGGGTGCAGAACTCAACACTGGGCAAAAACTCCAGCATTTTAGACGATGAATTAAACATGTCTGATTGGCCATTGCATTTAAAAAATCAACAGTTATGTTTGTGATTGGCTATATTGATTGACACTGCAAAAACATGTTGTAAATAGAAACCTTTGACGCTCCTAAGAGCGCAAACCCCAATTCTCGTTCTTCCTTTCTTTTCTTTGTTACGCACCAAATCCTGGGCCCCACGCTATATTATTTGACCAGCCATTCCCATCTACAGCAATGGTAAAACAGTCCACTCCCACAAGATTTAGGTTGGGTCCCATGGGAACCATTCCAATCCTAATGCAGTCTTCGACATCCCCCGAACCCGCTTTCATTCTATGGAAGAGAGCAGCGTGAACATTCTGCTAAACATCTTCATTTGTGCTCCACAAAAAAAGTATTCTGGTTTGGAATACTTAAAATTTGTGAATAAATTATAAAAGAATGTTCTTTTTGAAGAGGCAGATTTTCAAGCAGAGTGTGTCTTTTGAATATGTGCAGTCATTTAGCATGTGTGGATTGAGAGTGTTTGTTTGTTGATCTTTTGTGCACATGGTGTACAGTGAAGCCACCTGGACCAAAGGAAGTTAGTAGGCTATTTGGTCCATATTTTGGTGGACATTTTTAGGTACATTGGCAAAAAAGACAATACGGCTCTCTGTTATTTGTGCACTGTTACAGTACTATATGTACAGGCCAGTGCACAGTACATTATGCATACTTTTCTGCAGTGCAATTTCAAGTACACTTTTTGTGGTAAATTGTTAATACAATTTATTTACAATTAGACTATTATGGAGTTCTCTGAGAGGCTGACAAAATTATGTGATTATACTTTGTTTTGTTGTTTATTTAGTCATTAGTTTTTTTTGTTTATTGAGGTTTGTGTGTTAGATGTGGAGGACAATATGTGTCAATGTTTTTGCCTTGCAGGATGTTCTCTTCTTTAGAGGCAAAGATTGCTAAGTTCACTTCATACCGTATATGCTATAGTTACAATACAACCCTTGTGTTGCTAATCAATAATTTCCATTTAGAAATAATTTCCTCAGATTGTTTTTTCCAGTGCATGTGACGTCATGTACTTAGTAATCTGGACATGTGATGAAGTATGGTCATGTCTCATTTACAGTAGTTTCTGTTGAGTAAAAAGCCATGTAGAGCTCTTGAAAACCTTTCTTGGCCATAATAGCAGAAAGAAGATCACTATTATCTTGCTGAAACATGAGTTGCTCTCCTGTCACAGTTGAATACCAGCTCTCTGGCACCTACAGTCTCGCCAACATTTTCTCTGACAATTAAGCTTTGTTGCTTTTAACCACTACTGTTTTTTTCTGTAGTCTCTAAAGCCCCAAATACCATCTATCTTTATTTTCACATCATCTTCCCTTTCCTGTTTGCTTAAGTGGTGTCCCTGGACGGTTGGTTCTGTCATTTTCTCTGGCCATCACTCCATGAATTAGCTCCTGGTAATCATGTCTCCACTTCCGTCATCGTGCTAACACATGGAAGCTATTATTTTCGTAGCCATTAATTAGTGTTATGCTGTGTTTAGAAATGGCTGTTGTCAAAAAATTAACTATCCATCTCATGGGTGTTAGCTCATATGTAATGTGTAACCACACTGGGGCTTGTGTGTTCACAGAGACTGTAATCTGTTTTAGCAGCTTGCTCAAATGCATCACAAATTGTGCTGATATACTATAGTTGCTTCTGCCAGTATGTGGATTTTGTGATATGCCAGGGTTCAGATTTAAAGCTTTAAAGAGCTTGATCTACGTGAACCAAAGATGACACAGCAGTCCTTTTTAAATGCTACTCTTTTAACGTCGCAGTATAGGCTACCAAAAGTAGCATGTTTTGGGAAGTACTATAGTACGAGGAAATGATAACCATTTAGTGACATGGTATATATATACCAAAGTGCCATGTCATTATCATTTTATGCCATGATTGTACCATGGTACCTCTGCAGTTCTTTTTTGTAATCAAATTTAGGCCTTATTATGAGCCTGGAAGTGTTTGTCTTCCATTTTAAATTAACAGCCTTCCACCACCAACTATTGTATACCGAATAACAATGTATTGTTCATAACAAAACAGTTATTTCTGCCTAAAATAGCATACTATATCCTAACCACTTATTACATGAAATCTTTTCTAGAGCTCTTTGAATATAAACATATTATTAATTTATCCACCCTGAGAGGCAGAACTGCTGGATTGCTTCTGTAGCGTTATAAAGACCCTTGTACTGTATACTCCACCAGAAGATCCTGATTACATAATTGTCTACTTCCACTTCATGCAACCATATTGCTAAATACAAAAATTTAAGTCTTTTGATTGATTTCAAAACTGATATCCTACAATGGACAAATGATTTGAAATGGAGTCAACACTTGCCAGAAAGTTAAGTTATGAAAGAGATAAAAACCCAATATAAAGAGAATGTACTTAAAGGAGTAGTTCACTTTAAAAAAAAAAAAAAAAAAAAACTTTTGCTGATAATTTACTCGCCCCCATGTCATCCAAGATATTCATGTCATTCTTTCTTCAGTCGAAAAGAAATTGAGGTTTTTGATGAAAACATTCCAGGATTTTTCTCCATATAAAGCACTGTTAACCAAACGGTTCATGGTCCAAAAGACAGTTTCAGTGCAAACTGCAAACTGTTCAAAGGGCTTTAAACAATTCCAGACGATGAATAAGGGTCTTATCAAGTGAAACGATCGCTCATTTAAAAAAAAAAAAAAAATGCAAAGTTTAAGTTTTATAAGCTAGAATGGTCGCCTTGCTCTGTTCTGTGATGCGCGCTCGTGACTCTCCTGTTCGAACTTGTTTATCAAAATGAACAAATCTTATTCATTTCGATCTTTCAAGGAAATATTTAGTAAAGATCAATAATATCATTCATCCACCATGTTGGAGCTCCCTGTCACTGCAGAGGCTTGACTGGATCGAAGCCTATAACTCAGAACCCTGCAAGCCCAATGGCTGCACAATCATTTCCTCATGTCCACATGACTTTATGGGTATTACTGTAGAGGTTTGAGGATGTTTTGGTTGTGTAAATTATAGGGTGACTGTGATTAATTTTGCTCCAGATAATTTTTATCAGTGTGGGGTCAGTTCCTGTATAGACATTTATGTTGAAGTCTTGCTTGGAAAAAAAAAACAGCTATGAGACGATCAATGTTATTAACTATTTTTATTTTTATTTGTTTTGTGCATACATATGCACATGATCATATGTAATCATGCGCATATGTAAAATAATGCAATCACCAAACTTAAACGGTATATCAAAACTGCCAAATGTTACTGAATGAAAGGTCGACCCAGGACGAGCTATAGGACTGTGCAAGCTTTAGGAGTGTTGATGGACTTGATCTACTCCATCTTTGTTTGATTATCATTATGAAACCAATCTGAATGTTTCTTTGACAAAAAACAAGATTTTCTCAGCGTTTTTTTAATGAAACTTACCCACATTCAAGTGTTGATATTAAGAAGTTTTTTTGTTTGTTTTTTTAAAGCAGGGTCTGTTCTTTCTTTTAATATATTGCATGTTCAGATATTTATACAACAAAATATTCTGGGGGCAAATGACACGTTTGTGAAAATGGTCAAAAGTGCTGGTGGTGGCTGGCAACGTTTTTCAAAACTCCCGGCGGGGAAAGAGTTAAACACAAAGCATCATAAAAAAATGGAAAGACTAACATACAAAATATAAAATAATTGCTGTAGCATAAAGAAATTGTAATTCTGTTAACTAAAATTATTTATAATAATACAAAAAAAATATGAATGAGTAACCACAGCATTTAAATCGCATGTCCTAAGAATACAGTTTAATCAATCTTAAAACCTGGTTAAAATTTTAATTTATAATGTAGTTGAAGTTGCTTTATCATTATAATTTGGGGTGAACAAGTGAACATAATAAAAACTTAATTTTAATTTGGAGGACAGAATTCACACAGACAAAATAAATCTAATTTGAAGTCAATAACTCCGTTTCCATTCAAGGGTGCGAATCTAACTTATGCTCAAAATTGGAATATCCTAAAACAGTTGCAAATAAACCAGCGTTTCCATCTAAAGTTTTCAAGAGAACAAAACCATCATTTCCCAGGAAATTGGTGCGAAATATCCTAAATAAAAAATAGAAGTTGCAAGGAACAAGATAGCCAATGTTACTCTTTTTTCCTACATCATACGAAATGTTATCTTGCATTCGGATGCCGGATGTTTGGGAATGCAATCGTTTGAGATGCTCCTGGGAGGCCATTATACCAAATCATTCTGATGACAGACTTTGGCTCAGATATTTTAGAATGATCAAGCTATCATTTGAGATGCTGTGCAATGAAATTGGTCCACTGGTTAGTCCAATTATCCAATCTTGAGGCAAAGTCAAGGGAGTTTTTTTGTTGCACATCAAGTGTTTTGTTCAGTAAATGTGTTTCCATCGTAGTTTGTGCTCATGGCTTCTTATCGGATAAAAATGTATATTTTATGATTAGCACATTTTTGGAATTTATTTTTCCATCCAGCATTTTTTATTGGAAGCAGGAAGCAGCTAATTTTGAACATACGTTTTGGCCATTGTGAAATTTGTTAGCGAAACTATTGGGGAATATGTACATATTTTTAAAAGAGATAAGAGTTTGTTTTTTTTCATGTCAGTTTGTGAATTTGCTAAATGCTAATGCTTTCTGTCTTTGATATTGACACTGAAATCAATTTTTAATCAGCAGTGTAATTCAGTAATAGATTCAGTTCATTGTTTGATCTGAAATGGCAGAGGTCTTTGAACATTCTCTTTTTGACAAACATCCACCCACCTACATTCACACACAGATACACACACACCTACAGTTACAGCACATTTGTAAATGTGTGATGCCTTGTGTCTGTGTCTATGAGGCTGTACTGTGTTTTTGTGCTTTTTTGAACCATATCAAATTAGACCACTAACAGATCTCTCTGCACACCACAGGATTGAAAAAACGCACCAGGAAGGCCTTCGGGATACGGAAGAAAGAAAAGGACACTGACTCTACGTAAGTTTCACTAATTTATTCCCCAGTATTAACCCTATACCTACTGTATCATATTTGATCCAAACTTTGCTGAAATACCTCTTATACACAATCCTATTACATGCCTTCTGTCATTTGATTGATAGCTTACTGTATACTTTATTTAGCAAGTTCAAGTCCTTTTAGTATCATTCTAAAAACAAACGCCGTAGTACACGTCTTTTTGCTTTAGCTATTTTTATAAAGTTAACACAAGAATGACTATTGTTAATAATATTTAAAGATGAACATGTTTTGGACGGAAGCAACTTAGGTTTACTTGATTTTCCATCATTGTTTCTGAGCTATCAGAATTAAATTGAAATCTTTTGCCATATACATTTCAGCAACTCCACCTAAATGCATATTTTGCTCAGTCTGGGCCTCTGAATAAACTTGAAGTCCTTTTTTCTCCATAAGCATGAACTCCATATTACCCCATATCGTGCTATATGAGTAATAAAAGCCTAGTGTATGAAATATGCAAACAATTTCATATGTCAGACTTTACAGAGTTATAGAACTTATTGAAGGAGTTTGAAGGTTTGTTGAACAGTTTGAAGGAGTTCTCTCACAAACTCATCCGTAATGGATCATTTGCTGCTTTTATGCTTTGAATCCCTGTCCCCTGCTTCATGGCGTGAAAAGGCTGTAGATGAATAGAGGATGTCTGTTTTGAGAGTGTGTCTACCCAACACACAGGTGTTTCTGTGCCTCACAGCTGAGCCTAGCTAATTGCTTCTGTGCTTGAAAAAAGAGAGGCTTGCATGTTAAGTGGGCATTAAAGACCTCTTTGTCTCTTTCTTTTGTGTTCTCTGTTTTTAGGGGGTCACCAGACAGAGATGGTGGAGTAAGTACCTCTTAACTTACAGCATCATTTCAAGAGACAAATGTGCTATTATTTGTATTTTGGAATTTGAATCAATGTTTGTTTTAATTACGGCTGCAAAAGTTGATGCATTAACATAAGCAATTAATTAAATGTTTATTCAACACATGTATTCAATTTATTCTGTTCTTTGTGAATTCTGAGAACTGAGTGATTTAAATATTCTGAGCTAGTTAAAGCAGCCAGGCAAGCACCCCACACACACACACACAGAGAGAGAATAGCCGAGCAGACCATCCGTTTTTCAGTAAAGGATGACAAAAAGACCTTTTTATGGGTAATTTAACTAAAACTATAAAATAAGCCTTAATGGGATGGGATTTAACAAAAGTAAAGGCATTTGCATTCTTTAAAGTAAAATGTAATTATCATCAAAGATCAACAAGGGAAATATTTACCCACAAGTGAAGCACAATGGTTCATTAAAACGTCAATGCAAAAACTGTTATACATATTGTTCATTCACAATATTGTTTCAAAGCAGCTTTACAGAAAGTGCATAGTTATTGTCTTTTGATAGTTGAATAGTTTGACTGCCCTAGTTTTAATGCATCAGATAATCAGTGTAAGCTGTTTTTTCTTAATGTGAAACCTTATTTGAATTCGAGATTTGAAATGGTGGAAAATAATTCAAATGATGTCTTTATTTTCTCTATGATGGATGACCGTGACACAGGAAACCCAAGAGACTGAATCGGTACTGAATATAGAGACAGAAGTCATTTAGCTAGAAGTGAATTCTCACTAAGCACCTGTAGATTCCCTCAGCGGCACCCCTAAATAGGCCAAACTCATCTCATATAAATACCAGGGAATTTGAGTGATGTTACTAAAGTTGTGTTTTGATTTGCTCAGTCACAGAAAAAGACCAATGGGGCTCCAAATGGCTTCTGCGGGGAGATTGATTGGGAGAGATATGTAAGTACATCTTTCAAGATACAAGATGCATATGACAGTTAAGCCTACAACATTAATGGCTATTTAATTTAACAGATTATCAGATAATACTACTGCTTCTGTAATAAAATCTCACTTCAGTTCTTTTCTTTTGCAGAACTCGCCTGAGGTAGATGAAGAAGGATATAGTATCAGGCCAGAGGAGGAAGAGGGAGATATCCTTTAATAGAGCCAAAAATGACTTTGATTTAATTTTGAAATTTTGTCAATCAATCATAATTGTGTTATTTAATTCGTGTAAGGTCTATAAAACTCATCCAGTGTTGTAATCATAGCAATTTACAACTTATCCCTTAACAGCCGTCCACCAGCCCCCAAAGAGAAGACTCACTTTTTCTCCTCCAGTGAGTCTGAAGAAGAGGAGGACCACCGCAAAAAGTTTAAGATCAAAATCAAACCCTTGCCAGCAGACGCTAACTTTCCAGCGCCCTCGGTAGATGAATTAAAAGCCTCCATAGGCAACTTAGCTCTGACTCCCTCGCCTCTGGTGAGTCCAGCCAATGTTACCCATGCATCCCAAGCTTATGATGTCATTTCTTGTCACTTTTTCTTTCTTTAACTTAACATAGTAGCGAATATTGTGCCATGTGATACCGTATGGCTTAATGGTTTGTGCTTTGTACTTATTTGGACATCAGTTACGAAAAGGATACTGTGAAAATACCATAGTAGAATGATGCTTATATAGGGTACAATGGGGCTAAAGGCTCTCCCATAGTGTGTGAATGCAGAAATAAATATGTTTTTATTAAACAATGATGGATCAACACATTTTTGGGGGGAAATAAATCATTAAAGTGGTTTGTTTTGCTAAAAGGCGGCACTTTTACCGCAAGTACTGATACAAAATTTGTAGCTAATACTGAAAGCTAATACTTTAGCTAAAGTTTAAAGTTTTGCATACTAAGTTATCTAAATATTTACTTCACTAAAGTTTGTACTATTTCCAATTTGTTTTGATAAGGAAATGCATTTTTGTTTAATAAATATATCATCATTAAAATATGTTCATTTTAAATAAATAAAAAAAATTACATTTAAAAAACTTCTGAAAGCTTTGAAGGAGATTCCAATACGGCTTTTCAGTAGTGACAAAAAAAAAGATGTTTTATTATATATGATTAATATCATAGTTTTATTATAAATATGTTGATTATCTCTATGGTGGACAGCCAACTTAATAAATGATATCATCTGAATCTGACCATGTCATGTCACCAACTGGAGAAGTCATCATGTTGTGCCTTTATCCCCAAACGTACACTGTAAAAAAAATATTGTTGGTTTAACTTAAAAAATGGTTGCCTGGTTGCCTTAAAATGTTAAGTTCATTGAAATAGAAAATTTAATACAATGAAGGATATTGATATAATCACCAGAAAATCAAAATGTTATGTTATCTGAACTACATAAATTATTTAAGTTGATTTGACAAAAGAAACAATGTTGTGATTACAAATCATGAAAATATTTATTTATTTATTTATTTATTCAGTGTAGGGGCGCTTTATACCCCAGATACCATACTTGTAATGATTTACAAAACTGAAAATCATTAACATATATGTTTTTCGATTTGTATTTGCTACTTAAATCTCTAACATTAAAAAAAAAAGCATAGAATTTTAGATTTACAATTTATCAGAGATTCAAATTTGCTCTGCTGCCCACGATTACATTAAGGATGAGCCTCATGTCCTCTATCATATTGATATATTGTGAGTATATTGTAATCATGCTTTTTCTGGTTCATGTTGACAGTAAATCAGTGCATGAAGTAGTTTGAGAGACACTTAAGCCCTATTTGGATGGGATTAATTTTACATGGAGAGGTGGGGTAAAGTAATTATTACCAGAGCTTCTCAGTGATTTTAGTCCCGTCTCAATGTGCCATCTCAGTAATCAATCTCAGTAATGATTACGGCGACTTTCACCTTCTGTGAAAAGTTTCAGAAAAATTACCTTAGGTTGTGCCTAATTACTTGTGCCAATAGACCAGCTGTAAATATGTACGGAAATATTGCATTATTTCCTTCTTAAAATTAGTTTTCCGTGTTTTTTCAAATACAGAGGCACTTAAAGAAGCATTCAGTTGCTTTCTAGATGGTGGGACAACCTCAAGAGTTTTCCGCATACTATCCAGATCAAAAAGAAGGTAAAAGCATTTGGTAGAGGCACAAAACTTCTTTTAGCTTTAGGTAAGTGCCTATTACCAACAGAATCCAAACAGAATTTAATTCATTTAATTAATTCATTCATCGTTCAACTGGACATAACTGTTTACAGTATATATAAACAGTGTGAGATGTCTTATCCCGTGCGAATTGGCCATTACTATTACAGATGTCCTGTGGTAAAATTACAAAACTCCATCTACCCTTGTAAAACTAATCCCATCTGAATAGGGCTTTAGTGTTTCTGTCAGTAAGGAGAGGAAGCAGTTTGTTGCACTGATGCAGATTTCGTATTGTATACTCATTAAAAGAGGAAGTGCTTTAGGTTCTGTATTGACCTTGTCAACTCAATTGTATAGTCACATGATGACAAAAGCCACTTGGCTAACATCAGACAGGCCTTCTTTCTTTGTTGTGGAGCCTTGCTTGATGTGTGGTTAAACTGAGGATATCTCACTGTGGAGGCTGGTATTGGAGAGAGCAGTTCAGATGGAGCTTCATTCCATTTTAAAAGTCCCAAAACACCTACCTGCCATTTCACTAAAAATATTGTTGAGTTTCGGTAATCTATATAGCTGCATCCTGTTCGTTAAAGCTGTTTTAAGGAGTTTTAAATTATATGTTAGGTGTACATTGAATATGTGTAGGAAAGTCTTTGTGTAGCCTTCATGCAGCATTCAGGAGAGGAATATGTGTGGAGAGCACCTGGCTAATCATTCTCCACTGGCTCTAAACAGACTTATCTTTCAAAACATTATTCAAATTGGCAAGATAATTATATAAAGCAATTATGTTACAAAATATTTATTTTTCAAATATATGCTGTTCTTTTGAATTTTCTATTCATCAATGAATCCAGAAAAAAAAAAAAAAAAAAAAAACGTATCATGGTTTCCACAAAAATATTAAGCAGCACAGCATTTTCTACATTGATAATAATAATTAATGTTTCACTAGTCATCATATTAGAATGATTTATGAAGGATCATGTGACACTGAAGACTAACGATGCTGAAAATTCAACTTTGCCATCTCAGGAAATAAGTTTGAGATTTTTAAAATAATTTTAAATTGTTATTTTAAATTGAAATAATATTTTACTGTTTTACTGTATTTCATCCTTGATGAGCATGTTTAAAAAAATAAAAATAAAAAAAAACATTTAAAAAAATTTGTACCAACCCTAAACTTTTGAACGGTAGTGTACATGGTAGTGCAATGATACTTTGTGTTAGTGAATTCAGTTTACAATTTTAATAAATCTACTTTATGCTATACTTCTGAATACCATACAGACGACTAGCTTTTGCTGATAACATTTTCCAAATCATCCATAAGATTTTATTAAATAATTTTTTGAGCACAAGCAAGAAAATGCTGAGAAAATCCAGTTAATATTGCGTGTGCGGTTAAGTTTCTACAAAGATTTTCTCTCCAAACTGAAGTATTGACTTTTAAAAACTTTTTTCATTGGTGAAATCATCTAAAGTGTGTCTGGCAGAGGTCATTCTGATGAGATATGGTGTAGATGAGTCTTATCTGACTCACTGAGCGTGTCTTTATCTGGAGTTGGGGAGAGTAGGAGTTTCAGGCGGAGTCTCTTAGACTAGAGTGTCGCTCTGTTCTCTTTCAATAATTCAGCTTGGAAACTGGGCTCAATGACGCCACTGCATAGGGTGGCAGGCCTGCTGACAGGTAGGCATCCCGGCCAGAACGTGTCACAAGAAGAACTTGCACGCTAAATTATTCACACACAGATACATGCAACTCTGTCAATGAGCTTTTAAAGCCCTTTTTGTGTCTTGTCAATCAGTCTTACTCAGATCTACAACTCGGAACCACCTACCGGGCCTTTTCTTGTTGTGCTTTGTTCCTGAAATTAATTGGAACTCAGATTGGTCTTTAGCTGTCACAAAGTAATTATCTTTTCTGGGGTTTTCATTAGCTCTTATTCCCAAAGTTAAATCTGCACGTCTATGAATCGCTCTCTCGGTATGCTCAATCAATGCTACAGTAATTAATGGGGTGCAACCACAGAAACCGAAGATTCTCGGGTCAGCAGCATGTGTCCAAATTTCAGTCTTAACCGTTCTATTTCATCAGAAACGATCTTAAAACAGGGATTTAAGTGTAATTTACAGAACTTATCCTTTAATAGTGAGAATTGGAGCCTAATCTAAAATGTGACCAAACTTTTTAGAGCTCCCCAAATAATGTTTAACTACACCCTGCTAATTCAATTAGGAAAATCATCCTACAAATGGTTTACTTGTACTTTCTTTGTATTTTAACATTGAAAAATGACATTTTTTAAGCAGACTTATTTTGACCTCAGTGACTGAAATCCACTTTGTCCAGTATATTGGAACGTCTGGCATTCCTTACTCATGAATTAATCATCATCAGTCACATGCCCGTCCTCTGCCATGGCAACCTGTGCGTATTTGTGTAACCATGGTGATGGATTAGCCATGAATACTCAACAGAAAAGTGTGAGCAAGGTTGAACAACAGAAACCATACAATAGTGATCGTGATCGCTCTCATTTCATCAGAGGAGAGTGATAATTCATACATCTTGTTGTATTCTCTACTATATGAGTAGTCTGGCCAGAGATATTACATCCAGCCAACCATCCAGAACGCAGGGAGAGATTAATGTAACGGTGGGGTTACAGTCGAGCAAAAGCACAAAGGCATGGGGGTTCTTAATATAGCACACCTCTTGGCCAGGTGCTGGGTTCCAGCTGGTATTCATGTTTTATTGATAAGCTTTGCTTCTTTATTAAGGTCTTTTGTATATGGGCAGTCATCCAACGAGAGTTAATAAAGCCACACATTGTTAACCCAGTGTGCTCAGAGCCTGTTTGATCATTCGACAGTCTTAATTCCAAACTGTGCGGCAGAATGTTGACATGTAGCACGCCACATTTTTCTAAAAGAAAATGTTCACCCAAACTAACAAAAATGTTGCCATTTATCCATCCTAAACTTGTTACAAACCCATTTTTTATTTTTTTTTTTTATGGGGTACCCATGAGAATACATATTTTAGAATGTCCACAGTGCTTTTTATTTATGGAGATTGGAGCTGTGAAGAAGTGTGATGCTCCAAAAATAATTTAACAAATACCGTCTTGTATGCTCTTTTATACATTTTCTAAATGTGTTTAATAGTTTTGTTTGGTTTTTTTATCAGGGAAAACACAAAAATAGTGGGCGGCTAATCTAAAAATGTCATCACTTTGCCATAGCCTTATTATGTATCATGCCTATACAAATTGATTGTTGTTTCAAAAAAGAGAACAACAATAAAACATAATTAAATCTGGGAAATGCTTCAGTATGAACTACTGTTCAAAAGTTTGGGCTGAGTAATATTATGTACTGTGTGTGTGTATATATACATAAATATAAAATTCAAGTAAAGTAAAGACATTTAACATTCTGTTTCAAATAAGTTTCTTAACTTTTGGAGTTTCTATTCATCAAAGAATCTTGGGAAAAAAAATGTATCGGGGTTTCCACAAAAAAATGTTAAGCACCACAATTGTTTTGAACTTTTGATAATAATAAAAAAATGTTTCTTGAGCTAAAATAAATAAATAAAAAAACTGCATATTTGAAATCACAGGAAATATTTGGCGCTTTTCCACTGCATAGTACGGTACGGTTCGGCTCAGTACGCTTCGACTCGGCGCGGAACAGTTCGGATCGCTTTTCGTTTCCACCGCAGTAGTACCCCTTCAAGTGTGTGGGACTGATCGTTATTTGTGCGCGCCTCTACTGCCATGACATCATCTTAAAAGCGCCACATTTTCAAACCCACAACACAGGAACAATGGAGACTATCGAGGGGATGGTGTTCCTGATTCTCGGTATGTGGTTGTTTTTAACTGCTAGACGGAAAAATGTGTTTAAAATGAGGCTGATGGCAGTACAACAAAAATACTGCTAAAAAAGTGTCTTGTGTCGTAAATCCAATGACGCTAGTAGTGACGCAGGGAATGACGATTCTGTCTGACCAATCAGTGATCTGCAGTGTTTCACGTCACATTTTAGTACCAGTACGGTACGCTTGGAACCTCAACAGACCAGGTACCATTTAAAGCGACCTGAAGCGAACCGTACTGTACCGTACCATGCAGTGGAAAAGCACCACAAGTGAGACGTACCGAACCGAACCGTACCGTACTATGCAGTGGAAAAGCGCCTACAGTATATACATGTTAAAATAGACAATTTAAATCCGCACAAGATCCGATTTTCCACTTCCAAATGTGGTTTTAAATTAGATACATATCCGATATCTGGACATCCGACGTACACCGTGTCCTAACTACACGTGACGCGATAAAATTCCAGTGACAACAAGTGTGTTGTCCACACTAGACACGACACGACTGTGAGATGCCACACGTCAATCAAAAATCACAGCCATTCAGAACAGCGTGAAAGCGCACTGCTGGCCCGCACTCGCATTGGAAATGGGTAAGGACATAATCAAATCAAGAAATAACATTATTAAAAATCAAAACATTAACAAAATATACTCACTGACTAATTTTGTTATGAAGTACAGTTGTATGTTTGCATACAACTTCGGGACATGCAAGTTTTGAACTACTTGGACGATTGGCTGAATCTAGCTCGATCACACTCAGAGCTCATAGAACACAGGACCATATTACTCGAATATCTCGAGAATCTAGGTCTCAGAGTCAATTGGACAAAAAGTTTGCTGACTCCCATTCAGAGAATATCTTTTCTGGGCTCAGAACAGAACTCGCTCTCTATGACAGTGCGACTGTCGCCAGACCTCAGACTGAACATTCAGCGTATCACGAAATCCTTCCTCTGTGGCACTATAGTCCCGCTCAGAAGGTTTCTGAATATGGTGGGTCTCATGGCCTCAGCATCATCAGTGCTCCAGTTGGGTCTGCTTTGCATGCACCCGATGCAGTTATGGCTAAAAGCGCAAGTACCACCTCGGACTTTTTCGCCTCAAGGTCGATCACAAATGCGCCACAGCTCTGAAACCTTGGAGCGCAATCAACTGGTACCATTTAGGTGTAAACCTGGGGACTTCCTCGAGTGTGAGAGTGGTGTCCATGAATGCCTCCACCTTGGGATGGGGAGCGCTTCTCGAGGGCAGACCGTTCTTTATCCAGTGGTCAGAATGGGAGAAGCTCCTACACAAAAACTGTTGAGAAATGATGGCTTTTGTCCCCGAATAAAAGTTCACCACGTCTTGGTCTGCTCTTGGTCACATGTCAGTGGGGGCCTACATAAATCATCACGGTGTCGTCAGGTCCTGAAACATTTACATCCTGACGGAACGCCTCCTGGTCTGGGCTCAGCACAATCTGCGCTCAATGAGAACAGCACATGTGCCTGGTCATCTGAATTTGGGACCAAACAGACTGTCCAGAAAACAATGTTCTAGCAGGAGAATGGTCACTGCACCCGCAAACGGTCCTACTGCTGTGGGAGACATTCGGCAGAGCGCAGGTAGACCTGTTTGTGTCCCGAGAAAACGCTCACTGTCCAAAGTTTTTCTCCAAGAGCAGAGAGCTAGCCCACTCTATGCTTTTCCCCCTGTCTCGCTCCTGCCTCAGGAATTGGAACGAATCAGGGAAAACGGATGCTCAGTGCTGCTTGTGGCTCCGCTCTGGAAAAACCAGGCTTGGTTCCCAGTTCTGATGCATCTGACAAGCACTGCCCCATGGCCAGTACCGATGAGGAAGGACCTTCTCTCTCAGGCCAAGGGTTCAATTTGGCACCCTCGCCTGGAGCTGTGGTCCCTGCACGCATCAACGGGTAGCCGCAAACCTCCCGGAGGGAGTGTTAAACTCGATCACGCGTTTAGAAAAAACGCCAGTCACTGGGGAAGAACAATCTGGTCATCTGCTCCCTTAATGGAGCCAAGAGGCTAAATCCTCCCAGACACCCCTCAGTCCCCATGTGGGACCTTTACACGGTTTTGGAAGCCATCAAAGGTGCCCCGTTCGACCCAATCCACTTGTCGGACATGAAACATCTGCCATCCAAGACAGTGTTTCTTATGGCTCTTGCTTCAGTGAAGCGCATAGGAGATGCCCACTTTGGCGGGAGATAATGTAGTGGGTGCGAAGCGCTCCCATTGGATCTGACATCACCTATGGCCTCTCTCGATAGGCTGCTGCAGTTGCCGTAGGACAGCCAATAGGCACGCGAGCCGCCTTGCCTGTGTCTGGATGCTGCCGCAACGTGTTTTACATTCATTCAAAATTAAGGATAATTTTTGGCTTCAATATCTCGTGGAAAAGAGATTTTTCCCCAAGCGTAAGATATTACGCAGTAGGCTACTCGTTCCCTCTTCTTTCGTTTTCAAACTTTGCCCCATCATTTTTTTAAATAACAACTAAAATAGCAGCTTTGCTACTGAAACCTATTTCTCAGAAATCAGGTGATAATGTCACTGTTTTTGTAAATAAAATAACAAGCTTCTTTACATACAGACACACTCAGGTTTTCTCAGGTCACATCTTTGCATTAAGACATGCAGTGTAAACAACTTCTTTCAAAAACGTTCAAAATCTGAAGGACCCCAAAACTTTTGAATGGTAGTATATACGTAATTTTGCAATTAAATAAGTTTGGTATCACATGAATAATTGATAACAGAATTAAAATTTTGGGGTGAAACATTCCTTTAATATGCTTATTAAATGCATTTTTAATGTATTTAGTAGCGTTCACTCAAGCTATAAGTCATTCAGGTCGCTCACTGAGATCTTGATCTATTGTCACGTTCGACTGATCTCCTTAGCTGAGATATATTATGTGCTGGAGGCGATATCTGTGGTTGACAAAAAAAATTGACTGGGTTTGCACAGTGTTTCATCATACTGTAATCTGTGTTTGAAGATATTTCTGCCTTGTCATTCCTCTCAAATTCACGTGTAACGTATTTTGTCCATGCTTACCAGCACTATACTAATGTAGATCGATAATGCTCTCTCTTCTTTTGTCTCTACCCTGCCTGTCTTTCTGTTTCTATCTGTCCTTACTCTAATGCTGGCTGATATAGAGGAATAGTCCGGTAAGCTGTTTATACGTTATCCTCATTTAGAGTGGCATCTTCTTCTAACATTTCTTTTGGCATGGTGAAGTTTGCATGCTTGGTGTTTAATACACCGTTAGGAACTGATCTAGGATCAGTTTGCGTGTTTAGCGATGGACTGTTGGATATTGAAACAGGCAGGAGACTGTATAGACTGTGCAGTTTGTGCTTTGTAGTTTCATTATTGATGATACTGTAGATAGATAATGTCATTTAGCATCTGGTGTTTGTTTATGCATGTTTCACTTCAACACTTTTCCTCTGTTTATTATTTGAATGAGTGGGCCACCAGCCTTAGTCATCAGCCCAGCTCTTATATTAAAGCATTTGGTTGCATGCCAATTATTTGCTTGCCCACTCTTGGCTCTGATTGGTGGTGATCATTGCTTACAGCCTATTGGATCTTTCCTAATCACTCAGAACTCACAGGCCACACTCAGACTGAACTCAGAACCATTGTTCCTGGGCTTAATCCCACTATGATAGAGGGAGAATATCAATTTTCTTGTCCTTTCATTTCTAACTAGTGGAATTTGGTGCAGGAGTATTATGCATGAGCACAAAATTTCCCACCAGATGGCGAATCTTTGAAATCTCTTTGTAGTGAGCTGAGCAGTACATACTTTCTATGCTTTGGGATCCTCTGAAGACTGAACAGTGCTGAGACAAGCAGTACTACACAGGTGCAATGTTGGCAATAAGTGCATAAAAGCCATTTTCAAGAATTGTAATCTGAATGTTTCATACCTTCTCGAGCTACATTATATAATAAACAGATACAAATTGAAGTAATTCACTCTTGAACTCTCACTGCCTTCATTGGGTCTCAAAAAAACTGATCTTTAATTGAAAAACATCACAGCATAAGGTGAACAGTCTAATTCACAACATGCAGTTCAGGAACAGAGGTTGCTTTTGATCGAAGTCTGTATTACTGATTTATCACTTTCTGACTAGGTGTCTCTTCTCTCTTCCTTTTTGCTGGTCACAGAGACGTAGCCCGGTAAGTGCCTTTTCCAATAATTTTTTCTGTTCACCAGTCACACAGAGGGAGAACTTTTGAATTGTAAAGATACTTTTGTTATTAATTTAATGAAATGAGCAAAATATTACATTTTTAAAGAGACTTAATAGATGGTTTTTCCATATAAAGATGCAAAGGTCAGGATTAGTAAAAAAAAAAAAAAAAATTATTTTCAAAGTTATTAACTACTACTCTTTTCAGACATCACTTTTTAAAGAGCTAACATTAGTAGTCTTATTTACTTTTTCTCCTTCATCTGTTTTTTCTACCTAATAAAAGGCCAATGTGAATATAAATAATGCTAACTTTTGTGCTATAGATCCATGACACCAAAAAATGCTTACTTTGGAAATCAAGCAAATGCCTTTTTAATAATTCGTATGCTTGCCATAGTGCCTTGCATAAGCTATGTTAAAGATTCTTAATCTTAATACTGTATGATATCTATTATCTCACCTTTTAGTCTAAAGAATGCCATTTTGACTTAAAAGGAAAAAGAAATGCTGTGGTCTATTTGATATTCATATCCGCCATGAAGAACCTGTGATGTAATATTTGTTACTAATGCATCAGTGAGTCAGATAAGATTGTTCATCAGTCAATCATAGGAATTTTCTGTCAGCTGTAGAAAGCATTATGAAACAGGAATTTACTGGGAATCAAGGCATTGGTTCTGTCTGAGTTTGACTCACCATTCCCTTGATTAAATTTACCCACAATGCAGTCTTTTCAGCTGATGAGCAAAATGGTGTTATTATGAGCTTTTAGTCTTATGAATGTTTTGGCCTTCTGTTTGTTTCAGGGGCTGGCAAAAAGAAACCCTAGTAAGTACACTTAATATAATTTATTCTTAGGTTTATAAGTCTGTTGTCTATGTATATTTAAATCTGACAAAAATAGTTGTCTGGAATTACATTATCCTGTGAATAAAGAAGTGTGCTTGCAGATGTAGAAGTAGGTGTAGTGTATTTGTGTTCATGTGAACATGATGATGTTCTCAGGTGAAGAAATTGCACGACCGAGACGTGTTGTTCCAACGCCCGCACCAGCTCTTGCCCCGTCTACAACACCTGCATCTGCGCCTCCACCTGCGCATGCGCCTGTGCCCACTCCAGAGCCTGCTAGGTATCTATACGCACATTTACACACTTTTTGTCTGTTATTTCTAAGGGTATTATTGTTAAAAAAAACTATTACAAATAGGACAACTAGCAAAGAAAAAAATGAAACTAAAATAAAAATAGATTAACTTTGCAGAAGACCAAAAACAAAAACTAAAAAACTAAAGCAAATTACAGAGAAAATATTTTTTCAGCTGGATGGTCTGATTGAATTGCCTGACTGTAATCTTTAATGTAACTGCTCAATTAAACAGATTGCTTTTTGTACTTGGCATTTAGGTGTAGGTAAAATACATTTTGATAAAATAAAATAAAAAGATTATGATAAATGCAGCAATAATGGCACATTTATATTACATTTTATTGTCCGCAAGTACTGCAGTATGTAGTGTTGGTGTGAATTTTACCAAAATAATAATCATGTTAATGGTATTATTTTCACTATGCAGTTTCTGATAAAGTAAATTGTGTGTCTGTCTTCATAGGTAGATTAAATAATTTGTGCAGTTACTACAATTTCTGGAACTGAACTTAAATCAAATGTTTCAAGTGTTTATTTACCAATTAAAATATCTAGTTCAGTCATTAAACTCTAGAGGACGCAGGCTAATAGGTCCTTTACATGCAATCCGCAAGCAATTACTGTACATCATCGTCTTTATGCAATAGCGGTATATCTTACATGTGTCTGTGTACAGTATCTATTACCAGTAGCAAGTCCATACACGTAGCAGATCTAGTCCGCCAAGACCAAATACATGGTCTTGGTGGACCAAATAAAAATGAAAACTAGTTACATTCTAAATAAAAAACTATACTTACTGTATATATAGCCATGCTTGTTGCAACTTACATGTAAGAGTCTTTTAAAAATTGTAGTTGTTTAACTGGGTCTAAATGGATTATATGACAAACTGTTAGAGTTGCAGCCTGAATGTGACTAGTCTGCATCTGTGTGGATGAGTCATGCAGAGCTGGCTTAATTCTCCTCCATTTTAGTAATAAGAAATCTCCAGTGCCAGAGGATGCAACAGCCTTATTCGGCCCTCCCTTGGAGACAGCCTTTGATGAGCAGAAGACCAGTGAAGGTACAGTATATCGCCATATCCTTACCTCTTAGTTCTGCTCATGGATGTTGATCTGTCATTTACAGGGTCACTGAATTTGAACCATTCACAATCCAATAGAAGCTGATCTCAGCTTTTTTGTTACTTTATTCACTTGAACATAAAAAATGGTAACACTTTATTTCGATAGTCCACTTTAGACATTCTCTTAACTATAAGTAACTTTGCAACTACATGTCAACTAACTGTCATTAGAGTATTAGTAGACTGTCAGCTTAATATCTGCTAACACTTTATTTTGTTGGTCCTCCAACAGATATTCAACTGACTACAAGTAACTTGGCGACTACAAGTTAACTTATTCTACTAACCCGAACCCTAACACCTAACCATAACCTAACAGTCTACTGACAGTGTACTATAATATACTAATACTCTAATGACGGTTAGTTGACATGCACTGTAGTTGAAAAGTTACTTATAATTAGGATAACGTCTAGCTAAAATGACTATCGAAATAAAGTGTAACCAAAAAAAATTCTGTCATATACAATATGTGTCTTCAGGAGACTCACAGAGGGTTTGCTCATATTTCAGCTATAAGTATTTAAAAAGTACTGTTTGTTTGCTTATCAAATCAGCATTGGTTTTTTGCTTTATGTAATGTGAACTATAGAACAAAACATTCATCAGTGCGTACTAGTTGTGTTGCCACCCACTCAATTCCATTTGCAGCAGTTGAGATTAAAACAATTAGATTTACTGGTCATTTATGATATAGGCATAGATAAGTGTTGCATGGTGATTCTTTCCTCTGAGTCACACAGCTGTTAATTCTGCTCCCCATCAATTGTGTATCATGTCCTTTTCCATAAATTAGTGGTGATAGAGGAACCTGAGGTTTGGGGTGCACCCCTGCCTGAGCAACACCTAGAATCCTCACTGGCAACACCTTTTTCTACAGGAAGTAAGTCAATGCTTGTGTGGCATGATTGCCATCATCCTGGTATCATAAACCCATAAGTTCTAAATTGGTGAACGGTCGACTGAATGGAAAAATCATGATTGCCTCCAATTTTTTTAATTTTAACTTTCCCTTTGGCAGTCTCCGTTAACCTACTAATTTCTCAAGTCATTAGCTATGAAAGCAATAACGAGTCATCCAGCTCATCCTCTATTCATGTCTTTTGGTGACGGTTTACTCAACGTGGCCTATTTTCATGTGTGCCTATGCTTAAAAAAAAGCAAAATGACGCCGAGCTGTTTTTGTGGGCTTAAGTTAAGCATAAAGCTATGAATATAAATGAAAGTTTGGCCTTCTAATAGTGATATATCTCTGAATGTATATTTATATATGTTAATACTAGGGCTTGTATGACTATTCATTTTAACTAGATGACTAGTTGTCTAGGAAAGTAGTCGACTGTGACCTGAGTCAGTATTTACCCTCTATCAATGACTCGCTGCCTCAACAGTCTGGGCTGCTGGAGAGTTTGATGCGGTGAGAATTTTAAAAAGTGCTTAAACTATTAATTTAACAAAGCTAATAACATATGCACCTACATGGATGCAGTTTGTGTACAAAGGAAAAATCTTTTTGTTGCCATATGAAACAGACTAAAGACTAGTTGTAGATCTAATGCAACTCTATTTCTCATTGCTAAAAACTTGCTATGTCAATAGAATATAATAAATAATTTCTAACCAGTCTTTTGAAATTAGAATGAAACAGTAATGATATAAGCTTTGGTGTATTTTTAATTAAATAAATTTACAAACATGTTACTTCTGAGAGCTCTAGTAAAATCGGGTTTCTATCCAATTTTATATGGCCCTTTAAAAGCACCCTTGTGGCCCCCTGATGGTTCCCGGGTCCTAATTTGAAAACCCTTGGACTAGAGAACTAATCATAGAAATGATTGACTAATTGACTTGTCTGTGCAAGCCCTGGTAGATACTTACTAAACAAATAAGTGATCCTTACATAAATTAACATAATATGAAAGTAGTGTGAACTACTAGGTCACAGAGAGTGAAGGGTTATCATCGAGTTTGAGCTATTCATCCCATGCCACTGTCCCTTTCTGTTGTCCCTGACTGCCTGAATGAGACCATGCATGGTGCTGTGGGGCATGGAGATATGGCCTACGGGGGGTGGGGGGTGAATGTGAGAGCTTATCTTAGCTGCACTAATGTCATTGCAGCTCTGCCTCCGCTTCCGCCTAAGAATGTGCCGACCTCCCCTCCTCCGATTGAATCTCCTGCTACAGAGCCTACTGGTAAGATCCCCCTCCACCCAGGCCTCAGATAACAGGGGTCTTATACTGCACCTGGAGGGCCATTACCCTGCAGATTTTAGTGCCACTCCTCAACTAACTAATTAAGGTCTAGACGCATACTAGAAACTTCCAGGCAGGTGTGTTGGATTTAAATTTTGCAGGATGTTGGCCTTCTAGGAGCAGATTTGGACCCCTAGTCTATACCAATGTTGGACCCCAACAAGTGTGTGATTGGTTTCTTTTGTGCTTGTCTTTTTGCACTCAGACTTTTATCTCTTGCCTTCTGTTTATGGCCTGCTAATATTTTGTTCTGTTCCTTTATGTAGATGTACAGAAAAAAGAGGAAAATTCAAGGCCGACCTCACAGAGGCCCTCCATAACTGATCTGGACAACATCTTTGGTCCAGAAGACTCTCCAAAACCTGGTCAAGATGCTGAAGACAATTGGGTTTGCTTCAATGATGCGTCACCTGAAAGACTTCCTCCCTCTGAAGGAGGAGTGCCAGCACCTCCACTCCCCTTGTCTCCACCTCCCCCAGCAGAACCAGCACCCCCACTACCTAAATCACCCCCTCCATCTGAGGAGCCAAACCTTTCTTTACCAAAATCTTCAACTCCTACTGCAGATCCGGCACCTTCTCCTCCTTCCAGTGAGTCACACAGGGAAAGCCCCCCACCTGTTCCAAATGTTCCCAAAGATACCACTCCTTCTCCTCCAACTGTCCCGCCCCCTCCGGTGGAAGAGGCCCCGGCCCCACCGACACCAGATGATCTTTTTCAATCCACTACGGACTTTTCGTCATGTGCTCCTCTGACAGAGACCCGATCAGACTCAATCAACAGCCCGCCGAGCACTGTAGAGACAAGTGTACGCACAATCCCTCCACCCTTGGTTCTGAACCAAGAGGACGAGAAAAGCCCTGATGAGATTCCATCAAAAGAGGACCCCAGTGAGAGCAGCACTTCACCCAAAGAGATTTGTCAAGGACCACGTTCAACACCTCCTCCTCCGCCACCTCCTACATACAGGGCGGTAGTTTCATCACCAGGGCCCATTCCTCCAGCTAGTACAGGTGGAAATGAAAGTGGTGAGTCTGATCTAAAAACATAACAGTCAACCGAACATTAACGGTTTAGTTCACCCGAAAATTTGCATTCTGTCTATCATTTACTTACCCACCTGTATTTTGAAACCAGAACGAGGTTCTTTTTTTTTCTGTGGAGCTCGAAATGAGTTATTAGCAGAAAGCTAGTCTTTGAAAGTAAATGATAACCGATGGCTATCAAGCAAGATTTTCCACAAAAAAAAAAAAAACAGTGTATACCTCAGTCTGTTCCTCACACAAAACTATCATATGCCTTCAGAATACTTGATATAGAGCTAAAGTCAATAGGACTTCTTTTATTATGCTTTTTGGTCAACTGCTGGTCCCCATCCACTCTCATTATTTGAATGAGAGCAGCTCAGACATCTTGTGAACTTCTCTTGTATGTCACTGAAGAACGAAAGTCACTCAGGTTTGAATGATGGGTAATAATCAGTATTTAATTTTAGTTAAACTAACCCTTTTAAACAATGACAATCACCAATATAAAAAATAGGTTATTACATATAGCCTTTGTTACTGTTATAAGCAGTAACAATAGTTTCTGTATATTGAAAATGCATATAAATTCAGTTAAGTCTGAATTTCAAGTCGTTCTGCTCTATTCACCACCATGTTATATGAGTTTTTACAGGAGAGCCTTCTTAGTAAGAGGGGTGAAGTGAAATACATCTGACAACTTGTTCTCGCTCGTTATTATTTTCTATATAGAGGCATGTACTGTACATTCTCACCACTCTTGCGCATAATGGTACTACTACATTTTTGGTTTAGTGTTTTAGCAGTGCTCTAATCAGAAGTGTCATGCATCTATTTTTATATACCGTAAACATTCATTTTCAAAGATACAAAGATGTTTGGTTTTCATTGTTTCCACAGTATATTCTAAGCATTCTGGCTTTCTATAGATGATTTGTGAGGCTATTTTGATCAAGTATCATAACTTTTTTTTAATGTACTGCCATTTCATCCAAATCAGCTGGAACTCTTGAATTGGCTTGATGCATGTTACTGTTTGTATGGCTTTGCTTTAATGGAATGCTCTTGCTCCACAGGCTCCTCCTCCCCTGTACGTCCATCTACCCCTTTGGCTACCAGCAGCTCTCCCCCTCCTCCTCCCCCACCTCGGCCACCCTCACGACCCAAACTGCCTCCAGGGAAACCAAGCGTAGGGGATGTGGTACGTGATAACATTAGAAAATTACAATACCTTTTTAAATGGGAAATATTACTGTCTCTGTTAGTTCCCAACAGTCTTATTGTCACTGCCCTTTTTTATGACCCAATTTTTTTTTAAAAACTCGTTCCAACCAGACCCTGTCAAAAAGTTGACATTTACTACATATTTATAGCCTGGTTAAAACCAGACAATTCTCAGTTGTAACTGAGTTATGGTCTGGCAAAGCGTCATAGACAAATCATTTTCAGAGGGGCGTCACCAACGGACATTGCGGATAGACCTAAAACCAATCAGAGCGGTGAAGGAGAGGACGTATGCAGAGCGGCGGAGAAACATCTCTGAGTGTTGTTCTTTGCTCGGTTTTTAACAAAAAGGAAACGTTCAAATGACTTAAAACAGACGCGAGTGGTGCTCGACGGCGGCATCCATCTTTGTAATGTAGGCTACAAAATCTGCTTCAAAATCCCAGCGCTGTCGTCATCATGTAAACGTTTCTGATTGGTGCCGCGATTTCGACGAATTGGAAATGGACTTGAATGAGCTCTTTGCCAGACTAACTTTTAGAGCAAATCTAAATTTGCCGGAAGTTGTATGGGTTTTCCCAGGCTAACATATTTAGTTTTCATTCAATAAAATTCTTTATTTATTGAAACAAGAAAGAGTAAATTTCCTCCTGATTACCCGACCAGAATGATATACTCCTACTCTTTTGGTACTGAATATCCCCTCTGTCTATTCTTTCTTATCCCTGCTTTTCCTATCAGAATCGGCCGTTCAGCCCCCCTGTACACTCGTCAAGCCCCCCTCCTCTGGCTCCGCTGGCCCGTGCGGAGAGCACCTCTTCCATCTCCTCCACCAACTCTCTGAGTGCTGCCACCACTCCCACCGTCGGTAAAGAGCTCTCCGTGTCTGTGTCAGGTGTGACTCCATTTCCCATCATTCTCTCTGCTTTGCCATGCTGCTCCGTCTTTATGTGTCTGCTCTGGAAATCAGCCTTTCTATTTAGAATTCAGTGTAACAGGAGCCTCTGTTTCTGAAGGTGCCATAGTGCTCAGTATTCATCACAGTTTTGAATTCACGGCAGTGATATTTTCACAGCTTTGTTTTAGTTTAGAGTAAAACAGAATGGTGATGCTGCTGATGTTGCTGTTTACATTTACATTTATTCATTTAGCTGTCACTCTTATCCAAAGCGACTTAAAATTGCTATATATGTCAGAGGTCGCACATCTCTGGAGCAACTACGGGTTAAGTGTCTTGCTCATGGACACATTGGTGTCTCACAGTGGATTCAAACCCGGGTCTCACACACCAAAGGCATGTGTCTTATCCACTAGTTCCATCACCACCCCAATTTAGTTTATAATACTGAAGTGAAATCTCCAGCATTCTGCAGTCATGTATTAGATCGCTGGAAATGATGGTGGAGGATTCATTGTTTTGCTGAAAATATAGTTTTGCTTATCATAGACTAAATAATAGCTTGACTAGGTGTTCCTAATGTGCATAATTTTGTCTTCTGCATTTTTAAGTGGAAATATGGCTAGGATTCATTTTGATATTATATTATATTATATTATATTATATTATATTATATTATATTATATTATATTATATTATATTATATTATATTAGTTAAAGTAGAATCTGTAAAATTCTTAATCTGTATGAATCTTTACATTGTAAAAAATAAACAAAGGCCTAAAAGGAGTTTTGCAACTTAAATGCTTGAGGTAACTTGCAGTGACATATCTTAAAATATATCAGTGCCTTTGTTTTGTATGAAGATGCACACCAATAATGTGTTTTCTAAGGCACGTTTATTAAAGTGACTTAAATACTCTTAATTTAACTAAGGCCTAGTACTGGCTTAGTCTAAGCCCTGTCTGTGAATCCAAGCCAATGTGTCTTTGCTGGACTTTTCAAAATGCCATGTATTGCATCTGCTGAATGCTTTTATTGGAAGCTTTCATTGATGCTAGTCAGGGAAAGATTTTTTTTCCATATTTTCCTGAGATTTGCAAACAGTTTTGTCATGTGAATCAAGAGTTTATTAATCTAGAGCTTTTCATGGATGTTGGTCTATCTGTTGCTTGTGCTATTCTATCTTTTTTTTTAATCCTTTTGTATTTTTTTTTCACCATTCCATTCACTTTTCTTCAGTTATCGTCTTTTTAGTCTTTTAAATCTGTGCCGTGCATACATTGTGACGTCTGAGTTTAATGACTTGTTACTTTTTAGTTTTTATTTGCAATTTTTTGTCATTTAATTTGAAGTACGTTTATTTTTTTATTTTTTTGTGTGTGTTTTGTCGTCTTTCTTGTCCTGTCTTTTGGGCTGACGTATTTGTCTGATGTCAGAAGATGACGCTTTTGTAGACAAACTTCCCAACTTTGAGAGACGGGCAGACGTTCCAGCAGGTACGCTATGAAACCCTCCTGATTTAATGGATGGGATGGAGACCACTGATGTAACAATGTAACAAATGGTTACATTACCCAGTCAGTTGTCAGAGCATAGCTCATTCATGGTGATGTTTTTTTTGGGTTTTTTTTTCACCAGTGACTAAACTAGTTAATAAGATTAAAAATGAGTTGATTTTCACATGAAGAGTCTTTAAAAGAATTTAGTCATTTGTGACTATATGTCTTTGGGCAGAATTGTTGGCTTGTTGTCGATTACAGAAATACATTTATAATGGAAGTTTGGCATTAGAGCTGGCAGTACAGATAAGAAACTTTTAGAAATATGCTACTATCACACCACAAACCGTAACTAATGTAAGAATAACTATAACAACTGAATGGAGGCTTGTTAGCAGACTAGTTTGAGTTTTTATCAGTTTATATCTGTGCAGTTATATTTCAACTCATGTCTGAGCAGCTAAAAAAGTGAACGTGGATGCACTCTTTGCACTCAAGTTGAACTCTTAGTAATATATTTGGTGATTAAAAAATGTATACTTCATATTCTCAATTCTGATAGGATGAGCCATATTTGAAGCTGTTAAAAAATAATACATACAGTGAATTATTGTACAATAAAAAAATAATAAACGCACATCTGTGCATGGATATTCTATATGATTTTTTTTAAATAATAATGTTGCTTAACAACTGCAAAATCCTACAGTTAGGTTATTGAACTATATACTTTGCAGAATAACTATTATGATTGTGATTATTAATAAATTGAACTGTCTTTTGTCATATGACTGCTATTGTATAAAATAATGCATCTTTATGTAGTGATGAGCAGCATACCTCAGATTCTGTCCATAGACTTTAGGTTATTAAAGACTGGCATTTTTAGCACATACATATATATATATATATATATATATATATATATATATATATATATATATATATATATATATATATATATATATATATTAACACCATTTGCCACAGTTTTACATCCATTTTGAATTCTTTCTGCCATATTTTGCTCTTCACATCCATGAAAGGTAATGTGTCTATTTAGCCCATCATGCTTGTCAGAGACTGCTCCGTCTGTAACACCCCACACTGACATCAAGAATCAGGAACAGAACACTCTTGTAGTCCCTGAAAAGCATCTGTCTGGCTGTAGACTCTTCAGAAAACTCAAAGAGCACCACCATGCTGCTTGAACAGATGACACACACATACATCCTCTCACTGTTTGAAGTGCGGTCTGGAATTTAGCCCAAGTGGCAGCAGTGCTGATCAGTATGCCTGCCTCCACATACGTTTGAGTGGAGAGCTCTCAGATGTTGCACCTGGATAAAAGCATTTCTAACATCATCATGTTACAAAGGTCGAGCTTTAATACTGCCACATAAATTTAGTCTTCACGGGTGAAAATTCACATATGTAAATTTTATCTTCATTATCCTATGTTGCATTTCATTCAAATTCAAATGTGGGATATTCCTACTTGATATCCCTGACTAAAAAGTGCCAAATGCTCAGAGGATGACACAGATAATTTTCTTCGCAATTATTCTGTTGTCAAAAATGACTAATCTGCAAGGGTGTGATTATCACCAGAGGAGCATTTACTGTGTTTTATCTCTTATTTCCTTAGCAGTTTTTTTTAAATGCTATAATGTAAGAACTACATTTAGAGTCATTAATGAGTCATTGAGAGTCATTCATTCATTTTATTTGCTTAAAAGTAGATGTTACTCATCTCCCTGGGTTGCAATATGCAAAAATCATCAATATAACAGTTCAAGATTACACATTGAGATGCTCAGCATTGTTGTACAACTCGCATCTCCTCATTGCTTAAGTGATCTTCACTTCATTCATAGTCCTGGTCTTGGTTTTGTCTTAAGATGTATTACCACTCTCCAGCACAGTAGATGAACCCCTCGTTTGTTTTCCCACTTGTGTCACCCATTACCACCCCCTGTTGCCCATCATCCCTACTGCAACTACCCAATTCACAAATCAGACATGAAGAAATAGGCCTATACACCATATACATTTAACAAAACGCAAGCTGTAGCTTATTAGGTCCATATTGTGAAAATGTAACCAAAAGCACTTTAAAACATTTTAGTTTAACCAAAAATGAATTTTACCTGTGTTGTTTTAAACCCCATTTGCAACTAATTCTTCCTTAGAACAAAAGTATACACTGAAATAACAAAAAAAAATATAGTAACAAGTCACGATTTACTGATAATCTTCCTCTCCTGCTAGGATCAGTAAACTCAAGAATCAAATGAAGAACAATTCTTTCACAAAAAATTTCCGAAGGCTTGGAATATAGTGCTATGATACTTAATTGTCAAGTAATCATCTTCTTAATGAATACACTTAAATGCAAGGGTGCTTTTTTGTTGTAGAGAAAAAGAGTTACAGTACAAGGGCTTAACATGTCAAAAGGGTGAGTGACTATTACAGAACATTTTATTTTGGATGATCTATTCCTTCTAAAGTTTAAAAATAAGCTGTTTAACATCATCCTTGAATCCAGAGGCTTTCATTTCTAAGCAGCTCGAATCATCTCAAGCGTTCATCTGTCCTGATATTATACGTAAACGAATCAGAATGTTAAAATATTTGATAGAATATCATTTTTGGTACACTCTTTAAATCTCCCAGCTCAAAAAATCAAAGTTTGCACATGCATCCTTATTAATAACAACTATAAATCCATAATTCGTCTTGCTGACTGATACTTGCACAAAGATTGAACTATTTTTATTGTTTTCCCTTTTGTGAATGTCTCACACATCATATTCATCCCCATCTAAAGTGAATTGTGACCATCTTTGACCTCATGACCTGTGCCCCCCGGCCCCCATCATTGTGCCGTATGATGGACCTGTGTGTGACTCACGCTACTGTCCTTCTCTCCCCTTCTCCTTCCCTGCCTCTCCTCACTCCCCCCGTCCTTATACCTCCTCCCCCTCCAACACAGAGACAGACCAGCCCTCCCTCGTGTGGTTTGACAGAGGCAAGTTTTATTTAACCTTTGAAGGTAAGTTGGGGTTTATATCTAAGGACGTAGCGCGTGCACACTCAAGTCTCATCTCACTCCCCCCTTTCTCACGCATTCGTTCCTTCATCAAATCACCATGACATCTGCTTTGCTCTGTATATCTGCTTTGCCATTTAACTGTTCATCTTACAATCACTGGCAGCTTTTCTGTTTCTTCACGACATCATATTTCCTCCTGCGTCACTAATATGTCTTCTGGTTCTTGTGGCTCGTCTGCTTTGATCTGTTCATTTCGACTTTGGTCTTGGATCATCATAACACATTGTTTCAGCTTCAGATGCATGGCATTGAAGCTGAGTGTTATCTGTTTCAACTTCCATTCAACTTCTCTTCCATTATTTTTTCCTTTTATCTTATACTGTAGACTTGCGTTCAAATTCAAGCATTCAAAAAAAAAAAAAGAAACGGATTCACGTAGAAAAGCATAAATTGTATTACATGCTGTTAAAAAAGAAATACTGAAACACTGGTCTAAAATCAGCTTGTGAATGTGATTCTCTGTTTACCACAGTTCAAACCTCTAAACGTATAGTGGTATAGTAATGTTTTGAAACTTTTGAACGCTTAAGCCACACTGAAAATTATATCAAATCTTGTTTCATCTTGTCAAAAATGCTAATATAAATTTTCTATTATTATTTGAAGCAGATAATGCAAACTTTCTGACTTGGTTTGGTATTTTGTTTTAATGCAAAGACAGATTTTTAAGTGTCCTTACATTAAAGCTACACTGTGTGATTTTTACCCCCATCTAGTGGTGAAAAGGTATATGACCATCCAGTGAATATTAGTTTCTGTTCCTCTCAATTCCGATTTCGTTTTAACTCCTACGGTGGCCAATGTAGTCCATGATTACCATGGCTTCCAGTTCGACCTCGTCCATGAGTGTTAACTCAAACGTAAACGCGAAAGGCGAAGCTTGAATTAACGGGTATGTCCCTCTTTGGCTAATGTACTTTCAAGATGGAGGGGCAACATGGCGACCGACATTAGAACCCCTTACTCGCATGTATTTTCAGTGGCATATTATACATTCACGAGAATACTTTATTACTTGAACAAAGTAAATATACATTAATGAGCACATATATTTTTGAAAGAACTAAGTGTTTTTAGCTAAGAATAAACTAAAAGAGTAAAACAGTGTAGCTTTAAGGATTGTTTTCTTATCACTGAAACTTAATGATTAATATGTTAAATAATAGATATACTTTATAGTTTGTTACTTTATTTACCAATGTCTTTGATGTGGACTTTCGATGATATAATTTAACGATATAAACACCCAAAATGACTTTTAGTTAATTGTCATGTTTGTCTTTATTTATTTTTAGATTTTTATTTTTGAATTTAGTTATCCAGTTAACAGGCGTGAATTTACGTTTTCTTTACTGGCAAATCCTAACAATGCGATCAAGACGAATAAGCAGAAAAAAGTGTTCATCTGGAAAAGGCATTGTGCTAGATTTTAGGTCTGGGTTCAAGCGCCTTGCTAAAATACAAATGAAGAAATTTGTTATGTCAGCTACTGATTGTATTGTTTGTCTGTTTGTTTGTATTTCCATTTCTCTCATTCTTTGTCACCCACGTATTTGCCTCGTGATGTAGCTCATTGACTGATCGAAATTGTTTTTGTCTGTAAACACATTCTGACTTGGAGTCTGTCGTGTGTGTGTTTGCGTGTTTTTGCTCTCTCAGGCTGTTCTCGAGGGCCCAGTCCCCTCACCATGGGGGCCCAGGACACGCTGCCTGTGGCTGCAGCTTTCACAGAGACAGTCAGTGCCTACTTCAAAGGAGCTGACCTCAATAAGTATGACACGATATCTCAAAACAGATTCACATCTAGCTAGTTCTACTTTGTTAGAACTTAGAACTTTAGTTCTGTGAATATAGAACAAAATATTTTAGTAAGAGATATTATTAAATGACATGAACATACAGCTGGCCACTAGATATTTGTGTCTGTCTGTATTTTGTGTTACAGTCTAAGGCTGTGTACCAAATCGCCCCATACCCTTAAAGGGTTAGTTCGCCCAAAAATGAAAATTCTGTCAGTATTTACTCACCCTCATGTTTTTCCAACCCCGTAAGACCTTCATTCATCTTCGGTGCACGAATTAAGAATTAAAGGGATACTTCACTTTTTTTTTTTTTGGAAATAGGCTCATTTTACCACTCCCCTAGAGTTTTGACGTTTTCCAATGCATTCAGCCAATTTTCCGATATTTAGAAGAATATCAGTAACCAGACAGTTTCTGGTCTCATTGACTTCCATAATAGGAAAAAATATACTATGGAAGTTAATGAGACCAGAAACTGTCTGGTTACTGAAAAATAACTACTTTATTTCAACTATTCATTTTCTTCTCTCTGGGCCTCGAGTCAGGTTACTAGTTTAACAGCGTATGATCTGTTGTTGTACGTCACAAGCATCACACACATGACCAGCGTCGGCCAATAGTCAGCCTAAGTCAGTCTGAAGTAGCTCTACGCAATTACACTAGTTTAACTGACTAAAGGCCCAAAGAGAAGGTAATGAATAGTTGAAATAAAGCCGTTATTTATGTTTGTTTTTGCGCACAAAAAGTTTTCTCGTCGATTGATAAAGATTGAGCCACTGTAGTCACTTGGACTATTTTAACAATGTCTTTAATAACTTTTCGTGGCCGGCAAGTTTCAATCCCTCAAGAAGCCTATGGACTATATGGAGGAGTGACCCAGCTCTCAGATTTCATCAAAAATATCTCAATTCGTGTTCTGAAGATGAACGAAGGTCTTGCAGGGTTGGAACAACATGAGGGTGAGTAAATACTGACAGAATTTTCATTTTTGGGTGAACTATCCCTTTAAATAGAGCACTCTTTGAGGGAACAGCCATTTGTTGGGTTGTCTGAAACAATAGTGGACATTATTGAGTGCTCTTATTCAATCCCATAATGCACCGCAAGAACAACTATACATCCAATGTATACTTAGTGGATAGAGAATACAAATAATGCACTTTGAGGGTTGAATCATCCATCCATCCATTAATTTTCCAAACCGCTGGTCAATGTTGCTATACAGCATAATAATGTCATACAGGTATAAATTCATTTTTAATTTATTATTAAATTGTTTAATTATGGTTTGTCCATAGTTTCCATTACCGTTCAAAATAAATGTTTTCAATTCTACTGGAACAGCTAGGTTGCTAAGTTTTAAATGATTATTAAACAACAAGCAAAAACATTTTTTTGGAAGGGGGGGTTAATACTTTAAAACTTGCTAAATTATTAAATTCCATATTAAGTTTTAATACTTTAATACTTGCTAAAGTTGAGAAGCCAGAGTCAGTTAAATAGTTAATTTTCCTTTCCCACATTTCAATAAATAAGTTAAATTTTATGAATTGTAGATTACTTATAATTATTTTAATGGCTTTGCGATGTAAGCATCAAAATAAATATGTACATGAATATGATACGGCGGCAGCTGTTTTGGACACAGCCTTACTTTGAAAGCACATTTAAGTATTTGAACGTCATCTCTCTCCTTTGCTAATCTCCTCTGTTTATCTGTTTTTCTTATTCACTTTATTTCAGCTCATAAATTGTTGTATTGATCTCTCTGTTTCTAACACTGTTTCATACACCAGACCTCTACTTATGTACGTGTTTAATAATGTCGCTCTCTAAGGTGTGTGGTGAAGATCACCGGAGAGATGGTGTTGTCCTTCCCAGCAGGCATCACAAGGCATTTTGCAAATAACCCCTCGCCCGCTGTGCTAACCTTCAGCATAACCAACTACAGTCGTCTGGAACACGTTCTTCCTAACCCACAGTTACTGTGCTGGTAATAACATTGATCTAACATCACCTACAACAGAACCTTCACAGAGCTTAAACCCCATCATACAGTATGTATTGATTAGTGATCATTACAAATGTCCTTATTAGTCACACAAGTTAAAGAGTAGTTCACTTCAGAATTAAAATATCCTGCTCATTTACTCACCACCACATCACCAAAGATGTTCATGTCTTTATTTCTTCAGTCGTAAAGAAATTAAGGTTTTTGAGGAAAACATTCCAGGATTTTTCTCCATATTGTGGAGTTCAATGGGGTACAATGGGTTGAAAGTCCAAATTGCAGTTTCAATGCACCTTCAAAGGGCTCTACACAATCCCAGCCGAGGAATAAGGGTCTTAATTAGCGAAATGATCGTAACAACATGTATATACTTTTTAACCACAAATGCTGGTATTGCACTAGCTCTGTAATGCACCACACATTATGTAATCAAGTTGAAAGGTAACATGGGACATAGGCGGAAGTAAAGAGTTTTTGCAAAGCAAACGTGCAAAGACTAAGTGAAACGCCCATTACAATATATATATATATACTGTGTATATATATATATATATATATAAAAGGTAAAATAACTATGTCGGATGATTTTGAAGTTGGAGGACAAAATGAGTTTTTCGCCCTACGGAACTGGAACCGGAACACGCATGTTACCTTTCAACATGATTGCGTAATGCGTGGCACATCGCAGAGCTAATATGTATATATTTTTTTTTTAAATGGCCGATCATTTCGCTAGATTCGACCCTTATTCCTCGGCTGAGATTGTGTAGAGCCTTGTGAAGCTGCATTGAAACTGCAATTTTAACCTTTAACCTGTTGTACCCCATTGAACTCCAGAAAAATCCTAGAATGTTTTGATCAAAAACTTTACTTTCTTTTCAACTGAAGAAAGAAAGACATGAACGACTTGGATGACGTGTGGGTGACTTTTCAGGAAATTTTCGTTCTAAAGTGAACTAATCATGAAATGTATTATTAATTGTTGCTTATGGACTTTCATAATTAGTAATGGAAGGAGAGTTTGTAACTCGTGGTAATAATTCAGTATAGTTAAGCGCATCTTCTCAGGGGGAGATCTCACATCAGATTCATCCTTGTGCTGCCTACAGTCAGCTGAGGGTGACTCATGTACTGTATGACTAATCACATGTGATTCAACACTTTTGGGGGTAGTATATCATTCTCTGTTTTCTGTAGGGATGTGATCATTTACAGTTTTTGCAAAAGCATTACTACCCCTCAAACGTTTGGGTTCTCTTATGCTGATCAAAAATACAGTACAAATAGTAATAGTGTGAAATTTGTAATTTATTCCTGTGATGGTAAAGTGAATTTTCAGCCTCATTACTCCACTTTTTAGTGTCACATGATACATCAGAAATCATTCTAATGAAATGAGTTGGTGCTCAAGAAACATTTCAGTCACACTTTATCTAAACATGATGTTGTTACACAAACAAGTACTGAGTAATATCAATAAACTACATGAACTTATTATAGGGTCAGGGTTTGGTTTAGGGTTAGTTGTAAGTAAGAAACAGTAATGGCTATTTGTTTATTTGAAGATTGAATGTACTTTCAAATTCCCTACAGTGACACCACGCAGCCAAATCCAAACTCAAAGGAGTTCTGGGTGAATATGCCAAACCTGATGACCCATTTAAAGAAAGTGTCGGAGCAGAAACCACAGGCAACTTACTACAATGTAGACATGCTGAAATATCAGGTGAGAAGAACCAAACCTCAAATAAGTATCGACCACAGACATAAAGACACCTGTAGTCATATTCGGTTTTAGAAAATCTGCAACGGGTATTTGCCCTAATCTTATATGATCCATTTTCAATTAGTTTTGCTTTGGGACCCATGTTTTACTTTGGACATCAAGTAGTTATTTCTAGAAGGCTTTATACAATACAGATTGTTTCAAAGCAGCTTCATGGCGGTAAACATCAAAATAACGATCAGTGATGCAAATGTCATCAAGTATAAGATAAGATTCTGCAGATCTATAGAAAAAAATAAACATTATCCATCTCAAGTCAGTGTTGATTCAGTTCAGTTCAGTTGTGATCCATGGATACGAGTAAACAAAAATGTCCTTAAAAACAAACTTAAATCAACAAAATTATTGTTTTTTGTGATATTTGAGGATCATCTACCACTTGATTTCCCTCTGTGCATCAGGTGTTACCAAAGGGTCTACAGTCCACTCCTCTAAATCTAGCAGTGAGCTGGAGGTGTGAGCCCACCAGTACCGACCTGAGGATAGACTACAAATACAACGGTGGGGCCATGACCACTCCTGTCGCCCTCAACAATGTTCAGTTCCTCATCCCTGTGGACGGAGGCGTCAGCAAACTGCAGGCTGTGCTTCCTCCAGCTGCTTGGTGAGGGACTCTTCTAGAAATGCAATTCTAGTCTTCACATCTCAAATCAAGCATTATGATGGACTCTTTTCACAGACTGTGATGATGCAATTCCACAGTTATCAACATCACAAATCTAGTTTCCAAAAATGTATTGTATACATCTATAAATTTAAAATTTATAACGTTATACTTATTATAATGGTATACTTATTGGTGTTATATTACTTTGGCAGTAAATGAGAAAAATGTGAATTGATGCTGCTTTGAGAGTGTTTCTAATAGAACGGCTGATGGAGTGATGGCAAATTTGACATCTTTCTCTCTTCTGACTGCTGTAATCAATCTCTCGATATTCTTTTCCTCTTTTGGAAAGTTGTGGAAATGCTACAGATTTTTCTTTTGCTGTTAGACTATATGGAGTACAAAAATGTAATTTGCTGTCTTCTCCCTACTACAACGATTTCCACTTTTGAGAACCCCCTTAAATGTGAAAAGTGTGCATTGTACTTTAGTTAAAGAGCTTGAAAAATTGTACTCTGAATAGTTCTAGATTTGATGGAAGAGATCGTTTGACAATTTTCTTTCTTTCTAGATGATATACTAATTTTATTGGTACCTTTATAGGAATGCGGAACAGCAGAGAATCTTATGGAAGATTCCTGATATTTCGCAGAAATCTGAGAATGGAGGTGAGAACCATGATTCAATTTTGTCTATATATACACTGATGTTCAAAAGTTTGTGGTCGGTCAAACATACGGTAATATTGTGAAATATTTTTATATTGTGATGACATAGCTGAATTTTCAGCATCCTTACTCCAGTGTACAGTGTCACATGATCCTTCAGAAATCATCAGTAAATCATTCAATCGCATAGAATAATTTCATATTATTATTAATGTTGAAAACGGATGTGATGCTCAATATCTTTGTGGAAACTGTGATGCATGTTTGTTTTGTCAGTGTTTGATGAATAGAAAGGTCAAAAGAAACGTACAGTATGTAACCCTCGTTCCCTGAATAGGGATCGGAGACATTAGGTTGGATGGCGACGAATGGGGTTTCACTTAGAAAGCCTATCAACTTAGTAATCTTGAGTATTACAAAACGAGCCAATGGCAAAGAAATGCCATGGGTCTGCAGAATTTGCATGGCGCAATTCCGCCCCACCTCATGGGTTTAAAAGGAGGAATTTTTTTCAGGGTTGAGAGGTCCACTCTAGCCCGATGCTCGCGGCAGCCCGGGAAATCATGGCAGTCATCTCGGGATCCGGCTCAGCACTGACTTGTTTTGTAATACTCAAAGTTGATAGGCTTTCTAAGCAAAACCCCCATTCGCCGTCATCCGATGTAACTCGGAACAACATTTATTTGAATCATTTAGTAACATAAATGTATTCACTTCCACCTTTTATCAATTGAATGCATCCTAGCTGAAAAAAAGTATTAATTTGTGACCTCAAACCTTTGAACGATAGTGTAAATACAGTATCTATAATAAATAATAATACATTTATTTTCTCATAATATGTTCAGGTGTCGGATCTCTGCTGGCCCGTTTCCAGCTAACAGAGGGACCCAGTAAACCCGCCCCTGTGGCAGTGCAGTTCACCAGTGAGGGCAGCACTCTGTCAGGGTGTGACATCGAACTGGTTGGCCTTGGATATCGTTTTTCCCTTATCAAGAAGAGGTTTGCAGCAGGTGAGTTATGCGAGTTACAGCTATTTTGGGGCCTAAGAATCTTCCAGAGACTCAGAGTTCGGTTATTTTGGTTGAGATTATCAATGCATTGCGAAAACAAGGTATACTGCATGCATTTATTTAAAATGCACAATTGCGTTTATTCTTTTGCCATAGGAAAATACATCGCAGACAACTAAACAGCATCTTTGATCCGTGCAAGTCTGCATATTTTGGACCAATTCTGAATATTTAACACAGGACAGATCACAAGCCTGATCCCTACCTGACCTTATGGATAAACCTATGTAGATGTACAATACAGGTGGACCTCACACACTCCAGCAGTATTATATGAGTTGCATTGTAAATGTGGACCGTTTTAGGGTGTACTTCTTATATGTGTGAACTTTATTCACTTTGCAACATCTGTATTACTGCAGCTAAATGACCGGGGTTTGTTCGTAAGGTTTAGCCTCTCTATTTCTGTCCGATGTGTTATTGGCTGTGCCTACCTGAATTCTCTGTATCCTTCTCTAAAAGTTGATACTGAACATGTAATGTTTTTCTTTCTCTATGCATTCAGTTTGTCAAAAAGTATCACGTTTTTCGAACAAGGTAGCAAATTAGTACGGTAAACAACTGACTGTCTAAAAGAGGAATAAGACTCTGCCACAAGATGGCGCTATACCGTTGCATGTAGTAAGAGGTCTTGCTCAAGCGTTTTTAGTCATGAAAACGTATTCAGGAATTTCTCATTTTAATTTCCCAGCGAAGTCAGGTTAATTGAAAAACAATAGTTTTTTTTTTTTCGAAACTCTTTATAGACAGCCACAGCTTTAAAACTCTCCTGCTTGCAATAGACGCACACAAAAAAAAGATTTTCTCAACAGAAAAGTCCTTTTAAATTGGTAATATATGACTTGAAGGCCGCTTGGTGTTTTCTTGTATTGTTAAATAGCCTTTCTGTTTATTCCCAAGGGAACAGTGTTAGACATCAGAGTACATGACATCACTCTATTTTTATTTATTCATTATGTGTTGTATAAAAAAAGAAACAAGTTACACTGTATATGAATAGACTTTGAATGGTATCATAATTTAGGATCCTTGAAGTTTTTTGACTTTTTGTTATCTGTGTAGTCGGGTAAGCTGTGTACAGTATAATGCTAAGGTATAATTTTTAAATTTATTTCAGATATAAGTTTTTTAATTCAAGTGCAACAGAAAATTTACGCTATATAAATATATATATGGGTTGGGGTGACATTTAAAAGAGAAAATGAAACGGGATACTGTATCTACCTAGATGCGTCATGCTTAATGTTATTATAGTGTTATGTATATTGCAGCACTATTAGTTCAACTATGAATTGTCAGCTTTTGGACATTGTAAATTATTTTCTCATTCACGCAGATGTGTTTGTATCCAGCCTCTCCCCTCAGTGTTCTGAGCATGAGCCCCTGCGCTTGAGAACCTCTTTATTTTGCAAATGGTAACGGTCTCTGTGAGATGACAAGGTTCTTGAGTGGTTCAATGACCAAATTTTTTTTTCTTTTTTTTTTCTTTTCGTTTCGTTTGTACGTGTATCCAGAATTGTCCTTTAAGAGAAAATAAGCTGCATATTTTTTAAATGTTTAAACCTATGAATAAAGTGAAAAATATTGTTTCTTGTGAAAAAAAAAATGAAAAGGACAAAAAAAAAAATTGTGTTACTGTTTAACTTCCCAGATGTTCTGATGTTCACTGTCAGGAACAAACATTTTGGTTACATCTTTGAGTGTCTGATGTAGACGTTGTGATGGTTTGGAGAAGATTACTGGTGCTTTGTGATTCATAGGTTTCCATCTACATTTAATGTTAAGGATGAGCGGAGCGTCGCCGTCCGTTAACACTGCATTGCATATTTTCTGAGCACTGTAACTAAAGGGTTTTTTATTGCACTGAGTTTAGTCGAAGAACAACTAGGAGTCTCTCAGCTGAAAGAAAAAAAAAAAGAAACCTATGAGTTCAATTCTGTGTAGTGCTTAACCAGTATGTCTACATGGTCCAAAGTGAAATGTCACTCAGATGTGCAAAAGAAATGAGAAAACTCATGTCAGTTTGATGGTGGAGTTGTGTGCGAAAGTTGAATTGTGTGTGTGTGTGTGTGTGTGTGTGTGTGTGTGTGTGTGTGTGTGTGTGTGTGTGTGTGTGTGTGTGTGTCGAGTTTTGTCTGTGAAGAGTGTGTGTGTGGGTGTGTGGGTGTGTGTGTGTGTGTGTGCGGGCGCTGTCTGGTAACTGTAAATCATCTCTTCCCAGAAACATGTGCAACCTGTGTTTGTACAAAAAAAAAATGTTAAAGATCTGAGATTACTTTGCTCTTTCCAAAACAATAAAACATATAAGCCTGATAAATCGATGTATTGTGTTATATTATAGGTGAGTTTGTGTCAATATAAACATAGGCCTATATTTATAACACAGTCTCATCCCAAGAAGTCATATAACTGACGTCTTGGGACGTCTTTTGACCATACGTCAACATGCGCCTTTTTAGGGTACCCTTAAACGTCGGTTACATGATGATCCCGGGCCGTCATACTGACGCTTTACCTTTAATTAACGTCAGTTATGTGACGGGGTAGGTTTAGATCTGGGGTAGGGTTAGGATCCGATAACGTCATCTAACCGACTAACCGATCTAACCGTCATCTAAAATATTTGCGAAATCATGGTGATTTTCAGAATTAGTGTTTAGAGGTTTAGGGGAAAAACACATTTGATGCATAATGTATGCACTAATGTTTATTGAGAAAGTTTGTAAAATAAAATTACAATTAAAACATTTTAATCGCCACAATTACTGTTGATATTCATCCTCTTTTCATGGTGCAATTAAAAGTACAAGTCTAGCAGTATGATCTAAGACAGCAGGCATAATCTATTGGCAAATTAAGTTGTTATATGAATTCCTACCGACAGTACGCTTTATAGAGAAGCGTTCATCTGAACTCAACATGGAAGAAAAGGGGAAAAGCAAGGAGACAAATAGAAAACGCAAGTTCAGTCCTCAGCAGAGAAACGTGAGGTCGCTTTTCTTGCAGCCAAACTGACAACAAACATTATCCACATCCAGCTCTCGCCTGATCAGGTCCGATCCCAGACTCTCACTAACATCCTCAGAGCTGCTGAGATCTCTGTTAAAAAACCCTGTGGAATGACAAAGGCAAAACACACTGTTATGTTAAAAACTTTTCCTCTTTTTTTGCAATATTTGGATGCAATGCAGATCTCAAGTGATGTGATGATGGCAGGTATCTTCTCAGACTCCACATGTTTGCTGCACAGTGAAAATGACTAACTCCACATTTGTCAGTCAGTCTAATGGGAATGTTATATCACCAGATGTTGTTTATCTGTTGACTGCAGGAGACTTGATCTCACTGATACAATTAAAGCAGTGTTCTGTTAAATATCAGCAAGATTGATGGGCCAGAAAGTGGAAGAGATGCTTAGATACTCATACAACCACACAGTCATTGACAATTAGCAAAAGTAAGTAGTTAAATGTGTGTATACCCTTAAAAACAGTGTTTAAAAAAACATATAAATGCCATAGAAACAATAAAATAGCTAAATGTATAATATATACATTCTAGTTTGCATTTGTCATTATATCCTCATTTATTGTTCAATATTTTTCAGTATATTTCCTCTCGCTTTTGATAAAAAAAAGTTTGCTATATATATATATATATATATATATATATATATATATATTATCCTTCGGAACTTATTTAATTATCTGGATTCACATGTAGTACAATTAACAGAACTTCCACTGACAGGGCTGTCTTGTGCACATACAAGTATTATTTTAGAAAAATGCTATTTTTTATTTTTATCTCTAATAATTGGATTCATTTGATTAAAATAGATAACCTTGAACCTTACGCCTCATAAGGAAACTCACCTTCCATATCCTTGGGACTGAACCTCCTCCACCTTGAGCCTCCACACGTGTAGACGACAGCACGGATGAACTCTCGGCCACACAGCTTGACGGTCCTCACATCAGCCTGGATGACGGACACGCTACACACAGCACACAGCAGCAGTACAGCAGGAGAATATAACATTCTCATAGTTGCTCCTCCTGTTCTGCCCTGACGTTTCCTTCTGTCTCTCTAATGGTCCTCTCTATCTTCTGCCAAGCTTTCTCAGGTCTAGCGAACGTCTGATTTTCTCATGAGACGTGACCCCAATTTATGCTGGCACATGCTGGACCAATCCATCCTCTCCAAACTCCACCCAACACTTGATCCCCTCAAGTCAAACAACGTTGATGGGAAAACAAAAGGCAGCAGGTATTTAGGTGCTTTACTGCCCCAATCTGGAATTAAATTACATCCTTAGGGACAAGCTGTTGTCTCTTAACATCTCCAGTTTAATGGTCTCATTGCAGTGATATTCTCCTTAATGAATGGATAATCTAGTCATTTAAAGAGCAACGCTGCTCTTCGAGTAAAACAGATGTCCACTATCTATTGACGTGACCATCAACTTCTGTTCCCTTAAACCTAGTTGCCCTATGAGGAAAAGGGAGTGCAAATGAACAATACGACTATAATCCGAGCAATTATGGTTTTATGGCTGGTGTGCCCCATGAGATGAACAACAGTATATCTACTAAGAAAAGTCTGTGGGAAAAAATCAATACAAGGAAACATTTCAAAGGTAAAACTTCTTGTTACCAAGGTAATATATTCACTATTTTTGATGTGTTATGATATAACAAAATGATAAGATATTTGCTTCACTGACTCTTGAATGTAATAACTTTGGTTAACTTTGAATTTAATAATGCAAAATAAGAGAGGAAAAACTGAAATTTACCAATTAATAAGCAGTTTAGTTTCATTAATAGACATATTTATATGGCACAGATTAGGCAAGGCAAGTAGTTATATTATATTAAATGTCTGTTAAATACATTTTTAATGCAATTAAATCTCACATATTTTTAGTAATTTCTTACATTTTTTCTCTATTAATTTGAAAATATCTCTAAAAGAGGCAGTGAAATATATAATATAATATAATAATGGAAAGTTTTTAAAATGTATAAATAACCATATGGCATGTGGATAAAAAAAGCTCCATATACATTAGTAAATATCCATTTCCTGTCATAATGTTACAGCTGTTATTCTTAAAAGCAGTCTTATATAAGCTGATTTGCATCTTTATTGCTAAATTGTTTGATTTGTACTAAAAAGACCAGATTAGAGGCTTTTTTTGAGATGTAAGAGAGAACAACAGTTCAGTAATGACAGTCATTTGTAAAAGTGTGATGATGTACTTATGTCGTCGATAAGCTGTGATGTGTGGCGGGCAAGTGGTAATAAAACTGTCCATTCGCACAGTACAAACACTTACATTCTGTCTTTTTTGTATACAAAATATATTGTATTTTTTTTAAAGGCTTCAGAAGCAATGTTGTTATAGTACCTGCGTTGTTAACACAATTAAGTTATTCGTTACAAGTAGCAAAAAATATGTATATTTTGTTATACAACAAATAACAACCAAAGGCTTAAAAATACATAAAAGACATTTTCATCTAATCAAAATTAAAAATAAATTCACTATACTGTGGTTTACCTTAAAACATGACTTTCTGGAGGAATATATTTATTCCTATATGGATGCACAATAAGGCACAAACAGGCATGTAATCACAGCTGTAATCACATTGTTATGTAAAATGGAGTCGCTCAGTCTGCCAGAGGATATAGATTATGATGATGGAGAGGTAAAAACAAACAGCCTGATCCATCTATGAGCCTGTACCAGTCTTTCCTAATGCTCTTCAGTGTTGACTGGACAGTGTGGACTGGATTACATCCTCCAACGTGTCCACCTGCAGAAACACAAGAGACATAAATGACCTGGGCATTGCACTGAATGATTGAGTTCTTTGAGTTCTGTACGCCACATGGACATGAACAGATAAGGCCTCACCTGTGTGCTACCTCCATCTGTGAGGTTCTTCAGCTTGTACACGGTAACCTTCCCTTCACTGTCACCCACCAGAACACAATCTGTCTCAGAGGTGAAGAGAATAGCTGTCGGATTCACTCCTGGACAAGTCGTGCTCACAATTATCGGGTCCAGACTGTAAAAAAAATTCATTGTAAACAAAAAAAAAATGTTATTGTATTATAAGTGTTATTACTGAATGTTATAAATGGACAGAACACAAGATCTTACATGCTGATTCTTAGGTCCCATATCTCCACATTGCCCTCACTGACAGCTCCAAAGACAGTAGCACAGTGTGGGGACCACATGATATCAAAAACAGCCTTCTGTCCAGTGGTGAAACAAAGCACGGGTCTCTGGAGGTCCTGCCTCCACAGTTGAATAGTCCAATCTGAGGAACAACTGAGGAAAACGTCTGGACAGAAAGGCGACCATGTCACTTTATAGACGGGACCCTGAGGAAAGGAGCAGAGAGGATAGAAGAGAAAGCAAAGAACATGTAAATGTTTAAAGGGTTAGTTCACCCAAAAATCAAAATTAAGTCATTAATTACTCACCCCCATGCTGTTCCAACCCCGTAAGACCTTCGTTCATCTTCGGAACACAAATAAAGATATTTTTGATTGAATCTGAGGGCTGGATGACTCTTCCATAGACAGCCTGAGGGACTGCCTCTTGACGGCCCAGAAAGTCATTAAAAGAAAAGGTTTAAATATTCCATGTGCCTACAGTGGCTCAACTATAACTTTATCAAGCGACGAGACTACTTTTTGTGCGAAAAAAAACGTAAATAACGACTTTATTCGACTTTCCATTACTTCCTTATGGGCGCATGCGCGAGAACTGAGACGAGACCGTTCTTCTTCGACTACTTTTTGTTACCGGCTGCTCACCACTTAGGAGTTTTACCGCCCCCTACCGTATAAGATGACGTAGTGATATAGCCGGAGGCGCAAAACGTTCTGTTTACAAGCAGTACGTCATCTTATACGGTAGGGGGCGGTAAAACTCCTAAGCGGTGAGCAGCCGGTAACAAAAAGTAGTCGAAGAAGAACGGTCTCGTCTCAGTTCTCGCGCATGCGCCCATAAGGAAGTAATGGAAAGTCGAATAAAGTCGTTATTTACGTTTTTTTTCGCACAAAAAGTAGTCTCGTCGCTTGATAAAGTTATAGTTGAGCCACTGTAGGCACATGGAATATTTAAACCTTTTCTTTTAATGACTTTCTGGGCCGTCAAGACGAGGCAGTCCCTCAGGCTGTCTATGGAAGAGTCATCCAGCCCTCAGATTCAATCAAAAATATCTTTATTTGTGTTCCGAAGATGAACGAAGGTCTTACGGGGTTGGTACAGCATGGGGGTGAGTAATTAATGACTTAATTTTCATTTTTGGGTGAACTAACCCTTTAAAGGTGCATGAAAAAGGACTCCATTTTGCAACCATACGACACTTTCAAAATTAGACAAACATTTCTACATACTTTGTGGGCTTCGTAAATTTCCAAGAATTCTTCATTATATGAATAAGAGCACTTGTGAATAAAACCGTCCTCTGTTCCAGCAAGGTAGATATTTGAATCCTGTAAAATAACGGCATTAAAGCTTACAACGAGTCTCTTTGGCAGCTTTTTGATATTATAATTATGTGAACATACACTAACCTAAAGGATTATTAGGAACACCATACTAATACTGTGTTTGTGCCCCTTTCACCTTCAGAACTGCCTTAATTCTACGTGGCATTGATTCAACAAGGTGCTGAAAGCATTCTTTAGAAATGTTGGCCCATATTGATAGGATAGCATCTTGCAGTTGATGGAGATTTTTGGGATGCATGTCCAGGGCACGAAGCTCCTGTTCCACCACATCCCAAAGATGCTCTATTGGGTGGAGATCTGGTGACTGTGGGGGCCATTTTAGTACAGTGACCTCATTGTTATGTTCAAGAACCCAATTTGAAATGATTCGAGCTTTGTGACATGGCTACTTTCAGGATAATCCATAGGATAATGCACAATCAGAGGATGGGTACATGGTGGCCATAAAGGGGGTGTTGATGGCGCAGTGGATAAGACACATGCCTTTGGTGTGAGAGACATGGGTTCGAATCCACTGTGAGACACCAATGTGCGACCTCTGACATAGAAAGTCGCTTTGGATAAAAGCGTCAGTAAAATGAAATGAATAAATGTAAATGTAAAGGGATGGACATTTTCAGAAACAATGCTCACGTAGGCCGTGGCATTTAAACGATGCCCATTTGGTACTAAAGGGCCTAAAGTGTGCCAAGAAAACATCCCCCACACCATTACACCACCACCATGGATCCATGTTCTCATTCTGTTTACGCCAAATTCTGACTCTACCATCTGAATGTCTCAACAGAAATCGAGACTCATCAGACCAGGCAACATTTTTCCAGTCTTCAACTGTCCAATTTTGGTGAGCTCATGCAAATTGTATCCTCTTTTTCCTATTTGTAGTGGAGATGAGTGGTACCCGGTGGGGTCATCTGCTGTTGTAGCCCATTCTCCTCAAGGTTGTGCGTGTCGTGGCTTCACAAATGCTTTGCTGCATGCCTCGGTTGTTACAAGTGATTATTTCAGTCAAAGTTGATCTTCTATCAGCTTCAAACAGTCGGCCCATTCTCATCTGACCTCTAGCATGAACAAGGCATTTTCGCCTACAGGACTGCCGCATACTGGATGTTTTTACTCTTTCACACCATTCTTTGTAAACCCTAGAAATGGTTGTGCGTGAAAATCGCTGTAACTGAGCAGATTGTGAAATACTCAGACCAGCCCGTCTGGCACCAACAACCATGCCACGCTCAAAATTGCTTAAATCACCTTTCTTTCCAATTCTGACATTCAGTTTGGAGTTCAGGAGACTGTCTTGACCAGGACCACACCCCTAAATGCATTGAAGCAACTGCCAAGTGATTGGTTGATTAGGTAATTGCATTAATGAGAAACTGAACAGGTGTTCTTAATAATCCTTTAGGTGAGTGTGTAAGATAAATAATACCGTAGGCCTCACATTAGAATTGAAATCAAAACACAGCCCCGGTGACAATCCTGAGGCCAGTGGGTTCCTTTTCATTTTAGGCGTCATTAGTGTCATCAGGTCTAACTCAAGACAAAATATACATGAATCAATACATGGCTTAAACATATGAGCCAATAGAAAAGAATGCATCTATTTCTACTAATAGAATGCATTTCAATAGAATGCATCTATTTCTACTAATACCTGCTCAACTCATCAGTATATTTTGCTATAGTCTCATATATCTCAATGATAAATATTTGTACATTAGGAAGGTGCAGTCACATTAGCAGGATTTCAGGATCTTTCTGTAGGTCAATGCTGTAAATTTATAAGAGCGAAATGTACATGGGGAACTCCCAATTGCATGGATTCCAACTGAAATGGATTGGACTGGATATAATTTCACCAAGCAATGGTAAATGTGACGCCACCTTAATACAAAAATATATGACTTTAAATTTCATTGTATTTACAAAAGAAACATTTTTATTTTATTTTTTTTTAAATATCTTGTTTTGCATTTGACAGAATAAAGAAAGTCATCTAGATTTGGGACAACAAGGTGAGTTGTAAGATTATAATTTTTATTTTATTTTTACGGTGTGGACTACCCCTTCAAGTGTGCAAATTTTTGGGGCCAGTGTTGTAACCCTAAACTATATCTTTGGTCTGTGGCTCTACACATATGTGTATCACATATGTCTCACTTACCAACACACTCCAGGCATTTGTAGTTCAACCATTTGCAGATTCTTCCATCAGCTGACACAGAGATGAGTATTTCCCCTTTATCGTCTCCAGCCAGACCGCTCTCATGATCAATCCATCTGAGCTGCCACACTGGACACGTGTGCATATTGGCGCAGTCACTGTGGCGAGATGACACAGGAGTAAAGTCAATCTACCGTAAAATAAGAACATGCTCGTGTACACAATCCTGTCAACTCATTCAAATATGATTCAACACAGCATTGTAAACACTAAAAAAACCTTAAAGGTTAGATCTGATCTTTGTAATATTTCCACGATAATTATCTGGTAACAGTTTATTTTAAGGTGATGTACATTACTACATGTAGTTACTATAGTAAAAACAGTAAATTATGCATAATTACAAGAAACTAACCCAAAACCAAGCCATAACCCAAATCATAACTCTATAGTAAGTACATGTACTGTAGTTAAATAATACTACTACTCAGTATGTATTTGAGTAAGTACAATGTAACTATTTATTTTAAATATTAAAATTATTGCGAACTATATAGCAAAAGAATGCTCAATTATTAACGTGGCATGAAACATTCATAAAGAAGTATGATTTACCAGCCTAATATATGTATCTTCTGAATATGAAGAATTAATCGAATTTGACTAGATTTTAGATAAATTTAAATTTTGAGTTTAACTGGATGTATGGCCTTTGATGTCAACAACAAAAGTGTTTTCTCCTCTATTAAACACTGATAGAATATTTATTTCGCTATTGTAACTATAAACATGTAATTTTGGGATTTTTTGAGTCGCAAACCACTGATATTGAGAAACCTATTTTAAGTGTATGTTACAATCTGTATCTTCCTGCACGTAGCTGGCAGCTGCTCAAGAGAAGAAATGCTCACAGCCCCACCTGCTGTCAATGATGGGCGTTCGTTCTGAGGCCTGGACATTATAAATGGCAATGGTGCCATCATACATGCCTACAGCCAGCAGATTGGCCTTACAAGCTGAGAAATCCAGTGCAGTGACTCCACTCTCACAATGAAAGATTCGATCAGGCCACTGAAACAAATGAATGAACATGTTTAAAGAATGTTCACAAAAACTCAAGATAATATGACATGCTAAGGAATACAAATACAGGAAAAGAATACAGTGGCTATAAACTAAACAGTGTGACCACAGTGTGTGTCACATTTAAATGAACAGCTCTTGAGAGGGATCTGATAAATAAAATACTCAAAAACACTGTTTAATTGGCTATCCAGAAAGCATAGTGTCGGCCCAGATCCGGCCCACATCTGGCAGTGAATCCACGTGTACCACATGTGGCCCGGATCTGGGCCAACACCATGTGGTTGTCTGGGTAAATCTGCCATTCATCTTTGTCCTAAAGTGTGCGTGTATGTGCAGAATACCATGGGGTTCTTCACAGACCAGCAGCACACAAGTCCAGATTTCTGATCTTTGAAATTCAGCTGTCCATATCCCACGGCAAGAAGATCCTGTAGGGAAACACATGTTGTTCAGTCAAGAATTTAAAAATAAATAAATAAAATCATTTGTGGATGAAACATGATGGTAAAATGGATAGTACTGGGTTTTTCTTGTTCCAGGTCATACTGCTGACATTTTGCCCCATGGTGAGTTCACACTCAAAGGCCCAAAGATGCTCAAGGAATGGACTCAGGGAGTTTTTAGACTCCATTGCCATCTGCACACAGTCTGGGTCTGTTCAACAAAGCAGTATACATATTCTAGCAAATGTGAAATGTTAATTTAAATTAATATTTAAAAACAAAGGCATTACAATACTACTGTTACAGTTAACATGCAATTTTAGATGCTATACAAAAGACATCACCCTCTATTACAGGCAGTTGTCTGAACGCAGCAAGCTTGGGCTGGAAGATATTGGCCACAATCGCCCTTTCCATCACTGCTAGGGCCTGCTTGAATCTGTCTGACTGAAAGATCAGCTCATAATCTGGCTCTTTCTCCACCAGAAGCACACAGGCCATCTTTTCAAGTTGAGCGCTTGAGCCACTGACTACATTAAAAGCAAGGATGAAAATGAATGTCTTTTTAACAATTTCCAGAATGAAATGTGAAATAACCCAATGACTTGTTTTAAAAAGTCAAAAATAAAACAAACAGAAAAAAGAAATTAATTAATCGAGAATCGTTACTCGAAATTGAATGTTTATTTATAAAAAAATAATTACCTGTACTGCTAATGCTGACCATAGACATACTCTGTTCCGGACCCTTAGGGTTCAGGTCCAGGTTACTCATGGAAGAGGAGTCTGGGACATCAGCCTTATTTCCATGATCAAACACCACTGTGTTTCCAATGACATCACTTTTATTGCAGAATGAATCATACATGTCCCATTTGGTGGACATGACAGCTGGATAGAGTGTTTTATGTGAGAAAACAAACAAACATTTAGTGCCTTTTATTTTAAGGGTAGATTATAATTGGTCTTTGTATTGACATCATACCTTTGTCTACCATTGTAATGCTATCACATTGGACCTCCTTTGTCTTTGGTGCACCATTGAATGTTTGCATTGAGCGCTCCACATATTTATCGTTGCCCTGTCTGTTTTTGCACAGTTCTGTGTAAGCGTTGTTCCTTTCCCTTCAAAACGCATAGAGAAAAATGGTTTAGCACCATGTAAAAAGTGACTGAGTATGTCTAGCTAGTCAAAATAAATGTGACGTATAAATGCCAAACGAGTCAAATGTCATCAACTGAGTAAACTCAATCCTAAAATGGAATTTGAATATTAAGGGGGGAAAAAATATCATAAATGTGACTCACTTGACTGCCTCGGCATCCTCTGAATCTTCTGACACGGACACTGCAGGAATGTCCAGCAGCCAGATAGTATCTGTCTCAGTCAGGTATACATCCACCACACTGTCCAATACATCCTCCCTGACCTGCTCCTGCACCTCCTCTCTACGAGCCTGAACATCTGCATAAAGCAAGCACAGCAAAATAGTGGAATATCACAATGTTACATTGGAACATTAATTCATCAGATAATTAATGAATGACATGAGTTAATGAGGAAACTTGGCTGATAAAAAATATAAAATAAAAACAAAAACCTGAAAGACTGTTAGACAAGTCTTGTTTCACTAACAAGTCTTTAGTTTCATCAGCCGCTGATTCCAATGTCTGGCTTGTTCTGGATGCTGAAATGCTCCCAAAAAAAGACCTGACATGCCAGCAGAGATCACTCATTACCATAGCAACAACAAAAGTGATATTATATAATTATTTGTGGTACAGATTTAAGTGACATTTCTCCTCAATTACCTAGTAAACGGTCCAGTAATGCTTGCGTTGGTAGTCTGGAAGGCTACCGAGGGAAAGTCTGTCATGGTAGTCCATGATGATGTGTCATGTGCAGGAAATATTTTTCCTTGTTTAGGTTGTAATACCCCAGGATCTGGATAATACAATGGGCGAGGAGCAACGTCATGGCCATGTTCATCAAACACCTGGTGAAGTACAAAAATTAATAATACACACACACACACACACACACACACACACACACACACACACACACACACACACACACACACACACACACACACATATATATATATATATATATATATATATATGAGAGAAATGTATGCATAATCATAATAAAATGCCCAATACCTGAACAGTGTGTTTTGGTGTTTGGGCCGAGTACTTGTCTAGAACTTTACTGTCACCTCCCGAACTGACGCTCTTCCCGCTGAATGAATCGTTAATGGTTTTTAAACTTTTATTCACACGAAATACTCCAGATGATACATTTAGTGTTTTGGAAGACCTTAAAGAAAGAGAAAACCTGGTTAGCCTTTGCGGAGAAAATGTAAATATTCCAACATAATAAATATTACAGAACTGAGAAAATGTTAACGTTAGTTGTAGAATAGCACACCAAACCGTAGGACACTACTTATAAATTCATGTTGAAAACTCAAATGTGTATGTAACGTTGCTGGTAACATGCTGACCGGCACGTCAAACTACTTTATAATTAAGTGTTAGAGTTGCTCTTTGAGCGTTTCTAACGTTACACTTAACTTACTTGGCGACATTCAGAGCAGGTCTCTTCTGTTTGACTGTTTTGTTAGACATGTTTCACACTTTTAAAAGCAAGAAATAAAACAGGAGCGGTGGGCTGGATGGCTTGAAGTTAAATGCAGGACATTAAACCGGTCTTTATGCTTGCTGTTTGAAATAACCATAGAAACGGTCCAACACAGTGTGCTTTTCGCCTTCCAATGCAGCAGGTGGCGCTCTGGAGCACTAGTACTCTTTATTACTTACAAGAAGAAAAAGGTCATCATATGGAGATTTTTATGTTTAGTTTTTATTTATGTGTACAATCGTCAGTGTCCAATTAATGAACTGATCTGAAAAGAATTTTTAGATAACTCGCGGTAAGTGTTACATTTTTGTCTGTTGTTCTGTGGTACAAATGTGCATGTTACCTTCTAACCAGTAACACTGACAGCAGCAGGAACAACTGTATCAGATTGTGAAGCTGGTGGTTATTTGAATTTAGTTGTTTGCAGGTAGATTCGCTTGAAATGTACAGAGAGACAGTGCTTATATTTACATGTTAAACTACTCGAGGTCGTGTAGATCAACAGTAAATCCTGTGTCAGACCAACAGTAAAATATTTGGCACAAATGTAATAGTATGGCACAAAGTATACATTATGTTGCAGTCTGAAACTTGTTATTACATATTTCTGCTGGCATGCATAACACTATACTATATTTTTGTTTTAATAATTACAAAAAGGAAACCAAAATGTGTGTTTGTGTGCACTTCATTTTTTATGAATCAGTAACGCATTTCTGAAACTTCATAGAGTGTAAAAGAACTACACATTCCCTTTCCCTCTAGAGCTTTTTTGCAGCGTGCTGATGCATATTATGTGAGGAATAATCGATTGCCCAATCTCAACCGTACTTTTGTTGTTTCATTTTTCATTTTCAAGTCTCACAGAATTTGGGTTGTCAAAAATGGAGGTGTTCATGCATCACTGTCATCACAAGCTCCCAAGTCTTCTGTCCAGGACTCTCTTCAAAGCATCAAAGAAAAGCTACATCTCCTGTACCATCCACACTTCTTCTTCAGTCTCTGCCGTTTCCAAACCAGTCATTCCACCAGCACTTGTGTCTCGCCTCTTCCTGCCGTCCAACCTCCGGGAAGGTCAGGAGGGCGGAGACTTGACATGCCGTAGCCAGAGACTAATGCTGCATTCAGGACTTATCCATCCCTCCAACCCTGGCTGCTTCTATTACTTACCAGTCGCTCTGAGGTCCATGGAGAAGCTGGTTCGTCTCATCGATGAGGAGATGTGGGCAATTGGGGGGCAGAAAGTTGACATGCCAGCATTGTGCAGTGCAGAACTTTGGAAGAAGAGTGGCCGCTGGGATCTAATGGGGAAAGAGATGTTCAGGCTACAGGATCGGCACAATGCGCAATACTGCCTCGGACCGACTCATGAAGAAGCAGTCACAGAACTTTTTGCTTCCCAGACCATGATATCCTACAAGAAGCTGCCACTTCTGCTGTACCAGGTATTCAAAGAATAGTCCACCAAAAAATGTAATTCTGTCTCATTTACTCACCTTCATGTCATTCCAAACCCAGACCTTGGTTAATTTTTGAAATTCAAATTGAGACATTTTTAATGATTAATGATTTAAACCTGAGAGGTTTCTGTCCCTCCATTCAAAGTCCAGTAACTAAAGATATGCCATTGCTTTACATTGAATTTACATCTAAACGATAATAGACACAAATAAATAAATCATTTCACACATAAACACGGTAAGTCAAACGTGCATGCGTGATGAGACTTCTCATGCACAAAGTTCCTTTGTAAAAGTACTACTATTTTCAGATATGTATCGCAGTAGATGACATACTTGTCTTGTGTCTTGCAGGTAACACGCAAGTTTCGTGATGAACAGAAGCCGAAATTTGGGCTCTTACGTGGCCGGGAATTCTACATGAAAGACATGTATTCATTTGACATTAATGAAGAGGCGGCTCTTCATACGTACCACTCTGTGTGTCAAGCTTATGGACGGATATTTGACCGACTGGGCTTGAAGTGGGTGCAGGTACAGGCTGCCACCGGCAACATAGGAGGCACGCTTTCCCATGAGTTTCAGATGCCAGCAGACATCGGGGAAGACCAATTACTTGTTTGTGGGAACTGTGGCTTCTCTGCCAACATTGAAACCATAGACCCAGGCCAGACTGAGTGTTCACTGTGTCAAACAGGCACACTGACCGAATCCAAAGGCATTGAAGTGGGGCACACTTTTTACCTCGGCAAAAAATATTCACAGGCGTTTAAGGCCCTGTTTGTTAATGCATCCAATGTGCCTGCAGTTGCAGAGATGGGCTGTTTTGGACTTGGTGTCACTCGAATACTTGCCGCTTCTATAGAGGTGATGTCATCTGAGGATGCTATTCATTGGCCAGGGTTGATCGCTCCTTATCAAGTGTGTGTCCTGCCACCTAAAAAGGGCAGTAAAGCTCATGAAGTCACATCCATGGCTGATGAATTGGCTCAAAGCTTGGGAAACAGTCTACCCAACTTGAGAGGAGAGGTGGTACTGGATGACAGGATTCAGATGACCATTGGTAAACGATTGAAGGATGCTAAAATTCTTGGGTATCCATATGTGGTGGTGATAGGGCAAAAAGCTCTAGAGGATCTGCCCTTATTTGAGGTGATTTGTCAGCAGAGTGGAGAGACTATGTTTCTTAGTAAAGAAGGGCTAGTGGATCTTTTAAGTAGAGTTGAAACAATCTAATCTAGCAATGGTTTATATATTTTTTTTTTTTACATCTTACTGGTTAAGTGATGTTCAAGAGACGTCAATCATTGCTTTTGTCAGTAATGACAGTGTGTGATGTGAAAATTCCTGTGATTTGATAACAAGGACATTTTGCTAATAAAACTGGCCTTTTTGTAATATTTTTGTCATTCTGGTCTCATATTATAGGACCACCAAGATTAAAGTATTGCTTAATCTAGTGTCATTTTGCCATTTAACCCTCTGGGCCTCTACAGTTGGAGCTGACTGTAAAATGTTATAGTTTGAAATTAATTTTTTTTTTTTTTTTGCTATATCAGAATGGGGTGACACTTGACAAATCACACAAACAACACATCAAAAATGACTGACATAAAAAAAATAATGGAAAAATGTGGAGAAAAAAAACCCTCAAATAATCTTTTGGTGGTACAGACTACAAATCAGCCATGTTGCAAAAAATAAATAAATAAATAAAACAGCAATGAAGGAGTTAATCTCCAAACCATTTTGAGTGCAAAATAGACACACACACACACACACACACACATATATATATATATTAGAGCCAGACCGATATTATCGGGCGATATTAGGCATTTTCCAAACTATTGGTATCGGCAGTTATAATGGCCGATAAATGAATAATGAATTAATAAAAACGGACGAAACACGCTTGAACAATGTCATGAGTGTTGGAGTTGTATTGTTTGTCCACCAGAGGGCACTCTACACCGTCCCTGTTGGCAACACTGATTTAGTTAGTCACGAGACTAACGAGAATAACAATTAAAAGAACATCCCCATCAGTTCTCTTAACTCAAATAAGCATGACAAAATTTGTGACTATCATGTCCAGTTTAAAAAAATAAAAATAAATAACTAAAATATCGGCCGATATATCGGAATATCGGATTTTAAAACTCAAAAATATTTGTATCGGTATATCGGCCTTCAAAATCCTTTATCGGTCGGGCTCTAATATATATATATATATATATATATATATATATATATATATATATATATATATATATATATATATATGTATATATATATATATATATATATATGTATAAATATATATATGGTGTTTATATAGGGAGCTATAGGTGGTTACACATTTTTTTTTCACGCCCCCAGATGGCACTTTTCTCACTTTAAAAAATATACATTTTAAAGGCTATTCTATTTTAATCTGAAATATTGTGTTTAATTTATTGAAAACAATAATTGTCAAAAATATATAAATGTTATGAGAAAAATAGCTTATCAAGTTTTTTAAAATATTGTGTTTAAAAAATAAAAAATATTATATTATTATTAGTATTATATTATTATATTATATTATTAGTATTATTATATAAATATATAACTCAAATAGCCTATAGATTTCCTGAAGAAAAAAAAGTTATTACATTTCAAGACTTCAAGCCAATTGTGGGGAAGAAAACAATCCTCAAATGATTTTTATTGGTAGGTAATTTTTGATATTAACATTATCTTTCTTCATTTTATTTGCGACATGGTAGAGGTTTTTTTTTTTTTTTAACAATTTTCCCTGCCTTTTTTTATAATGATGCAACATTAAAATATATTTTCAATTAAATATTTGATACAATATGATCAACGTAAAACTTTATATATATTTTTTTATTTACTCTCTTGTTTATTTTTGTTTATACATATTTCCCTCTCCAGACCAGCTGGTGGCGATAATGCAGTAATGTGTGTCAAGCAGCAGAGCAGTAACAGCTGTACAAGCGGCCATGTGGATCTTTGCTGCAGTTTATTCTCAGTTTTATCGCATTTTGAAGTTTTATTTATAGCTCTTCATAGCGGCTACATTTTGAACACATTTGAACATATAGATACATCCAGTACAAAGTAAGTGGATATATTACAGAATTAATTAAAAAAGATAAACGATGGCTGCCCCAGCGCAAGGTGAAGACAGCGACGATGGCATGGATGAGTTTATGGAGAAGTTTAAAACACAAAAATACAAAAATGCGTTTAATGAAAGCAACTGGGAGGAGGTAAGGAAGAACTGTCACGTTATTAGTAAAAAAACAACAACACAGCATGTCACCGACTTCTGGTTGACGTGAATAGATTATTGAAGATCAAGCAGTGTGCTGTAACATTGAATTTGGCTGAAGTAGCTGCTTGTTGTGAATAAATTCGCGTTTTATATATTGCAGGAGTTTAATAATGTGCCCATGTTCATGAAGACAGCCCCGGAAAACATAGACCCAGAGAAAAATCCCGATCTCGCCTGCATTCAGTCTATAATTCATGATGATGACAGAACACCTGAAGGTGTGCGGCTCTTTATTTTGCTATGGTGATGGTTCTTTGTGTAACCAAGTAATACCTCTTATAAATGGCATTTGAATACATTTTAATTTAACCTTTTCTTTTTCCTCAGAGCAAGCCAGAAGTTTGAAGGATGAGGGGAATGATTATTTTAAGGAGAAGAATTATAAGAAGTCTGTAGTGTCGTACACAGAAGGATTGAAAAAGAACTGTATGGATCTTGAACTCAATGCAATTCTATACACCAACCGTGCAGCTGCACATTTCTATTTAGGTACATTCAGTATTTCTTCAGCCAACCACAATGAGATCTATAGTAAAGTTAGTTTGCCTTGTAAATGTGCCATGATAATTGAGTTTTTCCTCTTTGATTTATGCAATAATCTATTTCCTCTAGGAAATATGCGGTCAGCTTTGAATGATGCCACAGCTGCAAAGAAACTCAAGCCAGACCACATTAAAGCCATAATAAGAGGTAAGTTGTGTCTGTAGTTCTTTACCTCACAAAGCAAACCAAAATAAACTAAAAAAAAAAACATACACACACACACACAAAACAATCCAAAACTCTTTTAGAATTGCATTATTTTGTGTACAGAAAAATATAATGTGTATATTTGTGTAATATTATGCATGAATTTAGGAGCCCAGTGTTCAAAGGAGCTGCATAATTACAATGGAGCATTGCAGTGGTGTGATGAAGGTCTCAAGCTGGTTCCCACCGACAAGAAACTACTGGAGCTGAGAGCCACAGCAGATAAACTGAAGGTAGAAATGCGGTTACCAAAACACACTGCTCCCATGTCACAGAGTTATCACAAAACGTTCCCCATCCAAAGTGATCGGGATGTCACAAATAATGTAAGTACTGTGCCCGCTCACGAGTGTTCACGATTACTAATAAACACTTCTCCCAAAGCGCTGCTCGCTCATCACAAAGTGATCACAAAACGCTCCCCATTCATAGCAATCGGGACGTCACATATGAAACAGCCTGCTACTTTCGAGCACAGAACTCGACGACAGTGAATGGAAGTAGCACATCTACTCCAGGCAGAAATATCAAAGCTGCTGTGCCAAGGGGCCATATAACTGGTACCACCTTCTCTGAGCGAGTCAGGCTTTTACAGACGTTATTTTCTCATACCCAAGAAGGACAGAGCACTCAGACTTATTTTAGATCTGAGACATTTGAACAAAGTTCTTGTGAAAAGACCGTTCAAAATGCTTACAACCAGAAAAATCCTTGTGCACTTTCACCCGTGGGACTGGTTTATCTTTCGATCTGAAAGATGCCTATTTTCAAGATTCAGAAAACACCCCACATCACAGGCCATTCTTGACATTCACCTTCGACAGTCAGGTATATCGATACACCGTCTTGCCGTTCGGCCTGTCTTTAGCGCCCCGTACATTCACAAAGTGCATGGGTCACGGCTCTCGCTCCCCTGAGAAATCAGGGCTTGCGAATAACAAACTATCTGGATGATTGGCTGATTCTGGCACAGTCAGAGATGGAACTTTTATCTCACAGAGCTCCTCAGTCATCTGGAAACCCTGGGTCTCACAGTCAACTCGACCAAGAGTTCATTACTGCCCAACCTGTCAGTTTCCTTTATAGGAATAGAACGGGACACTGTGGATATGACGGCTCGTTTAGTGACACAGCGCACGCACCCTGTTTGACACCTGTCCACGTCTTTCCAGAAAGGCAGCATCGCTTCTCTGAAGACATTTCAGAGGTTGCTGGGCTGTATGACCTCAACTGCTGCAGTGTTCCAGCTCAGCCTACTGCGCATACGCCCACTACAATGTTGGCTTAACGCTCCGGCTACAAACAAATCAGAGTGACTCAGCGCTGCATTACGGCTCTGCAGCCCTGGTTAACGGCTGACTGGTATCAGTGGGGAATGATGATGGGGGCTGTCTTGTATCGAAAGGTCATTTCGACAGATGCGTCCAACTCAGGTTGGGGCGCTCTCTTTGAGGGCAGACCGATCTTTGGCCTGTGGTCAGACCAAGAGAAGCTCCTTCACATGAACTGTCTGGAAATTATAGCGGTCGAGAACGTGCTGAGGCGCTTCCTCCCATTCATACTGTACCACCATGTTCTAGTCCTTTCGGACAACATGTTTCTGGTGTCCTACGTGAACCCTCAAGGTAGTGTCAGATCCAGGAACCTCTACGATCTAACAGAACACCTTGTTTGGTCTCGGCACCATCTGCGCTTCTTGAGAGCTGCGCATGTGCCAGGCAAACTGAACGACGGCCGAGACAATCTGTCCAGGGACGTTATTCCCCCAGGGGAATGGTCCCTGCATCCCCAAACAGTCTAGTCACTATGGTGCCATTTTAGCTAAGCGGAAGTCGACCTCTTTGCGTCAAAAGACAACGCCTACTGTCCAATATTCTTTTCAAAGAATGAAGACACGCTGGCCCAAATATGGTCCAGCCGCCCACTGTAGCTTTCCCTCCGGTCTCACTGTCGCCACAGGTAATCAAGAGACTCAGGGAAACATGCCACCCTGTGCTCCTTATAGCCCCCTGATGGGAGAACCAAACTTGGTTCCCGGAGCTGACGCGGCTGTCACAAACAGCCCCGTGGCCGATTCCCGTGAGGGCAGATCTCCTCTCTCTCAAGCTTGCGGCTTGATCTGGCATCCCCATCCAGAGCGCTGGCCTCTGCACGCATGGTTGATCAACGGATACCCGTTGTCCTGCTTGAAGGTGTGATAAACACGATTACGCAGTCTAGAGCTCCCTCTACTACAAAGCTTTACATGTCTAAATGGTCTGTGTTCTCCAAATGGTGCACCGACAAAAATCTGGACCCACGAACATTTGGGTTGCTTAGTTTCCTTTGAGAGCTGTTGGATAAGGGGAAGGTTCCCTTTCACACTTAAAGTCTATGTGGTCACTAGGATGGATTACTAGGATGGAACAAAGTTGTCATCCGCTTCATTAGAGGAGCCAGGAGGATTAATCCCATGCACCCCCCTGTTTGGTTCTAGAAGGACTCTGTAGGAGTCTATAACTCTAGAAGTGGGAATGAGTATTGCATAACCTGCCACGCTCGCACCACGAGTGACTTTCTCTTCAGTCGATGAAAACCAGGGAGACAGCCTCCGAGCCCCGCTTATATAAGCTAAGATGCAATGAGAGCGCAAGAGCCCTTCATTGGACATAACGTCATGCCAGGCTCAGTGGTAAACTTCTATGTATTAAGTTCCCTACTTTACATCTTTAAATGCCTTTTTTCTCAAAATGAGTTTTTTGTATTTCTCCATTACAATCTCGGTCTATGTAGCACCTATGCATACCAAACTTTCCAGTTATAAACTTAGCAGTATTCTAAAGATATTTACAGAGTGATTTGTTAGTAAATCATTCCTGGCCTGATTTATCTGACATTCTTAATTTAAAAAAAAAAGGCAAAAATCGATTTATTTATTATTATTTTTTTTTTTTAGGTATGGACAGTATGTTTTGATTTCCTTGGTAATGAAAGCATATATCCTGAAATACCTCTAAACTTTTTTTTTTTTTCATCTGTAAATTTTGTTCATTCATGTGTAAATTTTGCACATGGCTTTATATGTTTAGATCTATCTACTGAAAATATGTGCAGAATTGCACATTTAATGAGATGATGCCTAATTTGCATTATTAAACATACAAATTTAAAAAACTACACATTTTTTATATATACTTGTATAAGTAATCAATGTTAGAAAGTTTCAGGGTGATATCTATTATTTAAAGTTACCCTATTCACCTGCAGTGTCTTGCCTTAAGTCCGTAACTTTCTTTTATGTTCGAAATTGACAAAAAAAAAACATGGAATGAACGAGTACATCATGAATCCATTTTCCAAACTGTGTTTTTTTTTTTTTTCTTAATAATTGTTTATATTCGATTATTATTTATATTATATGTTGTTTTAGACCTGTCAGGTTGGCACCACTGTGGAGTAGCCTTGTACCTGTGTAACTCGTAATAGACAAACAGAGAGAAGTAGCTCCGCCTATATTGTTTTTCCACAATACTCATGCAGTTCTGTTTATTAACCACTAGAGCGCCATAAGTTATTGACTGCAACTTTAAAGCGTCAAATGTGATTTTGATCACTATAATGAACACTGTATCAGTCTTTATATTCAAAACTTTTATCAAACCTTTATCCCAGTGCTTCTATAATAGTTTGAATTGTTATAGCATAGAAATAACGATACGGTGTGGTTGAAAAGACTGTTTGTGAAGCTGGCTCATAACTGGCTCAGACTAGTCAGTGGTAGCGCCGACACAGATCTGAATGTTCCGTTGGATTCGTACTTGTCAATCTTTTAAAGATTAATCATGCAACTCTTGTATAAATGTATTTTATTTTTTTATTTTTTTTCTAGAGAGAAGCTGACAAAGATGCCAGAAAGGCAAAGGTTAAAGCAAAAAAGGAGCAGAATGAGAGGAAAGCATTGTTAGCTGCCATTAAGGTACTGCAGATACTAAGTTTAGTCATACAAAAAAAAAAACTGAATTATGAAAAGGTGAAATGTTCAGTGACAGTTTTTACTTAGGAGCGTGGCATCAAACTTCTGAAGACCGAGCCGTCTCGACATAGGGATTCGGACAGCGAGGATGATGATGGAGCATCTAGAGCTCTGGGGGATCTGGAGCTTGATGGAATGGGCTCTCAGGAGGCCACAGGAGCTCGTGTTTTTATGGATGAGCAGGGAGTCCTCCACTGGCCAGTGCTGTTCCTCTACCCTGAACACAGCCAGACGGACTTCATATCTGCTTTCTGCGAGAACTCCAGGTTTGTTAAAAACTCAAAGACATTACATTTGTATCCTTGCTGAGAAAAGGAGGGCTGCTAGACAGGAAAACGATTTATTCCTTTAATATATTTGATTTTATGTTTTAGCTTCATGGACCATTTGGCATTAATGTTTGGTGATGAGCTTCCTCCTTGGGATACAGAAAGAAAATATCAGCCGCAAAATCTACAGGTCAGTACAAAAGGTTCTCTAAACACCACTATTTGACCCATCATTGTTCTCTTTTGCTTGAGAAATGTTAATTAGATGCAGTACCACAAAGATTTGTTTTTGCAATTTGATCATATCCATCTGTAACTTCACAATCGTGTTTTTGTTTCAGCTTTTCTTTGAGGATCCTGAAAAAGGACATCTTTATCAAGTTGATCTTGAAAAGTCACTTCTTAACGTTCTTCAGCACCAAAGGTATTTCAGAGGAATTTCTTCTAAGTAGTTTTATCTCTGCTTGAATTGGTCTTTGATGTTTTTTCTCTCTGTTTTGTTCTTTCCAGGTGCTTTTTGAAGGCAGGATCGCCTAGTTTCATTGTGTTGGTTTCTGGCTCTCCGTTTTCTAAGCAGTTTTTATCAGGAAAAAAGGTCAAGAGATCGAAATGATTGAAATGTTCTGTTTGGACCTTGAAAGACTTTAAACACCTTAGTCGTAAATCTCAACCTCCTGCTACTAAGGACATTTCTGCTCACCCCACCACTTTAGAAAACTCTGGAGATGGAGGCAAAAATGTTAAAGTGGATTTACTTTACAGGGATGGCAATGATTCACTTTAAAAGCAATAAAAGCATTTTCTTGTATGATATGTTGTGTTAGACTGTTGAATAAGATTAAGAAGACTCAGTTATTTCAGATGTTTCTTTACATCATAATTTTTATTAGTTTTTAATACAGATAGAAAACATCATGACAATGCAGATCTTTTATATATATATATATATATATATATATATATTTCAGTATTTAACTTTAATATTGAACATAAATAAAGGAACATAAAAGAAGCTGTTAAAAATATAACCCAAAAGTAAAAACTTTTTTTAATTCAAACAGGAATGACTGACTTTCTTCCGTGGAACGCACAATCGCACATTATATTTTGTTGAAAGTTAGGAAACAACACTAGAGCCCATTGACTTTCATTGAAAAACACTGAGACATTCCTCTTTCATTAGAAAGAAAGTCATATGGTTCTAGAATGTTATAAGGGGTGAGTAAATGATGACAGAACTTTTATTTAGTGTGGAGTGTTGCTTTAAAACAGTTTATTGGATGATAAAATAAATTAGAATTAAAGATGTTGGAGCCTATTAGACAACATTATCAATAAATCATGTAGTTCCTACTATATAATGCAAACCTCATTTACTGAGGATAAAAATTAATTTGTGATGTAAGGCCTTCTAAATTGATCCAAGGGCAGCATTCGATCAGAGGCGAAGGTTTCGCGCGTGTTCCTTCTTTCCCATGGCGAAGGGATTTTTAACTAAATGCAATACATATTATCTTTGTGTATTAACTCGTTTCATCTGACTCCATAAAATGAAAAGGTTTATCAATGATATCTGTGCATCATTAAATATACGTTAATGCTTGACTATTCCTTTTAACTCTAATGAAAATAAAGTCAAAGTCTGTTAGAATGAGGTATTATTACAAATCCATAGTCTATTGAAAGATAATCAATGCAAACCATAAAAGTTCTACAACAAAAGAGGAAACCTTTTTACTCGACAATGTATGCTACATGTGCTGAGAGTCGCGAGACCCTCAACCACACGGGCTAATCTGAATACAGAAAAGAGCCTCTTTCGACTTCACGTTTACGGACTCGGTCCTTTTTTTCGGACGGGGGCCTTTTCCTCCAGAGCGCCCTGGTTACCGCTTACCGACCCCAGATGACGCATCCTTAGAACTTATTTGATATGTAAATCATGAGTTTAGTGGAAATTTACTGGTCTACCCCCAGACTTACTGAGGATAGAAATTACTGGGATGACCATTTGCAAGAAACAGTGGAAATTAGCATTCATGAATTTACACCTTTTGGAAGTAGAGACCACATTCCTTTGTGTGCCAGTTATCCCAAAACTCTTAAAAACCCTATTATCTATTGTTTCACTTTTTTGGAAATAGAACACTTGTACCATTATCACTGAGTCATTTCAAATAATACTAAACACATATATAAAACTGAGTGTGGGTGTGGGTGATTTTTGCTAGAGTGGGGGATGCGTGGTGTGTGTGTGTGTGTGAGTTGTTCAAATGTTAATTTGCAAGCAAGGTCCTTTGTCTTCAGAGACCACTGGTCAGATTGATTCCATCAACCAGTTGTGTAAGCATTCTGATTAATTAGCATTTTAGTCAAGTCATCTGTATAGCGCTTTTAACAATGTAGATTGTTCCTTAGCGGCTTTACGGTGATAATAGATATATAATAAAGTAAGTTTTATAATAGAGCTAATAAAGTTATTTTCCAGTTAAAGTCAGTTTTTAATGATTCTCTTCTGTCGCACTGATCTAGTTATTAACTGAGGGGCCGTAAATACAACACCGTTAATAGAAAACTCTTAAAGGGATAGTTCACTTTGAAATTAATTTTTGATATGTTTTAGCTTACCTCAAGGGCATCTAAGATGTAGGTGTCTTTGTTTCCAATGTATTTTCAATTTTGGTATTTTTAGGTCAAACCGTTGTTGTCTGTCAGTCATATAATGCAGGTTTAGGGGGTCGACCTCAAAGAGCATGCACAGAGAAGTCAAAATTAAACATGATTTAATGACTCGTGAATGTAAGTACACACTGGTGGCCTAAGACACGAAACGAGCGGTTTGTGTAAGAAAACGAACAGTATTTAAATAGTTTTTACCTCTTGTTAACAGCCATTTCGAACTGATCTGAATCAGATGTCCAACTGAACCGAACTGAACCATGTCCAACGTTACGGCGGAAGTGATCTACCTCACGCAATGTTTACACGGAGATTTCGGAAGTTTTACCTTTCACTAAACATATTTAGATATATCTAAATTGTCTTCCATTGCGATTTCCCATAAATATGTTTAAATATGTATAAATACTCTTTGTTTTCTTACAAAAACTGCTTGTTTCGTGTCTTAGGCTATCAGTGTGTACTTGAAGAGTTCAGATGCAAAAGTCTCTAAATGCCATTTGAAATTTTCTTCTTTAATGATGATTTTTATCAAACTTGTATATTTAAGTTCAGTAATTTCACTTAAATGGCAATGATAATTACCTATTAATTGTTATTTAAGTGAAATTACTGAACTTAAATATACAAGTTTGATAAAAATCATCATTAAAGATGAAAATTTCAAATGGCATTTAGAGGCTTTTGCATCTGAACTCTTCACTTACATTCACGAGTCATTAAGTCATGTTTAATTTGGACTTCTCTGTGCATGTTCTTTGAGGTGGACCCCCTAAACCTGCATTATATGACTGACAGACAACAACGGTTTGACCTAAAAATGTCAAAATTGAAAATACTGTGGAAACAAAGACACCTACATCTTAGATGCCCTTGAGGTAAGCTAAAACATATCAAAAATTAATTTCAAAGTGAACTATCCCTTTAAGTTCTCTCTACGCAAACTTTAAAAATGCGAAATGGCGTGCACATGCACATTAAGAGTTCATTCATTCTAAAGGAATACGCGTTTAAATATATGTGCACAGGCATGTAGTCCTTCTCTAAAAAACACTCAACAAACTATTTGGCCTTAATGTATTTTTTATTTTAATTTTATCTGTACAGAGGTAAGGGAAGGAGGCCTTCACAGGGGAGAGACTAGTTGACACTTCAGGACTTGCGTTGTCGTCATGTCCAGATGCAGGTCCTTCATCAGATCTGGATACGGCCTGGATCCGGCAGACTGCGGTAAACCTCGGGATAAACAAAGAGACGAATATAAGGGTAAATGCCATTATTTTTATTTTTATAATGTAACGAGTACATCAGGGTTTATAGGAAGTGTTCACAGTTCCGGCTGACCTAATCTATGTTGCCTAAAATTTAATTATAGAAGTCTATAATGCGTTATGTGATTGCTAGTTTAAATAGATGTGTTTTTAGTATGGCTTTGAACTGGCAGACTGTCTGCTTCCCGGACAATGTTAGGACGACTGTTCCAAAGTTTTGGTGCTAAATAGGAAAAGGATCTACCGCCAGCAGTCGATTTTGATGTTCTAGTTAAAAATGCGTGAAGAGCTCGCTCAAGTACTGGGGAGCTAAACCATTTAGTGTTTTTTAAGTAGGCTAATCAGCAATATTTTAACATTTATGCGATGTTTAATAGGGAGCCATGCAGTGTTGACAGAACTGGGCTAATATGGTCATATTTCCTGGTTCTTGCAAGAACTCGAGCTGCTGCGTTTTGGACCAGCTGTAATTTGTGTATTAAGCATGCAGGGCAACCACCCAGTAGAGCATTACAATAATCTTGTCTTGATGTCTTGGCCAATTGCCTAGTGATATGCATGCGTATAAGCAACTAGTTAATAGTGAGTAGGCTACCAAAAACTTGTTTTGTGAAGCCAGAATGTTATGGTAGTGAACACATTTTTTTTGTGTTATATCTGTGATTGCCAGGGGTTGTACAGTGTGTACAAAAGACTGAGACCAAATGCTTTTAGGATTTTTTAATATGACATTTTTGTTACAAATGATATTATCAACATAATTTAATTAAATGAAACAATAGGCTTTATGCTGAGCGTCACGTGACCAAACCGGAAAACAGGTCTCATCGCATCCGCTTGTCAGAGAAAGTGTTAACGGCCGTAAGAACTGACTATGATATCTATGGATTTTTAAGGTAATCCGCTAACCTACCTAGTTCACTTTGTTATTGGCGTTTTATTCCATTTAAATATCTAAACGTTACTGTGAAGAACAAAAAATATAAAACGTTTAAATATCAATCTACAACATGTGAGGTACATTGGTTATGCTAATCTTTGCTCGCTCCTTTTAAGTTATCATGAGTAAAACCGCAAAAAAATCGTGAAGCACATACAAGACCTGAACCGGAATCGATGAGACCTGTTTTACAGAATGCGGAAGTATGTGCATAGAGCCTATTTTGAAGCCGACATGAACCGAAAATCTGTGTAAAAATAACTTGATCATGTTATCCAGCATGGTTCAAGAAGAGGTGCACATGATCAATTTCACAAATTTGCTTATTTATTATTAGTGACCCAGAAATAGTGCAGAAGGCCTGTTATTAAATATTTTAATCATGAGGTTTACTACAACTTTTTCTTTACTTGTAGATTTAAATGGGGAAAAAAGTCCCATATCTTGAAGGTGGTCTCAAGGTGGTTACTTTTACCATTGCTCAGCAAAATTTTGTGGGCAGAATCCAGTCATTCCAATAGGAACCCATGTGACTGGGAGTTTTGAAAATGTCCTTCATACAGATTTCCTCATGTTCAATGTTCAATGTTCAATGTTAAATGTGAATTTGACCAACAGAAAGCTGCTTGGTTTGAAAGTGACTTCTGTGTAAGCTCTGCTTCATGAATCCCAACGCTATTGACAATGGACAATTGTTTTTTTTTTGCTAATGTGACTGCACTTTCAGGCTTCTGAACCCCATAGTACACTGTTAAAAACACTTATTTCTAGTCAAACTGGCTCTTCGCGCTTCGTGACATGTGCTGGAGGAAAGCGTAGCCAAAAGACAGCATTCAAAAGTGACTTTTTGATCTTTAACACCATAATACATTTAGAATTTTACAATACATTTCCTCCATTCATCTCTCAGCTTTAACAGAAGTGAATACCTCTAGTTTGAAATAGTTAGCTGCATTATTGTTAATTACGGTCTTAACATGCACAACTCATGGACATTATCTGGAGTCAGCTTCCCATTGTTCCTTTCAAATAGAAATGGACCTGCCCAGTGAAAACTTTTTCCCTTGTGGCTGTACGCTCCTCAGCAACTTTCTAACCACTTCCAACCTTCCCTTCCTGATCAGATCTTTTGAGAGCTCTGTCACCACATCCGTATGTGTGCGGCATAGAGCTTTTAACTCAATCTGAACAATGTCTATTCCATATCGCTCTTCCGCCTCCTTTAAACATTCTTCCAATTGGATTATGGTGTGATCTGTGTCTCTCCCGCATTGGGTGAAGCTCACAAGAATGGCCTGTAGCAGGCAGCGCAGGACCATCTTGTTCTGGACGCTAGGAGGTTCCAGTTCAAGCGCTTTCCTGAAACAGTCGATGGCGTTCTGCTCCTCTCCTTTCAGCAGCAGACAGCGGCCCCGAAGGAGCTGTAGTTTAGAGATTGTAGAGCCGAGAGGACACTGTAGCGCTTTAGCTAGACTAACCAGGGCCTGGTTTATCGCCATCTCATCGACCAACAGGCTCTCCTGTAGGGCGTCAACACCCATGTAGTAGTAAACCTGAGAGAAGAGGAGAGATGGATATTGTATGCTCTTAAACTGCACAGTAACCGTATTAGTAACTACTCCACCGGTCAAAAGTTTGGAATAATTAAGATGTTCATTAAAAAAAAGTATCGTATGCTAACCAAGGCTGTATTTATTTGAAACTGTAAAAAAAACACAATATTGTGAAATAATGCTACAATTTAAAGTAACTGTTTTTATTTTAATATATTTTATTATTCCTCTCATGGCAAAGCTGAATTGGCTGCTAAAAGAAATTCAACTTTGCCATCCTAGGAATTACATTTAAAGTATATTCAAATAGAACAGACTTTTTAAATTGTCACAGGATCCATCCTCAAATTCTGATTTGCTGCTCAAGAAACATTTCTTATTATTATAAATTGGTCAAAAGTGACAGCAAAGACATTTATAATGTTACAAAAGATTTCTCTTTCAAATAAATGTCTTTCTATTCATCAAAGAATCCGAAAAAAAAGGTTTGGTCACACTTTATTTTAAGGTGTCCGTGTTACAGTGTTATTATATTACTGTGTTAAATACTGTGTAATAATATTAATATGCTTGTAGGGTTAGGGTAAGATTAGGGTTTGGCTTAGGGATATATTAATGTAATTATAAATTATGTATAGTTAATACTACAGTAACTACTGTACATGTAACATGAGGGCACGGTAAAATAAATTTGTTACCAAAGGTTTTCATAAAAATATTAAGCAGCGCAACTGTTTTTGACACTGGTTATAAGAATTGTTTCTTGGGCACCACATCAATATATTAGAATGATTTCTGAAGGATCATGTGACACTGAAGACGAGTAATAATGCTGAAAATCAGCTTTACCATCAAAGGAATTGTAGTATATTCAAATAGAACCGTTATTTTATAATATTTCACAATATTACTGTTTTTACTTTATTTTTCATCAAATAAATGCAGCCTTGGTTAGCATAAGAGTTTTCTTTCAAAAACATTTTTTTTTTTTTTTAAAAATCACATAATTATTCCAAACTTGTGACCGCTATCTTGTGTTCTCATAACTACCTGACCCATCTCCAAATGAGTCCTCAAACAGGGTCGGACAGCCAAAACACGTTCCAGGTCAGCACGAGCCTCTTTTAGAATCTGACGGTCAGGGATACCACCTTGACCACACTTCGCTTTATCAAGATCCTTTGCATAAGTGGTGACGCTAAGCTGGAAAAAAAATGTAGAAAAGGGCAAAGAATACATATTTTGAGGTGCATTAAAACTATCAGAACAATATTAGACAGAGAAATAAAGGGTAAACACCTGAACACAAATACGTGATGTATACAGTGGCCCCAACAAGTATTTGCACACCTTAGCCATTTTAACAAAATCTTTAAAAAGCCAGAGGTTTGTTTCAGATAATACAATTAATACTATTTATTCTATTCTATAATGCTTAAATTATTAAAGGGGTCATGAACTTGCTTTTAATTTTTTTTATATTGTTGTCTGAGGTCAACTTATGATGTTCGCTTGGTTTTTACATTAAAAAAACATCAAAATGAATAAGTAATAGGCTATTTTCTACCCTAGTTTTGAGCCTAGCTAAAAAACGCTCTGTTTTTGTGGGCGTCTCGCATTGATGACTTGGAAGTAACACCCACTGCTGTGAGTGGATAACAGTTTTGCATATTATAATGAGTTTCACTCTCGATCTGGTTTGTCATCACGAGGTAGGAATCTATGTTATTTAGCTATGCGTGAAATGTGCGAATCGGTGGGCGGGGCTAAACTGGCCGTGTTGAAGTAGGCATTGATCTTCTTCTGCGGGGGTGGTGTTATCCTCTTTGTCGTCATAGTTCCCCACTTTGAAAAACGAGTCGTTTGCTGAGCCTGGTGTCAATTAAAGCTTTTATTGGACTAACAAGGACGTTTTCAGTTCTGAAACTTACAGGATATTCTTATAATATGATGACCTCTTAGATGTCAAAAACTCAAGGAAAATTTGATTTCTCAGTTCATCACCCCTTTAATAGAAGTATTTGGTAGTTTTCTGTTTGTTAATTGTTACAAGCCTTGGAACGAATCAAATCATTCATGAAAGGGTCAAATAAGTTTCCAAAAAATATTGTTTGCTATTCAGTTTGATTCAGAGTTCATAGTTTCTCACACCATAATTTTAGAAGACAGAAAACACTGGATGAGGTGATATTTATCTATGAGTGCTAGACGAGGTATTACCTAAAATCCATTGTATGAAACAAAACTTGTAAAGACAGTTTATGTCAATATATCCAAAACAAAACAAAATTGGTTTGGGCTTGTGCTTCAGTACCGACGAAAGGCTAAATGCTCCTGCCGTGAACTTTAGGGAAACTCATCTCATTCACAACAATGCGAGACAAATTAAAGGTAGGCAAAAAGAACCTGCGGTCCCTCTTGTGTCTTTACCTACTAACTTATGACAATGCTACCAGTTGACAATGCTCTTATCATGTACATATGTTTGTACATTGTACTTATATTTTAAAAATACCTTGTAATCAAGTTCTGTAACATCTATAATTACAATGATTCAAGGAGAGGTAATCATTTTTATTTATTTTTTTAAACACACATCTGATTCAACTTATTAATTTTTAATGAGCGGTATAGGCACATGTAAATACAAAGAAATATAAATGAAAATTATAATGAATTGTTGGTTGGGGGAGGTAATAATTATCTTACCTTGGCACGTGTACAATATGCCTGCCAGTTGAGTTCTGCATCAGGCAGGACACTCAGTGCCATGTTACAGATACCTAAGGCCATCTCCAGTTTGCCTGACAGGAAGAACACGTCCGTTAGCCTGTTGAGTGTAAATGCATCCTCTGTGGCGAGCTTAATGGCCTGTGAAAATCAGCAGTGAGAATCTAAGCATTTAAAGCCTTGACACTTTATAGTTACTCACAAGGTATAAGTATTTTCAGTTTGTCAGCTTATGTAACCAAACAAGCCTAAACTCATCTTTCTAAACACCTGTGTCAAGAAACAACAAAGTTACACGTCATGGAACATGTTGTGGATACAGAGAAAGTGTGTGCAAATAACCTCAAGACTGAAATCTGAATAGCTTGACCACAATAAAACATTCTACATTTTTTCTAGCCTGACATCCTTACCGATCCATAACATGTCAAAGGGTCAGATCCAGAGAAACCACAGTCATGGACTGACATTGGCACAGTGGAGAACTCCTCCGTCCGCTCCAGCATGAGACCAACATAACACCAGGCCATGGCTAGAGAATAAAAAGAGATATATAGACATTGTCTTAATGATTCCTTGACATTTGAGATCAGGACACTGATAAGAAGACATAAAAAGCCAAGCGTGACATGTGGCAACATAAAACTAGAAAAGCTGGTCTGTGAAACCTTTTACTTCTCCTTTTATGTAGTTTTTTGTAGTTAGTACTCCATTTTGATTAATGGTATCATCAGTGTGCTTTATTAAAATAACAATAAATCCAATCTTCATCATCATAATGTATGGAAATTACCTTTGAGATGTGTGTTGTCAGATTGTAGAGTCTCTGTGAGAAGCTTGAGGCCCTTGTTGAAATAGGTCAGTCTTGTTAGGTCAGTGTCGTTTGAATCCCTCACAATTCCATCTAACCTATTAAAACAAACAAACAAACAAACAAAGGTAGAGATCAGCCTATTAATGTTTAAGTTCATGATAAGGAATGTCTAAGCTGACTCAAATGCTTAGATGTGTAGTCAGATGTTGGATGATGTGGTAAAAATGAAGCTAAACAGGAAGGTGTTGAAAATACCTTATGTAAATTGTTGCCATTTTGAAGTACCAACTTCTTTTTTCCTCTATTGGGATCTGTAAAAAATAAAACAACAGAACAATGTTACACACTAAAACACTCCATGTACTGTGTTCATTCCTGCCACAGGTGTTTTCACTGTATTTTGAGCCTTTTACAGTTAGCCTATTTTGTTTGTTTACAGTATTTCATTTAAATAAAGTTTTATTTTGATTGTTATCCGGTTCCTGCCTCCTCCTTCCCTGAACCTTGCTACATATACTTTATCAATTGACCTTATACACAGATGCACTACTTCCTGAACTTAAGCCAGCTCCTTGTTTCCTGTCTGTCATTATTGGCCAAATTGATTAATTTGAATGAGTCACACCTGAATGAATCAAGTTTGGGCAATAATGGCAGACAGGAAACAAGGAGCTGGCTTAAGTTCAGGAAGTAGTGCATCTGTGCATAAGGTCAATTCAATGACAATGTTCAATGATAGGACAAATATTTGTCTATCTATATCTATGTCAAAAAATGCATTATAAATGCAATTTAGACATACAATTGATTGTACACATCTCTGATGAGTAGATTTGAATTTATAAATTAAAATTAATTTGGGTATTTTTGGAAGGGGCATTAGTAAAAATGACAAAAACTGTCACAACATCAAAGAAAACGCCTAGTTTAAAATAAAAAATGAGGACCCAAGCAGACCCTCATGACTTTGTCAAAGTCTATAAGTCTCTTAATATATCAGATAATATTTTTCAGCCAAGTTTAGTTATAAAATATCATATGCGACTCCCGAAAAACTCAATATGTACACTAAAAAAATAATGCTGTGATTATTTATCAGTATCACAACTTTAAATTCAACATTAGAATAAGAAATAATGTGTTGTTTCAACTTAAAGAACTGTTTTGTTCTTGACTTAAATATTAAGTTTAGTTAACTTCAGTGTAATTGTATATTTAACCCTTGTATGGTGTTCGAGTCTGTTGGACCTGTTTTCATTTTTTTACCAAAAGAAAAATTATACGATTAATTATTTTTTTTCAAACTCAGACTCATTGGCCTTGGCTCATTTTATGTGAAGAGCAAAGAACACATTTTCAGTAAAAACACACTCTGTACACCCCCCACAAATTTACATTACACACAGGATGTTCGGATCCAATGGACCCGACTAATAAGAGTGTAGGTCCTGTGTACCTTTACTCTGTCCTCCTCCTGTCAGTGTGTGTGTGTGTGTGAGAGAGAGAGTGTGTGAATTTTGTGTTTCTGCACCTGCCGTTCCCACACAAGGTCACAACATTGCTGCCAAATTCAAGCACGGCCACCGCCTGCTCTACCAGTCCCGCAGATTTTACCCTCTGTCTTTTAATTCTTAAATATGATCTAACAAAGGTAAAGAGAAAATATTAACCATATATGCTGTTCATATTGCTTGTAATTGGGATGAAGGAAACATCTGTTGAGTATTTTAACATAAAATTGTTATTGTTATCCATCAGACCCACGAACACTGCTGAATAACAAAAATATGAACACCACACAAGGGTTAACATCTCAAATTTGAAGTTGTTATAACTTTTTGTAGCAACATATTTTACAGTTAATTATTAACTTTTTAAAATAAAACTGACTCTCCTTCAAGATATCTACGTCTCCCTGAAAATGTAATGTGCTCACCAGTTCCTCTCCGTAGTCGAGTGCACGGTTGTAGGACATAAGCGCAGCTGTCAGTCTCTCCCGTAAATCTTCGTCCCTCTCCAGCTCCACGTCATGAGGATGTACATACGCCTGTTCAGCCAAGCATCGTGCCACCCTGAGCCTGCAGTCTGTCTGGTTATCCCCCATCTCTTGCCCCATGAGGGCAGCCACACGCTCCATGCACTCCCCCTCTTCCAACTCTCGACCCAGGCGTTCGTATACGTAACCCAGGTTGGCCCAGGCGTTGAGGTTTTCCGGATCCTCTTGGCAGATGCTGTGAAAGGTCTCTTTTGCCATCTCTAGTTCATCCATATGAAAGGCCAGCAGGCCCAGAATATTGCGGATGGCAAACTGTAGTTGTCCCGTCTCAGCTTCGAGCTCAGCTCTAAGGCTCTCACACTTGAGCTGGGTGTCTCGGTGCCGAAGTGTGGCTGGTCCATTGGGTTCACCATTCAGATTCAGATTCAAATGAAAGTGGCCAGGGATGTAGGCCATCCCCTCAATCAGAGACTCAATGTCCTCTTCTGTGCTGTCCTCCATTGTCTCCCACACACGTATACTGACAATGCCTAAGACAACTTAGCAACTTATTAGTGGGACAGGAAATACAGGTTTAAAGAGGAGGAGAAATGAGACATAAGGAAAGTTGTGCACATGTGCTTTCTTGCTTCCTGTAACAGGTTTCTCCACCCCAACATTGCAGCTTTTACATTAACTGTGTGCGTTTCAATGGAAAACATGGGCGTTTGCTTCAGTAGTGTAAAGAATGAGTCCTGCTTTTTGAATTTGAGTGACACACCATGGTGTTGTGTCATGTTGGAATTGCCTTTTACCATAAATCAGTGAAACATCGTGCCAGAAAGAACACCATTTTAAATGCTGCCATATATGATAGAAATGCAAAACAGTCCTCTGTGTGTAAGATAACAAAAGGCAAAAGTGTGTGTAAAAGCTATTGTTAATTCACAATTTCCTGGTCTGTGTTTGAGTGAACAACATGATGATTGAATTTTCATTTTTGGTGAACTATCCCTTTAATGTCTAAAGTCACCCTGGTTGTTCTGAAAGTGTGCTTTTCTTTGAACATAAAAAAGAAGTTCAGCAGAATGGCTTAGCTGCTCTTTTCCATATAATGAAAATAAATGGGGACCAGGAGTGGTGCCATATTAATAATAAATATTCCATTATCAATAAATTGGATTGGAAAATATTTATTTAATGACAAACATAAACTGTGTATTACGTTACTGATACTTTCAATTATAGATTTATTTATTAATATGTCACCTTGGGTATACGATGACAGAATTCAAATTTTGGGATAAACTATGCTATTTTAAAAGCGTTTATATATCTAAAAATATCACAGTTATACAAAATAATTATCTTGATCGTTTCAAACAACACATTTCTACATAAAAGTCAGTTCATTATTTTCATTAGGTGCAATTTCCATTATGACCACTAGAATGAATCCTTTCACTAAATATAAAGTACATGCATGCTTAGAGACAACAGTGACATGCACACTGCACAGGAATCTTTTGTTTCATTAAGTAATTCAGACATGAAGTGGCAGGCTGGGGAAACAAATGTATCAGTGATGCTCATCATCACTGTGAAAAATATCTTCAAAGTCACTACACACAAGCAGAGTGATAGCCTATGTATATTATGAATGTATTATGCATGTAGATCTTATTTTTTTGTATATTTTTTTATATTTCCATAAACTATCTGGCTGGCTAAATGTCAATCTCATGACAAGAGCAGCCTACCTCAAAGTACCGTCAATTACGCTCCCATTTTAAAATAAAAGCATGAACAGTCACTGTGGCATTTTTTGGTTACCTCAGACTAGAAATATGGGTCTGTTGTGGGTGTGTGAGGTTATTCTCCTCACGTTCCTGTTCTGTTTTCGTCCCTAATGACTATAACAGAGGGGAGATCCTCATCGTGCAGCTAGCAGATGTTTAATGATGTCATCTTTATTTGCTCCTGGCTCCAAGAGAACTTTAGTGACACAAGACATAATAAGGACTCAAATTGTCTATAAATTTGTAGGCCTATTTTTCTTTCTAGTTGTAACTACAAAACAATCCAGGAATATCAGCCATGAGGTAATATGTGGTTACAGACCACAGAAGTTTTTTTTTCACTGGAATGGAAATAAAGTGTCAACTCACCATTTACTGTGCCGACTTACGGTTGGCAAGATTACGAATAGGATTTTAGTGGAAACATTAAATATCACTCTGATATGGGTTTAGCAGACAGTGGTGCTAGATATTCAACAGGTCCAGTCTCGTCAAAATAATCATTATGCATATAGTCTATTTTATTTGAGACTATTTTGTTTAAGAATGGTTCAGTCTCTTAAAAGACTATATATGAAGAGTTCAGTTGCAAAAGCCTCTAAGTGCCATTTGAAATTTTCTTCTAGAATGATCATTTTTATCAAGCTTGTATATTTAAGTTCAGTGATTTCACTTAAATGGCAATGATAATTACCTATTAATTGTTATTTAAGTGAAATTACTGAACTTAAATATACAAGTTTGAAAAAAATCATCATTAAAGAAGAAAATTTCAAATGGCATTTAGAGACTTTTGCATCTGAACTCTTCATATATATATATATATATATATATATATATATAGTCAGAAGAGAGAAAGATTTAATATTTTTTATTTGAGAAACACCCTCACAGCAGCATTAACTTTTTTTGTAATTTGTTGCAAAGGTAATATAACAGTGTGTGTTAAAAATGTATATAGCCACAATTAGTATTGTAATTATTTGAGAAGTTGCTTTTAATTCTACTCATTAGGCCTACTTCTACTTTTATTATTATTACCATTAGCTGCTTTAGTAGTGGTTAATTACAATAGCATCTGATAGGTATTAGGTATCACATGGTCTTTGTTGTATTAGAGTAGGCCTATTTCCAATCTAACTTGTGGGAGTGAATTGACGGTCGCGTTTAGTCCATTATTTACGGCAGTGAACTTCTGCGCTCTGCTCGCTGTCATGCAGGTGGAATTCAGTCCAACCGAGTGATTCAGTCAACATCAGGACAGACATCCAGTTTGAAGAGAGCTTCTGTCCAACCCTGACTTCATCTCCGAGCATCACATACACAGTTTACCTCAACACAGACATGGCATCATCAGCACGACCGAGGGATTTGAACAGCAAGCAGATCGGATGCATTTAAACGACGAATCTTCAGAGAGACTCGCATGATGCTCAGGTTGTCTGTCTTTCCCACGGATATAGGCTGCGTTTGGGAAAGAAAACAGTCGTGTGAATGTTTAGAATATTAATAAGGTATGTCACTCTCACGTATTATGCATTTAGCTCAGTTGCTTTGTGGCGTGTTTTTTTAACCATAAGCCTATTTCAGCAATAATATGACTGCCATATGGTTACAAATAATGATATGGTAGCCTATTGCATAATGTTTTTATGTCTATATCGGTTGGTGTAAATAGTCTAGCAATAACCTATTTCCCCTTTTCCTCTTTTCTAGTAGATCCTTTAATCATGGAGGAGAGCAATACCTGTGAGTCAGTCCCAGATTTAAAGGATCTGGAGTTAAAAGTGGGGAGAAAGACCCCAGAGGGTCTCCTGAAGTGGATGAGAGAGGAGCACAAAATGACCTCTCATCATCAGACAGACAATAATGAGACAGAGAAGAAAGGACTGGATGAGAAGATCCGAAAACTTAAAATGGAGATGGTAAGATCTACATGTCTATTCGCCAATAAACTAGTTTTAGTTATTTAAATCCATACTATTCGTATGGTTATTCATTTATAAACTATTTGATAATGTGTGCCTCTCTTTTGTACTCTTCATCTTAAGAATTCACAAAAAATGACTATAAAATGAATGGAGAGTGTGACAACAGTCAGAAGAATGTGTACAATGTGCAAGTTTTATAAATGTATATGTGGATGACACTCATAGCAGATGTGCAACTTGAAGAGGTGAATTTATTTTCTCTTTATGAAACATAAAGCCTCTGGCTTCCCAGATTCTTTTTTTTTTCTGGGTTTGTCACATAACCAATATCCATATACAAATTCCAGTGTAAATCTCTTTTATACTGACTATTGTATCTTTTCATAACACAACTCCCAAGAAGAAGCCTGCAGCATGCTGTTGTTGTTGTTGTTTTCTCATTTTGAAGGGTCCCAACCCACATTCCACTAACCAAATCAACCAGAAGCAAAAGTATTTCTTACAGCATTGCCAAACAGTAAATTGAGCACTGAAACATGACCCTAAAACTGTCATACTGGGCAATGGTGTTTTTAATGGGCAGATGTATTGCTTGCAACCACATAGGCTATCTTTGATGATGATGATGATGAAGTGAAGGACTTGGTTGAGTTGTGGTAGAAGATGTATTGCTGTTTTTAATGTTCATGCTTCATACTGTAACTTCAAGCCATTGGGCTAGAGACACACTCGGTTGTATAAAGAATTGTTGTAGTTAGGGAAATGAGCTTGTTCCCCAGTGGAATGCAGAGCCATTAAGCAAATGGACCCTGATGTTGTTGCTGTGGTGCTCTTTACTGAGTGGGAGACTTTGTAAAAGGCCCCAAAGCGGTCATGGGTTATGCTACTGCCAGTTCTATTTCTGATTTTTGGAAGTCAGTGTTATTAATTTGCCATCATGATGATCATTGCCGATAGCTCTGTGATTAAGACATCTTAACATGCCAGTGATTTTCCGCATGGAAAAGGTAATGATACTAAAGGTGTCTTGACAGCTTTGTGCAATTTTGTATTAATTTATACAATATATTATATTTATGTATTAATAAATCAAGTAATTGTACTCTTAGTTTGTGTATAACATCTAGAAATACAAAGTTCTGTTATGAAACTCTAGATGCCGATAGGTTGCAGACTGATAGATTTAAGTTCACCCAAAAATGAAAATTCTGTCAGTATTTACTCACCCTCATATTGTTTCAACCCCTTAAGACTTTCGTTCATTGTTAAAATAGTCCGAGTGACTAGAGTGGCTCAATCTTAAGTTTATCGAGTGACAAGAATACTTTTTGTGCGCAAAAAACAAACAAAAAATAATGACTTTATTTAACTATTAATTTCTTTCTCTGTGGGCTTTGAGATTTCATATAGTGATGTTGCGCAAAGCTTCTGCATTGCATGTGACATGTCACACGTTTGGCCGACGCTGGTCTGCGTGTGACGTACAACTACAAGCTTTGCGTAGTTTCACTATATGTGAAATCTCGAGACTAACAGAGAAGGAAATGAATAGTTCGATAAAGTCGTTATTTTTGTTTGTATTTTTGTGTATAAAAAGTATTCTTGTCGCCTGATACACTTGAGATTGAGCCACTATAGTCACTCGGACTATTTTAATGATGTCCTTCATAACTTTAAAGTCTTACTGGGTTGGAACAACATGAGGGTGAGTATTTACTGACAGAATTTTCATTTTGGAGTGAACTATCCCTTTAACACAATCTGCTAGCAATCACATCATTCTATAGCGCACAGCTGATTGGTTCCTACTGTATCAGTAGCCAATGAGCTCACTGCTCTATCTTCTAATACTTGTTCAGCATTTACTGCAGCAGTGCAGTGCACTTTCATAAACCCTGCCTATACACCTTCCCCAGCTCCACCTGTATAGATCTGCTATGGGTAATTCATGCTCATAAATCATGACATTAAACAATTTACTAAACCAAACTTTTGAACAGTAGTGTATTTATTCTATTGACAGCCCTGTTTATTTAACAGTTAGAAATAAAAACCAAACATGCCTAATACTGTATTTTTGTCTAATCTTATACATAGGTCTTTATTCGTACATTAAAATTTTATATATATATATATATACATTACCGGTCAAACGTTTTAGATCAGTAAGATTTTCTATGTTTTTAAAAGAAGTCTCTTCCGCTCACCAAGGATGCAATTATTAAAAATACAAAAAAAAAAAAAAAACAGTAATATTGTGAAATATTATTACAATTTAAAACAGTGGTTTTCTATGTGAATATATAGTGAAGTGTAATTTATTCCTGTGATCAAATCTGAATTTACAGCATCATTACTCCAGTCTTTGGTGTCACATGATCCTACAGAAATTATTTTAATATGATGCTCAAGAAAAATTTATGATTATTATCATCCATGTTGAAAACAGTTTTTTTTTACATTTTTATTTCAGGATTCTTTGATGAATAGAGAATTCAAAAGAACAGAATTGATCTGAAATGGAAAGCTTTTGTAACATTAATCACTACCATTCAAAAGTTTGGGATCAGTATATTTATTTTTTATTTTTTGGGGAAAGAAATTAGAAAATACTTTTATTCATCAAGGATGAGTTAAATTGATCAAAAGTTACAGTAAAGACATTTATAATGTTAGAAAAGATTATATTTTAAATAAATGCTGTTCTTTTGAACTTTCTATTCATCATAGAATTTTTTGGGGGGAGGGGAATCGTACACGACTGTTTTCAACATTGAAAATAATAATTTATGTTTTTTGAGCATAAAATCAGCATATTAGAATGATTTCTGAAGGATCATGTGACACTGAAAACTGATGTGTAATCAGCAACAGTAATTATGTTAAAAATTCAACTTTCAAATTACATTTTAAAATATATTAAAATAGAAAACATTCATTTTAAATTGTCATAATATTACTGTTTGTCATTTTTTTCATCAAATAAAGTAGCCTTGGTGAGCAGAATAGACTTCATTTAAAAATAGACTGATTTAAAACTTTTGACTGGTAGTGTGTGTATATATATATATATATATATATATATATATATATAAAGGTTCTAAGGAGAAATGTCTTAAATGATTGCATAATGCTTTCATGGTTAACAAGTGATTTTAAATTTGTTTTAATGATAAAGCATGTTTATGAGCTGTTTAATTCGTAAACAAATAATTAGAACTAAATTCATAAAATGATCCCACGATAGGAACCCCTAAAAGGTTTTATATATGAAGTGTCTGACCGAACCCTTCAGGTTCTAGAACCTTTTCTTCTAAGAGTGAAAGTAAATTGGGTGTTTTGGAATTGATGTAGAGTTTTATGTAGAGTTTTATTGTTCACCTGATGCCGTTTTACACTGTTCCCAAATAGTCATGAGAATTTTACCTTACACTCTGACATTTTCACCCGGAATAATAATAGTCTATTGACACACACACACACACACACACACTGGTTTCCATGTTTTATTGGGACTTCCCATAGACGTAATAATTTGTATTCAGTACAGTGCAAACTGTATATTCGACCCCATTACACTAACCCTACCCCTAAAACCACCCATCACAGAGAGAAATTCTGCATTTTTAGAATGTCAAAACACTTAATATTAGTAACACTTAATATAAAGACTTATTGAATAAAATGTACACAAAAAAATGACAAAACTTACATATCAATATACTATGATAAAAGAATCACGTTTGACTTTAAAACAGTGGAATTAAGTGTGCAATCAAACAGCTTGTTATTTATGTCTTTGATCTGCGTGAAGAAAGAGCGAGAGAGGGGTGTCCTCGATGACTTTCAGCAACTCTCTCTCCCTGCCTGACACACAGATGGGAAACACAGGGGGAAGCTGTGCTGACAGATGGAGGAAAGGGAGATGGCTCTACCAGCCTGATGGAACGAGAGGAGGGAGGAAATGAGGGAGGAGAAGCAGTAAGGTTTAAAGGGAGAGTGGGAGAGCGTAGAGGTGAGGAAGGAATGCAGAGAGATAGAGTGCACGTGTCATGCTAGATGAGAGACACAGCGGTGATGTATTGAAATATAAGAGATGCTGTTAATCATGTCAGAGCTGCAGTGTGTCAGGAGGAGCAAAAGACAGCTGTAGTTAAATGAGTTCAGAAAGAGTGTAAACTGTGATGCCCCTGAAATAGTTAGCTGTCTCATTACGCACTACCGCTCAAACATTTGGGGTCAGTACGTTTTTTATTCAGCAAGAATGCATGAAATTGATCAAATTTGACAGTAAACGCATGTTTAATGTTATAAAAAGATATATCTTTCTAATAAATGTCACAAAAATATTAAGCAGCACACCCTCTCTGACATTGATAATAATCCATAATGATGCTGCTTTAACGTCACAGGAATATATATATATATATTTTTATAAATTAAAGGTATAGTTATCCCAAAAATGAAAACGGTTAAAAATATATATTTTAAACAACATTGTTAAGAAGTTGATGGCACCCAGTTCACGGTAGCCATTGACTTCCATAGTAGGGGGAAGAAGAAAAAAACACTTTGGAAGTCAATGCCTACTTTTTGATTACCAACATTCTTTTAAATATTTTCTTTTATTTTCAAAATAAAATCGAAATGGAAGTAATGACAGAATATAAATTTTTGGGTGAACTGTCCCTTTAAAATAGAATACAGTAATTTTAAATTGTAAAAATAGTTCACAATATGACTGTATTTATTGTATTTGTGTTTAAATAAATGCAGATGAGCATAAGAGAATTCTTTGAAAAATTTTTTAAAAATCTTACAGACCCCAAACTTTTGAACGGTAGCGTCTGAAATATATTCACTCACCCCATAAGCTGATTTTCAGGAGTGTTTTAATGAAGAAACACATTTACTGTATCTCAAATACTTTGAATCAATGAACTGAATATAATTCTAAATCTGGACAATTATGTGGCTATTTATATCAATATAATATTAATACAGCAAACTTTAAATAATAAACATATAATTGACATTTTGCTATATGTTTTAAATAAATGGCTGTCACTATAAGTTAGATTATACAGCTCTTCACTGTAATGGCAGATTTGCAGTTTTGCAGGTAGTGTGGTTGTTTTCTTCACAATCAGTGTTTATACAATTGACTTTAGTTTCTGTGTTCAGTTTTTATCATCCAAAACCACTAGTAGCAAAACATCACTCACCTTTGAGACAGAAAAAAACAGCCCTCTGACAATTAAAGGTCACTATGGTGTCTACATTGGCAATAAACCCAGAACTTTAATGGAATAATAAATTACTATTAAAAAAAAAAACTTTTTTGTCCCCTGCCCTGTTTAATATTTGACCCTGAATGTGAAGTTCCAAGAATAACAAACTAGCGCCATGATAGTCCTTATGATTTATATTTACTACACTACTGTATAATTTCCATTTAACATAGCAAACTGCATGATGCGGCAATTTTGAATATGCAAACTTGTATGTACTTGAACACATTCAACATATTTCTTAAATTCTTTTTAAAGATCATTTTTACTTTAGAATTTTAATGTAGCAGATATATTTACTACAGTATTTCACAATGGCTTGGCCAAAATGGCAATGTCAATGTTCTTCACATACCAGAGTACATGCTTGAAAGTCTCCTCATCTCTGAAGGTCTGATTTCTAAAGTCATTGAGCAATGATCAAGAAAATATGCATTAGAGTAAAATATCTTTATTTATATTTGTGCTTATTGTTACTCTGCCAATGAGTCATTTTAACGCACACGGAGAAAGCTACGTGTGATGCTTAACGGAGCAGTACACCACAGCATGGAAAATGAGCTCTCCAGAATTCCAGGGATTAGAACACAAGATGTATGAGCTATGGTTTTTTAAGGAGTGGGGAAATGGAATTCTTCTGGCTGTGAGAATCTCCAGTGTGAGCCTCAGACACTGTGGAATGTTCTCCCTAAGGAGAGTCTGTGGGTCAGTGTGTGGCTCCATGTGGAAGCTACATAAGAGGATTGCAGCAACCGTTTGTGGAATACAAAGGTACATTTTGAAGAATAATAGTTTAGTCTCGCTATGCAGCCCCAAATCACATCTGAGTTTTAGAAAAACTGCCAATGGTATCCACAAGTTTCTGAGGGGCACTCCTGTAAAAAATAAAGTGGGTGAAACTTCCGGTGAGGCGGCGGAAGTAGCATTCCAATGGTATTTTGTGTGTTAGTTAGCGAAGAGGCTAGCTGTTTTTCGGAGAATTATTTTACTATTTAAAGACGCAAATCTTTATGAGAGATGTCGTTACGGAGCTCAGGGACAACATGCGCTGTTCGCGGTTGTATGTATAGCCGGACTAAACTAATTCAGTGGCTTAAACGGGATTGTTTTGAACATAAGCTGAAAACGAAATCAGAGTGATCCTGCCAACGACTGTAGTTTCCATCACCTCCCAAAAGACGACGAATCTTCCTGTGTACATTTGTTTAAATTCTTAATATTCTCTAAACTCTATCAGCATGTGTTTGGCTGTTCTCTACTGATGTTACAGCTAAACTCAGGATTAAAGCCTGTGTTGACAGATACCAAATGTGCCAGTTAATGTATTCAAGCAGCACATTCATTTTTAATTTTGAATAAACTCCAAAGCACAATGACTAAGTGTGTATTTTTTATTTTAATTGTTTGTCAGCTCGCACAACTGTCTGTCACTTGCCTTGATGCCTTGATGAGTATTGATTATTAATAATGTTATTATAATACTCCCAATCAACTACTGCGAAGGGTAAAGGCACTGTTATTTCACCCTTTTTAATTTCGTTGAGGTTGTGTTCCCACATCGTTAGCTAGTTTGGATTGCTATAACTTGAATGACTGTCAACTGTTGAATGAACGAGTGTCAAGCATGTCAAATCGCGCTTTGTTTACTTCCAACCGGAAGTCGCGCCCACTTTTGACGCAAGGCCTCATGGGGCGTAGGAAACTTGTGGATTGGCGAATGGAATTTGCATGCCAAGCCACTCCCCCCGTATACATACGAGTACAGAGCCCCGACTATTCATTGGTGGTTCAGGGTTGTGGCAGTGGTGATGTAATGTCTCCGGTCCCTCCATCAGGGAACAAGGGTTCTACATCAGTAACCAAGACGTTACACTTAATGGTGATTGGAGCTTTCAAGATGTAAAAAGGATGCAAATCTTTGAATAACTGAACAAAAATTTGGTCGGTTTCTCATAAAAATCGTATTATTTTGGCTTTCGAAGATAATTTGAAAACTTGTGGTACAACGGGGCTAAAGGCACACCATAAGAAAAATTTGCTTTTTTCATAGATTGCAGAAAAAAATGTTTTTATTGGACATTGTTTGAGCAAGAGATTTTGTGTGAAAATAAATCATAAAAGGGTTTTTTTTTGTTTGTTTGTTTGTTTGTTTGTTTGTTTGAGATTCTTAAATGTAGGTCAGGAGGTGAGGTGGGCCTTTTACCCGCCAAACTGGATAAACAGACTGATCTCATGAAGTAGCGTGTGTATGCCACGCCAATTCGTATTTCCATTTTTGGCGTGCTATCAAGACGCATAATCGCCTTTCAGCGTGTTTATGAATGCCGTTGACTTAACGTTATATAAATGTATGACTTACCTCAACCCCATCCCTAAACTTAACCGTCACTGGGGTTAATGGCATTTATAGACATACACGCATACACGCGGATAGCTCAAAATGCGTAGAGATAACACGCCACCTGACTCGAAAGTGGCGTGTATGTTACGCAAAAGTCATGATGTCATGTTGGGATAAAAGGCACACATTATTTCTACAAATACTTTAGGTAAAAAATTTTTTTTTTAATAATGTCTAAATTAATACTTGTTCAAAACAATAAACAAAGTTTGCACTATTTTCGGTTTATTTTGATAAAGATAAGATTATATAAGTAAAGATTCTAAAAGCATTGAATGAAATCCAATAATAATTTAATAGAGCTTTACAGTAACAAATACGCCTTTTACCCCAAATACCATACTTTTACATATTCTTCCATTATTAGAAAAATAATGCTTTGTTTACCTGGAACAAAACTGAAACTGAAAAATTACTCCATGGGCAAAAGTAAGACCCATAACGTTACACAGTTCAGTTCAGGCCGAACATTTTCACTGTGACTGTGTGGAACACTGTTGATGTGATTAGCTACCTTAGGACGGTAACTTTTTGGGAATGACAATTCTAGCCTCTCTTCTCAGACTCTCTGTGAGTCCCTGGTGATTAAGCTTTGTCATTACGGGTCAGGAATACATTTTACAATATATGAAACTAGATAGCATTTATGTTCAATTGTATTAACATTTCACAATGAAATACACAAAACTGGTTTACTGTATATTTTTGATTAAAAAAATGCATCCTTGGTGAGCATAAGAGACTTCTTTCAAAAACATAAAAAAAAATCTAACCCGACAGTATGTGTGTTTAATTCAGCCAGTTTCATATGCATATGCAAACAGGCTGGAGTTGGGCACAGCCAGATCAGCGCTCACCACATCAGTGCTGAGACAGGGAGAATATTTACGAGTATGTTCATTAGTCTCAGCAACTCAGACTGAGGTGCTGTGCTGACGTTAAACCCAACCCACACCAGAGCAGCAATGTTACAGTCTGTTCTCTGAATCTCTTTTGTCTTTTACATACATACATCTTTCTCTATGTACTGTAAAAAAAAGGCTTGTTTATCTTTGCCTTCTAAATTCAGCTCTATTTCCCAACCCCCTCTCGCTGCCTCTTTTGTTCTATTTGTGTCCCTTGCTCTTTTACCGAAATGTTCTCTTTTGGTTTTTTGTACTGTAATTAGTGTGGTTGACATCAGCAGTGCACTATGGCCTTTAAATTACACAGCAGGCTGAATGTATAGGATAAGAGTATGCTGTCCGTTTATGACAGGCCTGGATTGGTGCACTTAAACTGATTTATCTAATCCTCTTCTCAAACGGGGTCTATGGGATTCGGAACATTATTGCATTTAGATATCCTCCTTTTAATTGAAAATGTAATCGTTTAATGACTTTCTTTTTTCAGTGGCACACAAAAGAAGTTAGGCCTCAATCATCATTCACTTTCACTGAATGAAAAAAAAAAGATGCAGTGAAAATGAATGGTGACTAAGACATATTTTGTGTTCCACAGAAGAAAGAAAGTAAAGTATCGGTTTGGACCGACATGTGGGTCATGTGAGTAAATAATGACAGACAGGATAAAAAATTTTAGGTGAACTGTTTACCTAAAGTGCTTTGTGAGACTAGCTGATGTGGTGCAGACAAGGATTGTGGGAGCTAAAGTACTGTGGCTTTCAGAGGAAGCACTGACTATTTGATGAGCACTGTTTTATGGGCTAGAGAGCCATTCAGCCAGTCAGGGTTCATGACTTTGTATATCATATTACATCTTCCTGACAAAAATGCTTTACTGCTGCCAAATGAAGCTTCGTAACATCTTCTGAAAGAATATGAATCCCTCACATTTTGACAGATATGGTTTATCTCTACATTCCAAAAGCAAGATCTAATGATTAAGGAAGGATCTAATATATTATTTTCATAAGACTTACAGCATCCATTAATATTTATTGATTTGACCATATGGAAAATATACTTATTTACTTTTATTGATATCTAAAGAAAAGTAAACCTTAGCACACACACTAGGCTATGTATACATATCTATCTATCTATCTATCTATCTATCTATCTATCTATCTATCTATCTATCTATCTATCTATCTATCTATCTATCTATCTATATAGCGAGAGAGAGGGGGGGGGATTGCTTAGCCAATTTGCTGTGGGAATTAGGAAGAGAAGAGTGCTTCACTAGAGGAATGGATACTGTCAGGAAGATCTATAAATCTCAACAGCATTTACAGTAATGGACCTCAGTCAGCACAGGACTCCAGTCATTTCTTATGAACCCCGGACTAAACACAACAATCAGCACAAATAAGAACTCATTTAGAGCATTTATTAAAGTTGTCAATCTTCCTAAATGACAACAAAAAATTACTTGTGCACTATAATCCATGGGCCTCATTTATAAAGCGTGCATTTAAATGTTAAATATACTCTAAAATCCATGTCAAAGATCGTTTCTATAAATATGAACGTTGGCATTGATTTTGCATAAGCACACTTCAGGGTCTGAGCAGACTTACGTACTTTTCCTTGAGTTTGAGGACGTGTCGGTTACGGATGTAACCCTTGTTCCCTGAGTAGGGAATGGAGACATTACGTCAAATTACGACGAATGGTGTTCGCTTAGAAGTCTCTCATCTTTGAAAGAATTAAAACAAGCCTTTGGCTAGGAAATGCCATGCGTCTGCTGAATTTGCATGGCGTAACTCCGCCCCACCACATGGGTAAAAAAGGAGAACGCCAGCAATATGCAGATACGTTTCTTCGCTGAGGAGCCAAGACTGAACTCAGCTGTTCCAGCTGTACGTCTCCATTCCCTACTCAGGGAATGAGGGTTACATCCGTAACCGAGACGTTCCCTTTTGTTGTCACTTTGACTTATGTCGAATGATGACGAATGGGGTTCCCAGTCCAGTCACATCACCTCGGCTGTCTTCCAGTGCCCTGCATAAGTCTGAGCTCCCTGTCGTGTGACTAGCATGGACGAAGGACTCTTACTTAGCACAGGAATACCAAGGTACACTGGGAAGCATATCTCAGTGGAAATATGCAATCAGTGCCTGCCCGAATGGAGGACTTGCAGAATACACATATGACCCGGAAAGGGGGGTGCATATGGGGAGTACTGGGGTGTCCAGCCCGAAGGGTGGCAACCCCAGGGGTGGCAGAGTGGCTTGCCAAGGGAAAGACACATACTCAGGGAGGTTTACCGTGGAAATACACATGTGGGTGTCACCCAGAGGGGGAACCATGCACATGGCAACACCTGGCCAATCGCGAAAGTTGCCAAAGGCAAAACTCTGGCGTTGACGTCAACAGTGCTGGAGGAACTCAGGACTTGTGTGGCTCACCTGTTGCTGCTGGTATACCAAAGCAATGTCGTCCACTATCCAGTGAGACAACCTTTGCTTGGAGAGAGCCTTTCCCTTCAGCTCCCACCATAACAGACAAAGAGCTGGTCTGAGGTCCTAAAACACTGCATTCTGTCTACATAGGTGCTGAGAGCACATACTGGACAGAGCAATGCCAAGGATGGGTCTGCCTCCTCCACGGGTTCCACGAAGAGGTTCCACTTCAATGCGTAGGCATGTCTGGTGGACAACCCTCTAGCGGAAGTGATGGTAGCCACCACCGCTGGTGGTAGGGTACTTACACCTACCTCGCCTCATCCAGCAGCCACATGTGGAGGTTCCAGATGAGGAATTGAGTCTGACGAGACATCATCTCCAGAGGACTCCAGCTCACTTTTTGATGTAGCGATATACTTTATTTCATCAGCCGGTGGACCGAATGAGATTGCGGGCCCGCTGGCGGGTCGGCTCGGGTCAGCTTGGGTCATTAGCGACTGATTCAGAACCGCGCAGGTTGCAATGTGAAAGACGGGGTGTGGGCCGAGGATATTTCGTCAATTTAGTTCCAGACCTGCTGTCTTAGGTTACCCTGGCCACCAGCCGAAATATTATCTTGCGTGGAAAAAAATTGGTTGGGGTGTGGATGAGAGGACTCTCACTCTGTTGAGCTCATCGAGTCTCGACTGTTACATTGTGATGGTCATGTTCCCACTTGGAGAACGTGATGCATCCACGAACGCTGTCTGAATGTGATCGAAGCCCAAACACGTCAAACAGCACTCGTGCCCATCAGCTGAATCTATCAGAATACCACACTCAGAAATACACAGGCAGATCGTCTTTAGAAAGACGTGCCGTGTGCACACTCTTTTTGTGAGAGAAAATCTTGCAGCACTGCAGAACTGCAGTTCTGGAAGAGAGGTGCACACACGTTTGTTCTCTAAATCACACGTACGCAGATCACACGTTTGAGAGAAATTATCTTAAAGCTACACTGTGTAACTCTTTTAGTTTATTCTTAGCTAAAAACACTTAGTTTTTTTCTAAAATATATGTGCTCATTAATGCATATGTAATTCGTTCAAGTAATAAAGTATTCTCGTGAGTGTATAATATGCCATTGAAAATACATACGGGTAAGGGGTTCTAATGTCGGTCGCCATGTTGCCCTCCATCTTGAAAGTACATTAGGCAAAAAGGGACATACCCGTTAATTCAAGCTACGCCTTTCACGGTTACAGTTGAGTTAACACTGATGGACGAGGTCGAACTGGAAGCCATGTTTATCTTGGACTACATTGGCCACCATAGGAGTTAAAACGAAATCGGAATTGAGATGAACAGAAACTAATATTTTCTGGATGGTCTTATACCTTGTCACTGCTAGATGGGGGTAAAAATCACACAGTGTATCTTTAAGGTAAAATGTAGGACGGTCTATGCATCAATTTTATAAACGAGGCCCCATGTCTTTTAGAGCCTTTCAAATTGCTTTGTTTAAGGAACAGACCAAATAAATATTTCAATAAAGATGAAAAATCGTCCAAATTAAATCTCATTTAGATTATTTGAACATGCATATTTATTTAAAATTTTTTTACATTTTATTTTGATTTTTGAAAATGTACATGATATGACAGAATTTGGGTGTACTATTCCTTTATACACTTTAAAAAAATAAAGCTTCCAAACGGGTGTTTACGTAGCGATACCTGTAAAAAGTGATCAGTTGACTGACCGATTAAGTTATGTGAACTTGGCAAGAACTAATTTTTTCAACTACGTATTGAGTTTATTTACTTAATAATATTAAGACGACAGGTTTCTTCACTTTTTTAAGTTACGTCAACTGATCACTTTTGTTAGTATAGAAATACTATGCTTGGGTCCCCAAAGAACCTTAAGTGAACAGTTCATAAAAGAACCATTTTGCATTATTGTGAGGAGCATTTTAATCTAAAGAGCTATTTTTTTTTATTTTATACAATATATGAACTATGATGTGTGCAATGTGTATTATGTACAGTATTGTGTTTTTAATGTATTGTCTGTTACCTTTTGCTGCAAAACTAGTTTCCCCCAAGGGAAAGTAAAACATAAAGAATCTTTTGTGCAATGGAAAGGTTCTGTGGATGCTAAAGGATCATTTTGGAACCACAGATGCTAATAAATAAGTTTTATTTTAAAGTGTACTTCAATTTAACTAGTTATGTTTGTTAAAAAAGCTTTTGATGTCCATGTGTGTTTCCTCTGCGCAGGCTCATCTACGAGCAGCAGACGTCAAGATCTTGAACCAGTTGCTAGCACTGCATGAGGGCATCGAGGCAGTGAAATGGCTCCTGGAAGAGCGTGGCACGCTCACTAGCCACTGCAGTAGCCTGACCAGCAGCCAGTACAGCTTAGGGGAAGGTCCTGACACCTCCTGGAGAGGCAGCTGGAGCAGTCTGCAGGACCCACATGACAAGTTGGACAACATTTCCATTGGCAGCTATCTGGACACATTAGCTGATGATCTAGATGAGTACTGCCCCTCCAGTGGGACTGATTCAAAACTGTGTGCCGCCCCTATAGGGACAGATGGCTCCAGAAGTACTGGAGGAGGCATGAGCAGTTCCACTGGATCTGTAATCAGATCTCCACAAGTCAAATCCGATGCTCTTAAAGAAGAAGCTCAGGTTTGGAATAAAGCGTCTGAGACAGCGAGACCATACCAACCCAACAAGACCAATGGAATCCTGGACAAATCAGTAAAGCAAATGGTCAGCGCAGATTCGGCCAGGGCCTGTCTCGCTGAGAAGCTGGGGAAGAGTCTGAGCCCTAAAGTGAAACCCTATAAGAATGGCAAAGTTGAGCTGGAGAGTTGCAAAATGAATGGCAAAGTTCAACTGGAGTATGACGCACACTGGCGCTGGGTGCAGTCGCAGGATGATGTGACTTTTTTGTGATACTATATGTTTAGGAAGCCAAAGGTGTTGATGGGAGATTTGCCTGGTCCTCTATTCACCACTGAGCTTTTGTTTGCAGACTTAGAGCTTCGATTAATTTGAGGTTAAGAGGGGGGGTCAGGGTTAAAAAAAATCCTGAATTAATTTCTTAAGACTCTACGTCAGGTTGTGTAGATGTTTATGGACGCATGTTTTCTGTGATGGCATCTATTGATTCAGCACAACTATTTATTGAGTCAATAACTTTATTGCATACGTCAGTACGTTTCTTTCATTTAAATAATGTAATTGCAATTTTGTGTGTTTTTGTTAAGCTTTTAGAGATTATAAATGTCAAAACAGACTTTAGAAACAAAATGAAAAGTTCACAAAATCCAGTCCTTTATGTATTTTGTGCATACACTAACACTACCCCTGAAAAGTTTGGGGTTGGCAAGATTTTTATTATTTTTAAATAAGGCGGCATTTATTATTGCAGAAATACAGTGAAATATTATTATAATTTAAAATAACTGTTTTCTATTTTAATATATTTTAAAATGTAATTTATTCCTGTGATGGTAAAGCTGAATTTTCAACATCATTACTCCAGTCTTCAGTGTCACATGATCCTTCAGAAATCATTCTAATATTCTGATTTGGTTCTCAAGAACACTGTTAATATCAGTGTTAAAACAGTTTATTATTAATGCTTCATATTTTTGTGGAAACCATGATATTTTTTTCAGAGTTCTTTGAATATAGAAAGTTCACAAGTGCATTTATTTGAAATAGAAATCACAATTTGCAACAATACGTGCTTCTTTATTGTCGCTTTTGATCAATTTAATGCATCCTTGCGGAATACATTTCAAAAGAGTGCACAAATGCTTACATTTGGCATTTCCTTAATATTTTGAAGTGGACCAAAGTTTGTTTAGCTAAAACAATCCAAAAGCTTGAAACCACAGCAACTTCGTTACAAAATCAGAAAATGCTTTTTTCCTGACCATTTTGTAAGACCTTTCTGCTGATTACAGTATGGACAAAATGAATTGTATAGCATTTGCTCTTAAACTGTAGGGAATGTTTAAATCATGTTCTATTTTACTACCAAAGTCTTAAATCACCTCAGAGTGTTTTCCTTTAAGTGCAAATCTAAAAGGTCAAAGAATAAATCCATTCTGAATACCAAGCATGTTCCCATCTGTTACAATGTGACCCTGAGTCCAGAATCAGCAACACCCTTGTGTTGCCTTTGATTATTAATTACAATAATTTACAATCAGAATGTCATTTTTATATATACAAATATAATTGTTAATTTGAACACTGCTTGTAGTTTACTCTTTGTAAGAATGCTTATAATCAATCATTAAAATGCTAATTATGTAAATCTAATCAGGTAAACCATGGGTTAGCTTTAAGTAGGGTCCTGTTTTGGAGTAGTACTGTTTTTATTATTCAATTAAATGAGTTTGAAAAACAGGAACAGGATATTAAGAATGTCATACAAATCTTCTTCCACTACACAGATCCAATGGAGTAATAATGCTCACACAAACGCATGGAGACCAGTGGTTGTGCTGTGATCTTTGCATTTGTAATGTGTCTTTTCCTTGTTATTTAAAAATTCCGCACCACAAGTGCACTTTTAATTTAAAGTAGTTCAGATTGCTAACTCTTACCAGTTACTCAAGTTCTATATGTGGTGTAACTTTGAATATAATCACAGTGTTAGCACTGACTGGATATAATCCTGCATTGTCTATGTTTTGTATGCCAAAAGAACTGCATTGATGTAAAAAAAAAAAATATGTCTAACGCAAACTGAAAGTACTACCAGTATTCAATAATTTAACACATGTGTTATGTAATAAAACACCATACTGTATTTATGTGGTCATCTATTTTGTGCTGAAAAAGAGGAGCATATTATATAAACTTTTTCTTATACCACAAACACCCACAATGCCTGTGCTTCTAGAGAAAGGGTTTCCATACAGAATTCATGTGTAACATGTTAATGTGTGTCATTCAGCTGTTTGTTTGATTCAGGGAAATGGAAAGGACACATCCCAGAGTCCACTGTGTGAAGAGCTGGGTTATGGCAGGAACGGGTGAAGATGTTGGAGTGAGATGGTGAGGATGATCAAAGAGAAGCGAACGAGTATTAAAGGGATAGTTCACTTTGAAATTAATTTTTGATATTTTTTAGCTTACCTCAAGGGCATCCAAGATGTAGGTGTCTGTTTCCACCTTTCACTGTGAAGATCTAAACATATTTAGATATACAGGAAATAGCAATGGAAGATGATTTCGATATATCTAAATATGTTTAGTGAAAGGTAAAACTTCCGAAATCTCTGTGTGAACAAAGAGTGATGTAGACGCGCAAGCGATCACTTCCGGCTCATGCGCAGACCGAAGCGCCCGTGCCTTCAGATCAGTTGGACATGGCTGTGGTTACACAAGGTAAAAACTATATAAATACTGTTCGTTTTCTCACACAAACCGCTCATTTCGTGTCTTAGGCCATCAATGTGTACTTACATTTATGAGTCATTAAATCATGTTTAATTTTGACTTCTCTGTGCATGCTCTTTGAGGTGGACCCCCCAAACCTGCATTATGACGGATAGACAACAATGGATTGACCGAAAAATATCAAAATTGAAAATACTGTTGAAACAAAGACACCTACATCTTGGATGCCCTTGAGGTAAGCTAAAACATATCAAAAATTAATTTCAAAGTGAACTATATGCCTTTAAAAGATGAGACATGAATTGGTTGGGGAGAGATTAAATAATATATAAATGGAACCAGGTCCTGATTTTCATGCTGACAAATGGGCGAGATCAGATGAGAGGGTATCCAAAACTCAGACCACAAGTGAATTTTTTAGATTTTTCTATATAATACTTTTTAATACTTTAGAAGCATTTTTAATGAAAAAAAAAAAATAATTGAAATGAGATTTTCAATTTTCAGATGCACAGCTGAACACTGCTGTGCCCTTTAAGCACCCTTTACTGCTTAAGGGTTCACGACAACACTGTACTAAAAACGGGAATTTTTTTCCTTTGCATTTTTTTTTTTTTTTTTGCTGCGTACAGACTACAACGGATTCACACGAATCTACAAAAACGGAAAAACATGCAGTGTTATGCTTGCCAGGACAGTAGTTGGCGATGACACTTTGTAAACAAACATACTTATGGACTGAACACACTATGCATGAGCTTGTCGTCACCATTTACACAATTAGCGTTTTTGTAGTTTACATGGAGACGGTAACAGTATGGTTGACAAAAACTTGTCAGGCCCCTAAAACGCTATTGTTGTGATTATAAATGAATGACCAAAACGCAAACAAAGTTTTCCGTTTTTAATTAAGAATGGTGTCATGTAAACATCAGAATCTTATACAAAAAGTCTCATGTAGCCAATTGGCTTTTTCGTTCCTTCAGCCGCCATGTTTAATTTATAATTACTCCTATACCTTTTACTATAAAGCAAAGAAAAGAGTCCTATAAAGCAAAGAAAATAGTGAATGCTACAAATTCACAGAAGCATCTTTTTATCTGCTTGCTAGCCAAAAGTAGCAGTCAGCTGATGTGAAAAACAAACGACGATTAGCATTTACGTTGAACGTAACTTGTTATAAAGCTTTTGCATTGGAAATTTTGTAGGTAAAAATGACATTCCTCAGCACAGGCACAGCTGGGTACTAATTCACCTAATAGGTTCCAAATGAGACATTGTTGCTTAGTTAGCATAGTGGTTAACCCTCTGTGTTAAATGGGCTTTGTTAGTTAAATGCAGTGTAGGCTTCCTTTCTCAACACCTAACCACACAATAAAGCATCTCTGCACCTATAAAACTTGTTTGGGTTTTAAAAAAAATGTTTTATGCTGACTTACCATAAATCATGCTCACTTGCCAAGCGCAGTAATAGTAGCTGTCTAGCCAAAAGGAATTTAATTGGTTAGATTCTGACACAAACTCATCATTGTGCATAGTGTATTTGCATGCAATTGTGTTTTTTTTCTTTCACTATGTGTAATAGGCTTGCAAGTGGTTTCGTTATGTGTATATGGCATTTTATTTCCTATTACTTCAGCAAAATTGTTGGCAAGTACGGACACACTTGATGCCAAAGCCTGAGTTTTTTTCCATTCAAGTTGTTATCTGCTATTTAAATCAAGCTATCCTTTTAGAGAAATTATATACTTCTTATAGGCTATATACACACTATATATATATATATAGCTATATAAAACAATCTTTTGAGTTACCACGTTGTTGCCTCATCACACCAACTCTGCTTCACATAGTCTCAATTACATAACATCCCACCAATTTTTTTTTATCTTTACTTTTGTAAAAGACTCCAGACAGAGTGACTAGGGTTTATCTAAATGAATATACTGTAAAATGCCTTTGCCGGAACGATTTGCATGCAATGAGGAACAGAGAGACGATGAAAGAAACGTCCTCCACTGTTTTACTCAACGCATTCTCACCCCCAAGGCGTCACCTTTTGACCATGCTTCAATATTCGACGCTTTAGGCGCCCTGCGTCAGTTACATGACGCGATCCTACGGCGTCATCTAATTGACACTAAAGGAAAAGCGTCGGGCGTCATCTAACTGACGCTAAAGGGCGCCTAAAGCGTCAGATATTGAAGCATGGTCAAAATGCTTCCCAGGGCGTCAGTTAGGTGACGCCTTGGGGGTGAGAATGGCCTGTTGGCCAGTTTGCCAGTGCCTGACCATTTCTGAAAGAATGTGGACTGTTCAGGGTTTTCACACATTTTCCTTGTTGTTTCATTTACTTCTTTGGGCATCTGGTGTGCCCAAAGAATTGTAGGAAATGCTTGTGGAAAACCCCTTGCGATTAAAATCGATGCATAAAAAGTGCTTGAAATCAACAGCAAGAAAGGAAGCGCTAATCATTGTACAATGTGCTATTGAATAAAAACGAAATAAAAAACATACACACACACGCACTAAAAAAAATGTTGTTGTTTTTAAAAAAATTCCAAGGGTTGTGGTTATTTGATCAAAAAAACGGCAAAACCTGTAATAATGTGAAATATCATTACAATTTAGACCTATTTTAATATTTTTTAAAACGTAATTTATTTCTGTGATGGCACATGATTCTTCAGAAATCATTGAAATATGCTGATTTGCTGCTCAAGAAACTTGTCTTATTATTATTAATGTTGAAAACAGTTATTTTTTGGAAACTGCCATTATTTTCAGGATGTCTTTACAAATGTCTTTACTGTCACCTTTGATCAATTTAATGCATTCTATCTGAATAAAAACACTAATTTCTTTAAAAAAAACTGACCCTAAACATTTGAATGATAGTGCATGTGATCATGGCAGGTCCTATGACATCAGTATTTACCTGGTGTTGCCATAATAATAAGGGCTGTGTGATCATCAAATAACACAGTCTCATCCCAAGAAGTCATATAACTGACGTCTTGGGACGTCTTTTGACCATAAATGGTTATGGCAGTTATGAGATGGACCTGCCTTGTAATGAACACTGGCAAGGCAATGTTTGTGTCAGTGTGCAAGAACAAATACTCAGGCACATGCAAGAGTATTTGTCTAGATGAGAGTTCACCACTAACCGCACTGGCTGTTCTAATGGCAGAGTTGGAGAACAGAGATGGTGGGATGCTGATTATATCCCAGAAGCCACTGGAGGGGCTCATGGGGTTTTGGCCACAGAATGTCAGTACTGGTGCTCCAAAAATCACAAAAATTGATTGTTGGTGGAAATGAACACCATATGATTTGTAGATTGGGTACAAATATTAGGCCCTCATGCACAGAAAGGACATTTTTTGCTTCATTTCAGTGTGTACACAGGCTGTTTCACAAAAGAAAAGAATATCTTATATATGTGGTGGGCACAGGCGCTAAATGAAATATGAAGCAAAACAAAATGTGAATAGGGCATGTTGAACGTCGCATGACCAGACCGGAACACTGATCTCATTGTATTTGCACAGCATAGAAAGGAGACTGGGGCTAGTTGTCACACGCTTGTTACTGTAACTGTATTGAATATTATTGTTTAAATCAATATCACACTTTTACTGATTCGCATTGTTTTGTTTAAATGTAGCTGAAAAGACTATTGGCTTTTTGATAATGGCAGGTTCCACTGTGACAATTTCTATAGCATTACAACATTCTGTGCACATGTGTTGTTTCTTTACACACCATTTTGGACTTTTAATTCAACCAATGTGTTATATTGGAAGGTCACATGTGATCACGTTTAACTGTAGTGTTATTGCAGGTTATGTGTATAATGCTCAGTTTCAGATTCCATTTGTGTGCTCAGCCATCATTTTCATAAAAGCAACTGAGGTTTTGGCACCTGTAGTGTGGAGTTCAATCTTGTGATTTACGGTGGCTTTAATGTCTGCCACGAAATCTCATTTTCCACTGTGGTTGTCTGTTCAGTTTGGTCGAGCAGTTTTATCCTGGTGTCATTGTTGATTTAAAAGAGAGAGAGAGGGGGAGAGAGAGAGCTTGGGGGGGGGGGGGTGATAGTATTTTTACTGATAAAAGCTGGACAAATGAAATAAAAGTATGAATGAACATTATGAATCACTCTATCATAAAGTAATGAGGTCCATTTTATATACATTCAGTCACATGATTGGTTGCTTGAATATTTACATAAATAAATGTGCAGCAGTGTTTTACAAACTGATAGAGTTATATTGCAATAAAGCTCCAGACCTCGAGGGGTAAGGTAATCCAAAGCACAGAATCTCTTTAGTTAACCACATCAGATGAAAAATAACGCCGTAAATCTGACCACAGTTGGCCATATTTCCCTGCTGTTAAGTTCCGGCCCACAGAGAAAGATCCTCATCGACTGGGAGAGTGAAACTTTTTCTTTTCAATTTCAAAATTAAATCATATTTTTTTTGCAGACATTCAGTGTAAGATACTTGCTGTCTTAATAATTTAACTGATCTTTATTTTTATTCTTAGTCTAGTAATTTATAATAAATCCTTCTTTTTGGAAGTATGACCTAAAAAATGTATTTAAGTAAAATGAGTAACATAATAATTTTCACCGGAAAATGTCATCTGAACTACTAAGAAACAGAGACTTTTGTTCTGGTTCTGACAGTAAATCACGCTGTATACGCATTATACTTTGTTCTCAAATTGTTAATGTTAACAACGTCCGCATTGCGTGATGTAATGTCCTTCCGATATGTATCCTTGTTTTTGCATAGGTCTGGTTGCAGTCACTTTTTTTCTGTAGCCACTCCGAAGTCCGAACGAAGTCTTTTGCATTTTACAGCGGGTGGTGTTCTGTGGTGTTTGTCGTTTGAACCTTTCTGGATCTGCCATCAAATTAATAAAACTTTATTTATTTTTTTATTTTTTATAACTTAAATAGACAGCTAGGCTTCTTACATGCTTGCTAACCTTTTTTAAAGGTGGGTCTCCACATTGCAGGTTATATATATATTTTTTTTACACTTTCTGTCGTGTAGTTCTCACGTTTGGAGAGGGTAGGCCTATATGCACTAAATGTATTCTACCCAACACAGCAACATTTTTTCTTCTCGGAATTAAAAGTATAACATTACAAATGCAGTGAACACATACTAATGTCTCCTAATCTGTAAGCACTAAAGCGCTAACCTATGGCACTGAAGTTACAGGAGTTTCTTTCCGTAGCAACGGAACTAGGTCGAGTATTTAAAAGTTTATGGGTAACACGGTTAACCTGGTTTAACGTCGATGTAATTGCCTACGTTGTTTTAGCGTACCTTTTGCTTAAACGAGGAGCTGGGGGACGCCGGAAAAAATAGACGTTTTGCTCATTAGGCTACTTCATTAATAAAAATGTGACATTTAGACATTTAGTTTTTTTTTTCGGTGTGGATCAAGGCAATTGAATCCTTTTCACCCTGAAAATAATAAATGTTTTTTGCAATTTAAATAAGAGAACATTTCTCGGTGATCGTCAATAAAACAAAATTCCATTTTTCTCGGTTTAATGAAAACCAATAGGTTATGGCAGAGGCGATTGCTTGTAGAATAGGTCAACATCCGGGTATCTTTCCACTGGAACGTGTTAACGCAAACGTGTAAGTTTCACGTTTGAGGGGGTAAACCGTGACATCTACACGTTTTGGAGCAACGTGATTATTTAACGTCTTGTCGTAGCCCAATTTAGCCACTTGTTAGCAAGGTTAGCAACCGCCTTTTACAAGACAAATAAGACCTTGAAAAATTACAAGGGTATACTGATGTAGGCCTATTTTATATTGTAAAATAAAATGTGAAGATATCTTGAGCTTGTGTTCACCACATACCTCATTTCATACATTTAACCAAAAAAACATTGACGACAGGATGACTGAAAATGCACAAATGCTTACTAGTTTCAAGGGGTTTTGGCCTATAAAAATCCGTCATCCCTGCTCCACTCTATTGACATGTTTGATGACATGGCAGCCGAGATTTGCAGCCTTCTATTTGAAACGGAAGCTGTGATAGTATTTTCTTCCCTGTTGTGATATAAAGACTAGGCTATTTGCAACTTCTGTTTAAAGCTGACTTTACTGTGCATAGTTTTGTCTACTTATTGTTGCTTTACCTATAAGATGGGTCATGCTGGCTAAAAAAACCCCCAGTGTTCATGAAGAGTACAAAGCATGTGACAGAGAGAGCCATATCTATTTGAGATTTTTCTAATTTCTCAGTTATTCTTATTAAAATCAATTTTATTCATGTAATTAAATATTAAAAGGGCAAAACAATCTTTCTTAAGATTACTTTTTCCAAAACTGGCTATATAAGTCTGACTTTATCTATAGTGACAATCCCCCGGTTTCATAGACAAGGCACACTCTAAAAAATGCTGGGTTGTTTTAACCCAATTTTGGGTAAAATATGGACAAACCCAGCCGTTGGGTTAAAAACGTAATCTAAAAGTGTAACCCAATGGCTGGGTTTGTCCATATTTTACCCAAAATTGGGTTAAAACAACCCAGCATTTTTTACTGACAAGAAGGTGTGACAGCAGTAAATCAAAAGTGACCAATGTGAGAAATGTGCTTTTTGCAGTCACCTGTGATTAATTAATTATAAAATAGTATTCAGCTGATCATGTCTCAACATGCAGTCCCCATGAAGAATCACTTCATGTGAAATACATCTAGGTTGCTGATACGATTGTAGTCTTCATTTCATGTGAATGAGACTTTTTGTTGTTGTTCAATTTATTTATTTAGGTAATATATATATATATATATATATATATATATATATATATATATTCTTTACTCATTAAATTACTATACAGCTAGAAAGTGCTGTGTAATAAGTATGAGTCATCAACAGATACCACAGGATACCAAGCTCTCTATTATTTATTTGACTTTAACTCATAGTGCCTCCCCCGCAAGTCTTACAGGAATGAAAAGGCCAAAGGAACTTGGTTTATCTGGAGAACAGCCACTACATAAACATTTCTCTATCAGGCACCTTGCCTCCCAGGAAATAGTTATTTGATTTCATAATAGCCTTAAAAACAAATGTCTGTATCCCATTTAGTTTCTTTCTACTGTTGAACACAAAAGAATATATTTTGAAGATTGTTGGTAACCAAACAGTTGATGGACACCATTGATTTCCAAAGTATGGAAATAAATTTGACAACGCATTCTCACCCCAAGGCATCACCTTTGACCATGCTTCAATATTTGACAGCGTCACTTACATGACGCGATCCTACGGCGTCATCTAACTGTTCGCTAAAGGAAAGCGTCAGTTAGAGGACGCGGTTAGGTTTAGGTGTGGGGTGGGGGTAGGGTACACGCGATCCTAGGGCGTCATCTAACTGACGCTAAAGGGCGCCTAAAGCGTCAGATATTGAAGCATGGTCAAATGCTTCCCAAGGCGTCAGTTAGGTGACGCCTTGGGGGTGAGAATGGGCTGAATTTGAAGTCAATAGGGTCGATCAACTTGTCATTCTTCAAAATATCTTCTTTTGTGTTCAACAGAAGACATTCATACAGGTTCAGAACAAATTAACAAAGGCTACTGTGTGTCTATGTATGATAGGTCAGACTGTTCTCTTGAACACACTTTTGCTATCAGTGGGAGTGAATGGCTAGAATTTTGGCCCTTGATTCCTTCAGTCCTCGGCTGCTGCTTACATCCTCCTTTCATTTTCAAGGAGAAACCAATAAACACAAGAGACTGGTTCTTCCACCCACACACTCTCTCAGTGACCGAAATACTTCTCAACTACAGAGACGCAGACCCTCCTCCTTTGTGTCCACTTCGACAACTCTACACCCGCTTCCAATCAGGACTGTATTTAAGGCACACGCAAGTGGGTATAGAAAAAGTGACTCAAATATCATTATGTCACGTTAATTTGTTTTTGAAATAAATGTGCCACACGTATAAAAGATAAAATTAGGAAGTTAGGTCTGGATTAATAGGCCTAAATCACCTAACTCATTAAACATGTCAACATATTTTAATGCTTAAACAAGCCTGTCATTTCATCATTTTTTTCCCCTCTATGTTTGAAATTCAGGTCATGAACATGGAAGGCATGAGGGTTTGAGCATTGCTGAAAAACTTTCAAAGCAAGCACAGGCAGCACAAAGGACACTTGTTTCTGGCTAATTGAATGTAAGAGGATGTGGACAGGCCCATTCAGACACACTGGCACAGGGCAAGTGCTGTCAGACACGTTGCTTGAAGGGCTTCGATTTAAAAGCCCTTCTTTCTAAATGTGTGGACGATTTGGTCTAATAATAATATTAATAATAATGATAATTATTATTGTAGTCTCATGTCTAGTTCATGTCTAATTTGATTGGATAAGTAGCTTTCTTAAAGTGCAACAGCACTCAAATGCTGACAAAAATAATACCACTTACTGATATTATTATGATTGGTGATGATGATTATTATTATATACAATTTAAATAAGTTACATTCACTGTTATTTGTTTGACCTTGACTTTCTAGCCATCCAATCACATAAATACTAGGGCTGTGCAAAAATTAATTGCGATTAATCGCATCCAAAATAAAAGTCTGTGTTTACATAATATATTTGTGTGTGCTGTAATTATTTTGTATATATAAAAACACACACATGCATGTATATATTTAAGAAAATGTGTTATTCATATATAAAATATTTATATTTATATAATATAGATTATTTCTATACACATATATATATATATATATATATATATATATACAAAATTTAAGCGCAAATAATTCTTAAATATATGCATGCATGCATAGGTATTTTTATATACAAAATAATTATATACAACACACATAAATATATTACGTAAACACAGACTTTTATTTTGGATGCGATTAATTGCAATTAATTTTTGCACAGCCCTAATAAATACATAAATCTAAAAGCAATTATATATTTGCCAGAATTCATATTCAATCATGTGTGTGTGAATGTTTGACATATGTTCTACAAATGTTTTGCACAAGTTTCTGTTAATTGTTGTGTCGGGTTTGTTTTGCTGTAGTAGGGGCATGAGCTGCATGTGGCTTTTCAGCTCAAAGAAAGATAAGGTAATCTTGAGACATTACTATGTTCTTCTGTCTGTTGTTCATTACTGTCTCCAGTAAATCTGTAAGGATCCCTTTGCCCCTGCCATTGGCTCATTACATCATAGTGTGGGAACCGTGTGGCCTGTTTCTGCCCCTTTGCTTACTTCCCCTTCTCTCACACTCAACTGGAAAACACCCCACTCTACTGAACCCTTGAAAATCTCGAGAGTCGATTTTACAATCCAGTTATGTCTTCATTTCACATCTGGGTGACTATTTTATTTTTTACATTTAAAAAAATCTTATGCTTACTAAGATTGCATTTGTTTGATAAAAAAGATACAATAAAAACAGTACTTGTGAAATATTACACTTTTCAGTTTTAACCCCCTCAGACCTGAATTATGTTTCAAGTTTCTGAAAAATATAAAAGTACATTTTCCCAGCTCATGAGGCTTCTATAAATGAAAAAAAAAAAATAATAATAATATAATTGCTTTCATTGTGATTTTTTTTGTCCATTCCAATGGACATCAGGTCTAAACAGGTGTACTTCCCAAAAATGTACCAACATGAAATAAATTAACAAACATAAAATTTGTTGGTCTATACTTTAAGCTTTTTCTCAAGGTCAAAAAAATTCCAGCAGTATACCATTTCAACTATAATTTTGAGGTTTTTGTTTTACAGATTGCACATTGTTTGCAACAAACTAAATATCTTTGAATCAATCAATCTGGTAGAAAAAAAAACGACAGTGGTACCCCTTTCGTTTTTTTTCCAGGTGAAAAATTAAGTTTCTCCAATCTTCTCAAAACTCTGGATTCTGATAGAGGGCCATGAGACTTAAACCTGAGTGCAAAAATGGAGGCTCTAGACCCTTCCAGAGCTGAGATATCGTAACTCAAAAATTCGACCCGAAAAAAAAAAACGACAGTGGTACCCCTTTCGTTTTTTTTTTCGGGTGAAAAATTAAGTTCCTTCAATCTTCTCAAAACTCTGGATTCTGATAGAGGGCCACGAGACTTAAACCTGAGTGCAAAAATGGAGGCTCTAGACCCTTCCAGAGCTGAGATATCGAAACTCAAAAATTCGACCCGAAAAAAAAACGACAGTGGTACCCCTTTCGGTTTTTTTTTTCGGGTGAAAAATTAAGTTCCTCCAATCTTCTCAAAACTCTGGATTATGATGGAGGGCCATGAGACTTAAACCTGAGTGCAAAAATGGAGGCTCTAGACCCTTCCAGAGCTGAGATATCGTAACTCAAAAATTCGACCCGAAAAAAAAAAAAAAACGACAGTGGTACCCCTTTCGTTTTTTTTTTCGGGTGAAAAATTAAGTTCCTTCAATCTTCTCAAAACTCTGGATTCTGATAGAGGGCCATGAGACTTAAACCTGAGTGCAAAAATGGAGGCTCTAGACCCTTCCAGAGCTGAGATATCAAAACTCAAAAATTCGACCCGAAAAAAAAACGACAGTGGTACCCCTTACGTTTTTTTTTTGGGGCAAAAAATTAAGTTTCTCCAATCTTCCCAAAACTCTGGATTCTGATAGAGGGCCATGAGACTTAGACCTGAGTGCAAAAATGGAGGCTCTAGCCCCTTCCAGAGCTGAGATATCGAAACTCAAAAATTGGGCCCGAAAAAAAAAACGACAGTGGTACCCCTTACGTGTTTTTTTTTTGGGCGAAAAATTAAGTTTCTCCAATCTTCCCAAAACTCTGGATTCTGATAGAGGGCCATGAGACTTAGACCTGAGTGCAAAAATGGAGGCTCTAGCGCCTTCCAGAGCTGAGATATCGAAACTCAAAAATTGGGCCCGAAAAAAAAACGACAGTGGTACCCCTTACGTTTTTTTTTTTGGGCGAAAAATTAAGTTTCTCCAATCTTCCCAAAACTCTGGATTCTGATAGAGGGCCATGAGACTTAGACCTGAGTGCAAAAATGGAGGTTCTAGCCCCTTCCAGAGCTGAGATATCGAAACTCAAAAATTGGGCCCGAAAAAAAAACGACAGTGGTACCCCTTACGTTTTCTTTTTTTTTTGGGCGAAAAATTTAGTTTCTCCAATCTTCCCAAAACTCTGGATTCTGATAGAGGGCCATGAGTCTTAGACCTGAGTGCAAAAATGGAGGCTCTAGCCCCTTCCAGAGCTGAGATATCGAAATTCAACAATTGGGCCCGAAAAAAAAAAACGACAGTGGTACCCCTTACGTTTTTTTTTTTGGGCGAAAAATTAAGTTTCTCCAATCTTCCCAAAACTCTGGATTCTGATAGAGGGCCATGAGACTTAGACCTGAGTGCAAAAATGGAGGCTCTAGCCCCTTCCAGAGCTGAGATATCGAAACTCAAAAATTGGGCCCGAAAAAAAAACGACAGTGGTACCCCTTACGTTTTTTTTTTTTTTTTGGCGAAAAATTAAGTTTCTCCAATCTTCCCAAAACTCTGGATTCTGATAGAGGGCCATGAGACTTAGACCTGAGTGCAAAAATGGAGGTTCTAGCCCCTTCCAGAGCTGAGATATCGAAACTCAAAAATTGGGCCCGAAAAAAAAAACGACAGTGGTACCCCTTACGTTTTTTTTTTTGGGCGAAAAATTAAGTTTCTCCAATCTTCCCAAAACTCTGGATTCTGATAGAGGTCCATGAGACTTAGACCTGAGTGCAAAAATGGAGGTTCTAGCCCCTTCCAGAGCTGAGATTTCGAAACTCAAAAATTTTGCCCGAAAAAAAAACGACAGTGGTACCCCTTACGGTTTTTTTTTTTTGGGCAAAAAAATAAGTTTCTCCAATCTTCCCAAAACTCTGGATTCTGATAGAGGGCCATGAGACTTAGACCTGAGTGCAAAAATGGAGGCTCTAGCCCCTTCCAGAGCTGAGATATCGAAACTCAAAAATTGGGCCCGAAAAAAAAACGACAGTGGTACCCCTTACGTTTTTTTTTTTTTGGGCGAAAAATTAAGTTTCTCCAATCTTCCCAAAACTCTGGATTCTGATAGAGGGCCATGAGACTTAGATCTGAGTGCAAAAATTGAGGCTCTAGCCCCTTCCAGAGCTGAGATATCGAAACTCAAAAATTGGGCCCGAAAAAAAAACGACAGTGGTACCCCTTACGTTTTTTTTTTTTGGGCAAAAAATTAAGTTTCTCCAATCTTCCCAAAACTCTGGATTCTGATAGAGGGTCATGTGACTTAGACCTGAGTGCAAAAATGGAGGCTCTAGCCCCTTCCAGAGCTGAGATATCGAAATTCAAAAATTGGGCCCGAAAAAAAAAACGACAGTGGTACCCCTTATGTTTTTTTTTTTTTTTGGGCGAAAAATTAAGTTTCTCCAATCTTCCCAAAACTCTGGATTCTGATAGAGGGCCATGAGACTTAGACCTGAGTGCAAAAATGGAGGCTCTAGCCCCTTCCAGAGCTGAGATATCGAAACTCAAAAATTGGGCCCGAAAAAAAAAACGACAGTGGTACCCCTTACGTTTTTTTTTTTTTTTGGCGAAAAATTAAGTTTCTCCAATCTTCCCAAAACTCTGGATTCTGATAGAGGGCCATGAGACTTAGACCTGAGTGCAAAAATGGAGGTTCTAGCCCCTTCCAGAGCTGAGATATCGAAACTCAAAAATTGGGCCCGAAAAAAAAACGACAGTGGTACCCCTTACGTTTTTTTTTTTTTGGGCGAAAAATTAAGTTTCTCCAATCTTCCCAAAACTCTGGATTCTGATAGAGGGCCATGAGACTTAGACCTGAGTGCAAAAATGGAGGCTCTAGCCCCTTCCAGAGCTGAGATTTCGAAACTCAAAAATTTTGCCCGAAAAAAAAACGACAGTGGTACCCCTTACATTTTTTTTTTTTGGGCGAAAAATTAAGTTTCTCCAATCTTCCCAAAACTCTGGATTCTGATAGAGGGCCATGAGACTTAGACCTGAGTGCAAAAATGGAGGCTCTAGCCCCTTCCAGAGCTGAGATATCGAAACTCAAAAATTGGGCCCGAAAAAAAACGACAGTGGTACCCCTTACGTTTTTTTTTTTTGGGCGAAAAATTAAGTTTCTCCAATCTTCCCAAAACTCTGGATTCTGATAGAGGGCCATGAGACTTAGACCTGAGTGCAAAAATGGAGGCTCTAGCCCTTTCCAGAGCTGAGATATCGAAACTCAAAAATTGGGCCCGAAAAAAAAACGACAGTGGTACCCCTTACGGTTTTTTTTTTGGGCAAAAAATTAAGTTTCTCCAATCTTCCCAAAACTCTGGATTCTGATAGAGGGCCATGAGACTTAGACCTGAGTGCAAAAATGGAGGCTCTAGCCCCTTCCAGAGGCGAGATATCGAAATTCAAAAATTGGGCCCGAAAAAAAAACGACAGTGGTACCCCTTACGTTTTTTTTTTTTTGGGCGAAAAATTAAGTTTCTCCAATCTTCCCAAAACTCTGGATTCTGATAGAGGGCCATGAGACTTAGACCTGAGTGCAAAAATGGAGGCTCTAGCCCCTTCCAGAGCTGAGATATCGAAACTCAAAAATTGGGCCCGAAAAAAAAAAACGACAGTGGTACCCCTTACGTTTTTTTTTTTTTTGGCGAAAAATTAAGTTTCTCCAATCTTCCCAAAACTCTGGATTCTGATAGAGGGCCATGAGACTTAGACCTGAGTGCAAAAATGGAGGTTCTAGCCCCTTCCAGAGCTGAGATATCGAAACTCAAAAATTGGGCCCGAAAAAAAAACGACAGTGGTACCCCTTACGTTTTCTTTTTTTGGGCGAAAAATTAAGTTTCTCCAATCTTCCCAAAACTCTGGATTCTGATAGAGGGCCATGAGACTTAGACCTGAGTGCAAAAATGGAGGCTCTAGCCCCTTCCAGAGCTGAGATTTCGAAACTCAAAAATTTTGCCCGAAAAAAAAACGACAGTGGTACCCCTTACGTTTTTTTTTTTTTGGGCGAAAAATTAAGTTTCTCCAATCTTCCCAAAACTCTGGATTCTGATAGAGGGCCATGAGACTTAGACCTGAGTGCAAAAATGGAGGCTCTAGCCCCTTCCAGAGCTGAGATATCGAAACTCAAAAATTGGGCCCGAAAAAAAAACGACAGTGGTACCCCTTACGTTTTTTTTTTTGGGCGAAAAATTAAGTTTCTCCAATCTTCCCAAAACTCTGGATTCTGATAGAGCGCCATGAGACTTAGACCTGAGTGCAAAAATGGAGGCTCTAGCCCCTTTCAGAGCTGAGATATCGAAACTCAAAAATTGGGCCCGAAAAAAAAACGACAGTGGTACCCCTTACGTTTTTTTTTTTGGGCAAAAAATTAAGTTTCTCCAATCTTCCCAAAACTCTGGATTCTGATAGAGGGCCATGAGACTTAGACCTGAGTGCAAAAATGGAGGCTCTAGCCCCTTCCAGAGCTGATATATCGAAACTCAAAAATTGGGCCTGAAAAAAAAACGACAGTGGTACCCCTTACGTTTTTTTTTTTTTGGGCGAAAAATTAAGTTTCTCCAATCTTCCCAAAACTCTGGATTCTGATAGAGGGCCATGAGACTTAGATCTGAGTGCAAAAATGGAGGCTCTAGCCCCTTCCAGAGCTGAGATATCGAAACTCAAAAATTGGGCCCGAAAAAAAAAACGACAGTGGTACCCCTTACGTTTTTTTTTTTGGGCGAAAAATTAAGTTTCTCCAATCTTCCCAAAACTCTGGATTCTGATAGAGGGCCATGAGACTTAGACCTGAGTGCAAAAATGGAGGCTCTAGCCCTTTCCAGAGCTGAGATATCGAAACTCAAAAATTGGGCCCGAAAAAAAAACGACAGTGGTACCCCTTACGGTTTTTTTTTTGGGCAAAAAATTAAGTTTCTCCAATCTTCCCAAAATTCTGGATTCTGATAGAGGGCCATGAGACTTAGACCTGAGTGCAAAAATGGAGGCTCTAGCCCCTTCCAGAGGCGAGATATCGAAATTCAAAAATTGGGCCCGAAAAAAAAACGACAGTGGTACCCCTTACGTTTTTTTTTTTGGGGCGAAAAATTAAGTTTCTCCAATCTTCCCAAAACTCTGGATTCTGATAGAGGGCCATGAGACTTAGACCTGAGTGCAAAAATGGAGGCTCTAGCCCCTTCCAGAGCTGAGATATCGAAACTCAAAAATTGGGCCCGAAAAAAAAAACGACAGTGGTACCCCTTACGTTTTTTTTTTTTTGGCGAAAAATTAAGTTTCTCCAATCTTCCCAAAACTCTGGATTCTGATAGAGGGCCATGAGACTTAGACCTGAGTGCAAAAATGGAGGTTCTAGCCCCTTCCAGAGCTGAGATATCGAAACTCAAAAATTGGGCCCGAAAAAAAAACGACAGTGGTACCCCTTACGTTTTTTTTTTTTGGGCGAAAAATTAAGTTTCTCCAATCTTCCCAAAACTCTGGATTCTGATAGAGGGCCATGAGACTTAGACCTGAGTGCAAAAATGGAGGCTCTAGCTCCTTCCAGAGCTGAGATATCGAAACTCAAAAATTGGGCCCGAAAAAAAAACGACAGTGGTACCCCTTACGTTTTTTTTTTTTGGGCGAAAAATTAAGTTTCTCCAATCTTCCCAAAACTCTGGATTCTGATAGAGGGCCATGAGACTTAGACCTGAGTGCAAAAATGGAGGCTCTAGCCCTTTCCAGAGCTGAGATATCGAAACTCAAAAATTGGGCCCGAAAAAAAAACGACAGTGGTACCCCTTACGGTTTTTTTTTTGGGCAAAAAATTAAGTTTCTCCAATCTTCCCAAAAACTCTGGATTCTGATAGAGGGCCATGAGACTTAGACCTGAGTGCAAAAATGGAGGCTCTAGCCCCTTCCAGAGGCGAGATATCGAAATTCAAAAATTGGGCCCGAAAAAAAAACGACAGTGGTACCCCTTACGTTTTTTTTTTTTGGGCGAAAAATTAAGTTTCTCCAATCTTCCCAAAACTCTGGATTCTGATAGAGGGCCATGAGACTTAGACCTGAGTGCAAAAATGGAGGCTCTAGCCCCTTCCAGAGCTGAGATATCGAAACTCAAAAATTGGGCCCGAAAAAAAAAACGACAGTGGTACCCCTTACGTTTTTTTTTTTGGGGCGAAAAATTAAGTTTCTCCAATCTTCCCAAAACTCTGGATTCTGATAGAGGGCCATGAGACTTAGACCTGAGTGCAAAAATGGAGGTTCTAGCCCCTTCCAGAGCTGAGATATCGAAACTCAAAAATTGGGCCCGAAAAAAAAATGACAGTGGTACCCCTTACGTTTTTTTTTTTTTTGGCGAAAAATTAAGTTTCTCCAATCTTCCCAAAACTCTGGATTCTGATAGAGGGCCATGAGACTTAGACCTGAGTGCAAAAATGGAGGCTCTAGCCCCTTCCAGAGCTGAGATATCGAAACTCAAAAATTGGGCCCGAAAAAAAAACGACAGTGGTACCCCTTACTTTTTTTTTTTTTGGGCGAAAAATTAAGTTTCTCCAATCTTCCCAAAACTCTGGATTCTGATAGAGGGCCATGAGACTTAGACCTGAGTGCAAAAATGGAGGTTCTAGCCCCTTCCAGAGCTGAGATATCGAAACTCAAAAATTGGGCCCGAAAAAAAAAAACGACAGTGGTACCCCTTACGTTTTTTTTTTGGGCAAAAAATTAAGTTTCTCCAATCTTCCCAAAACTCTGGATTCTGATAGAGGGCCATGAGACTTAGACCTGAGTGCAAAAATGGAGGCTCTAGCCCCTTCCAGAGCTGAGATATCGAAATTCAACAATTGGGCCCGAAAAAAAAACGACAGTGGTACCCCTTACGTTTTTTTTTTTGGGCGAAAAATTAAGTTTGTCCAATCTTCCAAAAACTCTGGATTCTGATAGAGGGCCATGAGACTTAGACCTGAGTGCAAAAAGGGAGGCTCTAGCGCCTTCCAGAGCTGAGATATCGAAACTCAAAAATTGGGCCCGAAAAAAAAACGACAGTGGTACCCCTTACGTTTTTTTTTTTGGGCGAAAAATTAAGTTTCTCCAATCTTCCCAAAACTCTGGATTCTGATAGAGGGCCATGAGACTTAGACCTGAGTGCAAAAATGGAGGTTCTAGCCCCTTCCAGAGCTGAGATATCGAAACTCAAAAATTGGGCCCGAAAAAAAAACGACAGTGGTACCCCTTACATTTTTTTTTTTTGGGCGAAAAATTTAGTTTCTCCAATATTCCCAAAACTCTGGATTCTGATAGAGGGCCATGAGACTTAGACCTGAGTGCAAAAATGGAGGCTCTAGCCCCTTCCAGAGCTGAGATATCGAAACTCAAAAATTGGGCCCGAAAAAAAAAACGACAATGGTACCCCTTACGTTTTTTTTTTTTGGGGCGAAAAATTAAGTTTCTCCAATCTTCCCAAAACTCTGGATTCTGATAGAGGGCCATGAGACTTAGACCTGAGTGCAAAAATGGAGGCTCTAGCCCCTTCCAGAGCTGAGATATCGAAACTCAAAAATTTGGCCCGAAAAAAAAACCGACAGTGGTACCCCTTACGTTTTTTTTTTTGGGCGAAATATTAAGTTTCTCCAATCTTCCCAAAACTCTTGATTCTGATAGATGGCCATGAGACTTAGACCTGAGTGCAAAAATGGAGGCTCTAGCCCCTTCCAGAGCTGAGATATCGAAACTCAAAAATTGGGCCCGAAAAAAAAAACGACAGTGGTACCCCTTAGGTTTTTTTTTGGGGCGAAAAATTAAGTTTCTCCAATCTTCCCAAAACTCTGGATTCTGATAGAGGGCCATGAGACTTAGATCTGAGTGCAAAAATGGAGGCTCTAGCCCCTTCCAGAGCTGAGATATCGAAACTCAAAAATTGGGCCCGAAAAAAAAAACGACAGTGGTACCCCTTACGTTTTTTTTTTTTGGGGCGAAAAATTAAGTTTCTCCAATCTTCCCAAAACTCTGGATTCTGATAGAGGGCCATGAGACTTAGACCTGAGTGCAAAAATGGAGGCTCTAGCCCCTTCCAGAGCTGAGATATCGAAACTCAAAAATTGGGCCCGAAAAAAAAACGACAGTGGTACCCCTTACGTTTTTTTTTTTTGGGCGAAAAATTAAGTTTCTCCAATCTTCCCAAAACTCTGGATTCTGATAGAGGGCCATGAGACTTAGATCTGAGTGCAAAAATTGAGGCTCTAGCCCCTTCCAGAGCTGAGATATCGAAACTCAAAAATTGGGCCCGAAAAAAAAACGACAGTGGTACCCCTTACGGTTTTTTTTTTTGGGCAAAAAATTAAGTTTCTCCAATCTTCCCAAAACTCTGGATTCTGATAGAGGGCCATGAGACTTAGACCTGAGTGCAAAAATGGAGGCTCTAGCCCCTTCCAGAGCTGAGATATCGAAATTCAAAAATTGGGCCCGAAAAAAAAAACGACAGTGGTACCCCTTACGTTTTTTTTTTTTTGGGCGAAAAATTAAGTTTCTCCAATCTTCCCAAAACTCTGGATTCTGATAGAGGGCCATGAGACTTAGACCTGAGTGCAAAAATGGAGGCTCTAGCCCCTTCCAGAGCTGAGATATCGAAACTCAAAAATTGGGCCCGAAAAAAAAACGACAGTGGTACCCCTTACGTTTTTTTTTTTTTTGGCGAAAAATTAAGTTTCTCCAATCTTCCCAAAACTCTGGATTCTGATAGAGGGCCATGAGACTTAGACCTGAGTGCAAAAATGGAGGTTCTAGCCCCTTCCAGAGCTGAGATATCGAAACTCAAAAATTGGGCCCGAAAAAAAAACGACAGTGGTACCCCTTACGTTTTTGTTTTTTTTGGGCGAAAAATTAAGTTTCTCCAATCTTCCCAAAACTCTGGATTCTGATAGAGGGCCATGAGACTTAGACCTGAGTGCAAAAATGGAGGCTCTAGCCCCTTCCAGAGCTGAGATTTCGAAACTCAAAAATTTTGCCCGAAAAAAAAAACGACAGTGGTACCCCTTACGTTTTTTTTTTTTGGGCGAAAAATTAAGTTTCTCCAATCTTCCCAAAACTCTGGATTCTGATAGAGGGCCATGAGACTTAGACCTGAGTGCAAAAATGGAGGCTCTAGCCCCTTCCAGAGCTGAGATATCGAAACTCAAAAATTGGGCCCGAAAAAAAAACGACAGTGGTACCCCTTACGTTTTTTTTTTTGGGCGAAAAATTAAGTTTCTCCAATCTTCCCAAAACTCTGGATTCTGATAGAGGGCCATGAGACTTAGACCTGAGTGCAAAAATGGAGGCTCTAGCCCTTTCCAGAGCTGAGATATCGAAACTCAAAAATTGGGCCCGAAAAAAAAACGACAGTGGTACCCCTTACGGGTTTTTTTTTGGGCAAAAAATTAAGTTTCTCCAATCTTCCCAAAACTCTGGATTCTGATAGAGGGCCATGAGACTTAGACCTGAGTGCAAAAATGGAGGCTCTAGCCCCTTCCAGAGGCGAGATATCGAAATTCAAAAATTGGGCCCGAAAAAAAAACGACAGTGGTACCCCTTACGTTTTTTTTTTTTGGGCGAAAAATTAAGTTTCTCCAATCTTCCCAAAACTCTGGATTCTGATAGAGGGCCATGAGACTTAGACCTGAGTGCAAAAATGGAGGCTCTAGCCCCTTCCAGAGCTGAGATATCGAAACTCAAAAATTGGGCCCGAAAAAAAAAACGACAGTGGTACCCCTTACGTTTTTTTTTTTTTTGGCGAAAAATTAAGTTTCTCCAATCTTCCCAAAACTCTGGATTCTGATAGAGGGCCATGAGACTTAGACCTGAGTGCAAAAATGGAGGCTCTAGCCCTTTCCAGAGCTGAGATATCGAAATTCAAAAATTGGGCCCGAAAAAAAAACGACAGTGGTACCCCTTACGTTTTTTTTTTTTGGGGCGAAAAATTAAGTTTCTCCAATCTTCCCAAAACTCTGGATTCTAATAGAGAGCCATGAGACTTAGACCTGAGTGCAAAAATGGAGGCTCTAGCCCTTTCCAGAGCTGAGATATCGAAATTCAAAAATTGGGCCCGAAAAAAAAACGACAGTGGTACCCCTTACGGTTTTTTTTTTTTTGGGCGAAAAATTAAGTTTCTCCAATCTTCCCAAAACTCTGGATTCTGATAGAGGGCCATGAGACTTAGACCTGAGTGCAAAAATGGAGGCTCTAGCCCCTTCCAGAGCTGAGATATCGAAACTCAAAAATTGGGCCTGAAAAAAAAACGACAGTGGTACCCCTTACGTTTTTTTTTTTGGGCGAAAAATTAAGTTTCTCCAATCTTCCCAAAACTCTGGATTCTGATAGAGGGCCATGAGACTTAGACCTGAGTGCAAAAATGGAGGCTCTAGCCCCTTCCAGAGCTGAGATATCGAAACTCAAAAATTGGGCCCGAAAAAAAAACGACAGTGGTACCCCTTACGTTTTTTTTTTTTGGGCGAAAAATTAAGTTTCTCCAATCTTCCCAAAACTCTGGATTCTGATAGAGGGCCATGAGACTTAGACCTGAGTGCAAAAATGGAGGCTCTAGCCCCTTCCAGAGCTGAGATATCGAAACTCAAAAATTGGGCCCGAAAAAAAAACGACAGTGGTACCCCTTACGTTTTTTTTTTTGGGCGAAAAATTAAGTTTCTCCAATCTTCCCAAAACTCTGGATTCTGATAGAGGGCCATGAGACTTAGACCTGAGTGCAAAAATGGAGGCTCTAGCCCCTTCCAGAGCTGAGATATCGAAACTCAAAAATTGGGCCCGAAAAAAAAACGAAAGTGGTACCCCTTAAGTTTTTTTTTTGGGTGAAAAATTAAGTTTCTCCAATCTTCCCAAAACTCTGGATTCTGATAGAGGGCCATGAGACTTAGACCTGAGTGCAAAAATGGAGGCTCTAGCCCCTTCCAGAGCTGAGATATCGAAACTCAAAAATTGGGCCCGAAAAAAAAACGACAGTGGTACCCCTTACGTTTTTTTTTTTTGGGCGAAAAATTAAGTTTCTCCAATCTTCCCAAAACTCTGGATTCTGATAGAGGGCCATGAGACTTAGACCTGAGTGCAAAAATGGAGGCTCTAGCCCCTTCCAGAGCTGAGATATCGAAACTCAAAAATTGGGCCCGAAAAAAAAAACGACAGTGGTACCCCTTACGTTTTTTTTTTTTGGGCGAAAAATTAAGTTTCTCCAATCTTCCCAAAACTCTGGATTCTGATAGAGGGCCATGAGACTTAGACCTGAGTGCAAAAAATTGAGGCTCTAGCCCCTTCCAGAGCTGAGATATCGAAACTCAAAAATTGGGCCCGAAAAAAAAAAACGACAGTGGTACCCCTTACGTTTTTTTTGGGGGGGCGAAAAATTAAGTTTCTCCAATCTTCCCAAAACTCTGGATTCTGATAGAGGGCCATGAGACTTAGACCTGAGTGCAAAAATGGAGGCTCTAACCCCTTCCAGAGCTGAGATTTCGAAACTCAAAAATTTTGCCCGAAAAAAAACGACAGTGGTACCCCTTACGTTTTTTTTTTTTTGGGCGAAAAATTAAGTTTCTCCAATCTTCCCAAAACTCTGGATTCTGATAGAGGGCCATGAGACTTAGACCTGAGTGCAAAAATGGAGGCTCTAGCCCCTTCCAGAGCTGAGATATCGAAACTCAAAAATTGGGCCCGAAAAAAAAACGACAGTGGTACCCCTTACGTTTTTTTTTTTTTGGGCGAAAAATTAAGTTTCTCCAATCTTCCCAAAACTCTGGATTCTGATAGAGGGCCATGAGACTTAGACCTGAGTGCAAAAATGGAGGCTCTAGCCCCTTCCAGAGCTGAGATATCGAAACTCAAAAATTGGGCCCGAAAAAAAAACGACAGTGGTACCCCTTACGGTTTTTTTTTTTGGGGCAAAAAATTAAGTTTCTCCAATCTTCCCAAAACTCTGGATTCTGATAGAGGGCCATGAGACTTAGACCTGAGTGCAAAAATGGAGGCTCTAGCCCCTTCCAGAGCTGATATATCGAAACTCAAAAATTGGGCCTGAAAAAAAAACGACAGTGGTACCCCTTACGTTTTTTTTTTTTTGGGCGAAAAATTAAGTTTCTCCAATCTTCCCAAAACTCTGGATTCTGATAGAGGGCCATGAGACTTAGACCTGAGTGCAAAAATGGAGGCTCTAGCCCTTTCCAGAGGTGAGATATCGAAATTCAAAAATTGGGCCCGAAAAAAAAACGACAGTGGTACCCCTTACGTTTTTTTTTTTGGGCGAAAAATTAAGTTTCTCCAATCTTCCCAAAACTCTGGATTCTGATAGAGGGCCATGAGACTTAGACCTGAGTGCAAAAATGGAGGCTCTAGACCCTTCCAGAGCCGAGATATCGAAACGCAAAAATTGGGCCCGAAAAAAAAACGACAGTGGTACCCCTTACGTTTTTTTTTTTTTTGGGCGAAAAATTAAGTTTCTCCAATCTTCCCAAAACTCTGGATTCTGATAGAGGGCCACGAGACTTAGACCTGAGTGCAAAAATGAAGGCTCTAGCCCTTTCCAGAGCTGAGATATCGAAATTCAAAAATTGGGCCCGAAAAAAAAAACGACAGTGGTACCCCTTACGTTTTTTTTTTTGGGCGAAAAATTAAGTTTCTCCAATCTTCCCAAAACTCTGGATTCTGATAGAGGGCCATGAGACTTAGACCTGAGTGCAAAAATGGAGGCTCTAGCCCCTTCCAGAGCTGAGATATCGAAACTCAAAAATTGGGCCCGAAAAAAAAAAACGACAGTGGTACCCCTTACGTTTTTTTTTTTTGGGCGAAAAATTAAGTTTCTCCAATCTTCCCAAAACTCTGGATTCTGATAGAGGGCCATGAGACTTAGACCTGAGTGCAAAAATGGAGGCTCTAGCCCTTTCCAGAGCTGAGATATCGAAATTCAAAAATTGGGCCCGAAAAAAAAAACGACAGTGGTACCCCTTACGTTTTTTTTTTGGGCGAAAAATTAAGTTTCTCCAATCTTCCCAAAACTCTGGATTCTGATAGAGGCCCATGAGACTTAGACCTGAGTGCAAAAATGGAGGCTCTAGCCCCTTCCAGAGCTGAGATATCGAAACTCAAAAATTGGGCCCGAAAAAAAAAAACGACAGTGGTACCCCTTACGTTTTTTTTTATTGGGCGAAAAATTAAGTTTCTCCAATCTTCCCAAAACTCTGGATTCTGATAGAGGGCCATGAGACTTAGACCTGAGTGCAAAAATGGAGGCTCTAGCCCTTTCCAGAGCTGAGATATCGAAATTCAAAAATTGGGCCCGAAAAAAAAAACGACAGTGGTACCCCTTACGTTTTTTTTTTTGGGCGAAAAATTAAGTTTCTCCAATCTTCCCAAAACTCTGGATTCTGATAGAGGGCCATGAGACTTAGACCTGAGTGCAAAAATGGAGGCTCTAGCCCCTTCCAGAGCTGAGATATCGAAACTCAAAAATTGGGCCCGAAAAAAAAAACGACAGTGGTACCCCTTACGTTTTTTTTTTTTGGGCGAAAAATTAAGTTTCTCCAATCTTCCCAAAACTCTGGATTCTGATAGAGGGCCATGAGACTTAGACCTGAGTGCAAAAATGGAGGCTCTAGCCCCTTCCAGAGCTGAGATATTGAAACTCAAAAATTGGGCCCGAAAAAAAAACGACAGTGGTACCCCTTACGTTTTTTTTTTTGGGCGAAAAATTAAGTTTCTCCAATCTTCCCAAAACTCTGGATTCTGATAGAGGGCCATGAGACTTAGACCTGAGTGCAAAAATGGAGGCTCTAGCCCCTTCCAGAGCTGAGATATCGAAACTCAAAAATTGGGCCCGAAAAAAAAACCACAGTGGTACCCCTTAAGTTTTTTTTTGGGGCGAAAAATTAAGTTTCTCCAATCTTCCCAAAACTCTGGATTCTGATAGAGGGCCATGGGACTTAGACCTGAGTGCAAAAATGGAGGCTCTAGCCCCTTCCAGAGCTGAGATATCGAAACTCAAAAATTGGGCCCGAAAAAAAAACGACAGTGGTACCCCTTACGTTTTTTTTTTTTGGGCGAAAAATTAAGTTTCTCCAATCTTCCCAAAACTCTGGATTCTGATAGAGGGCCATGAGACTTAGACCTGAGTGCAAAAATGGAGGCTCTAGCCCCTTCCAGAGCTGAGATATCGAAACTCAAAAATTGGGCCCGAAAAAAAAAAACGACAGTGGTACCCCTTACGTTTTTTTTTTTTTTGGGCGAAAAATTAAGTTTCTCCAATCTTCCCAAAACTCTGGATTCTGATAGAGGGCCATGAGACTTAGACCTGAGTGCAAAAATGGAGGCTCTAGCCCCTTCCAGAGCTGAGATATCGAAACTCAAAAATTGGGCCCGAAAAAAAAACCACAGTGGTACCCCTTAAGTTTTTTTTTTGGGCGAAAAATTAAGTTTCTCCAATCTTCCCAAAACTCTGGATTCTGATAGAGGGCCATGGGACTTAGACCTGAGTGCAAAAATGGAGGCTCTAGCCCCTTCCAGAGCTGAGATATCGAAACTCAAAAATTGGGCCCGAAAAAAAACGACAGTGGTACCCCTTACGGTTTTTTTTTTTTTTGGGCGAAAAATTAAGTTTCTCAAATCTTCCCAAAACTCTGGATTCTAATAGAGGGCCATGAGACTTAGACCTGAGTGCAAAAATGGAGGCTCTAGCCCCTTCCAGAGCTGAGATATCGAAACTCAAAAATTGGGCCCGAAAAAAAAACGACAGTGGTACCCCTTACGTTTTTTTTTTTGGGCGAAAAATTAAGTTTCTCCAATCTTCCCAAAACTCTGGATTCTGATAGAGGGCCATGAGACTTAGACCTGAGTGCAAAAATGGAGGCTCTAGCCCCTTCCAGAGCTGAGATATCGAAACTCAAAAATTGGGCCCGAAAAAAAAAACGACAGTGGTACCCCTTAGGTTTTTTTTTTGGGCGAAAAATTAAGTTTCTCCAATCTTCCCAAAACTCTGGATTCTGATAGAGGGCCATGAGACTTAGACCTGAGTGCAAAAATGGAGGCTCTAGCCCCTTCCAGAGCTGAGATATCGAAACTCAAAAATTGGGCCCGAAAAAAAAAACGACAGTGGTACCCCTTACGTTTTTTTGTTTTTTTTTGGGCGAAAAATTAAGTTTCTCCAATCTTCCCAAAACTCTGGATTCTGATAGAGGGCCATGAGACTTAGACCTGAGTGCAAAAATGGAGGTTTTAGCCCCTTCCAGAGCTGAGATATCGAAACTCAAAAATTGGGCCCGAAAAAAAAAACGACAGTGGTACCCCTTACGTTTTTTTTTTTTGGGCGAAAAATTAAGTTTCTCCAATCTTCCCAAAACTCTGGATTCTGATAGAGGGCCATGAGACTTAGACCTGAGTGCAAAAATGGAGGCTCTAGCCCCTTCCAGAGCTGAGATATCGAAACTCAAAAATTGGGCCCGAAAAAAAAACGACAGTGGTACCCCTTACGTTTTTTTTTTTGGGCGAAAAATTAAGTTTCTCCAATCTTCCCAAAACTCTGGATTCTGATAGAGGGCCATGAGACTTAGACCTGAGTGCAAAAATGGAGGCTCTAGCCCCTTCCAGAGCTGAGATATCGAAACTCAAAAATTGGGCCCGAAAAAAAAAAACGACAGTGGTACCCCTTACGTTGTTTTTTTTTTGGGCGAAAAATTAAGTTTCTCCAATCTTCCCAAAACTCTGGATTCTGATAGAGGGCCATGAGACTTAGACCTGAGTGCAAAAATGGAGGCTCTAGCCCCTTCCAGAGCTGAGATATCGAAACTCAAAAATTGGGCCCGAAAAAAAAAACGACAGTGGTACCCCTTACGTTTTTTTTTTTTGGGCGAAAAATTAAGTTTCTCCAATCTTCCCAAAACTCTGGATTCTGATAGAGGGCCATGAGACTTAGACCTGAGTGCAAAAATGGAGGCTCTAGCCCCTTCCAGAGCTGAGATATCGAAACTCAAAAATTGGGCCCGAAAAAAAAAACGACAGTGGTACCCCTTACGTTGTTTTTTTTTGGGGCGAAAAATTAAGTTTCTCCAATCTTCCCAAAACTCTGGATTCTGATAGAGGGCCATGAGACTTAGACCTGAGTGCAAAAATGGAGGCTCTAGCCCCTTCCAGAGCTGAGATATCGAAACTCAAAAATTGGGCCCGAAAAAAAAACGACAGTGGTACCCCTTACGTTTTTTTTTTTTTTTGGGCGAAAAATTAAGTTTCTCCAATCTTCCAAAACTCTGGATTTTGATAGAGGGCCATGAGACTTAGACCTGAGTGCAAAAATGGAGGCTCTAGCCCCTTCCAGAGCTGAGATATCGAAACTCAAAAATTGGGCCCGAAAAAAAAACGACAGTGGTACCCCTTACGTTTTTTTTTTTTGGGGCGAAAAATTAAGTTTCTCCAATCTTCCCAAAACTCTGGATTCTGATAGAGGGCCATGAGACTTAGACCTGAGTGCAAAAATGGAGGCTCTAGCCCCTTCCAGAGCTGAGATATCGAAACTCAAAAATTGGGCCCGAAAAAAAAAACGACAGTGGTACCCCTTACGTTTTTTTTTTTTTGGGCGAAAAATTAAGTTTTTCCAATCCTCCCAAAACTCTGGATTCTGATAGAGGGCCATGAGACTTAGACCTGAGTGCAAAAATGGAGGCTCTAGCCCCTTCCAGAGCTGAGATATCGAAACTCAAAAATTGGGCCCGAAAAAAAAACGACAGTGGTACCCCTTACGTTTTTTTTTTTTTGGGCGAAAAATTAAGTTTCTCCAATCTTCCCAAAACTCTGGATTCTGATAGAGGGCCATGAGACTTAGACCTGAGTGCAAAAATGGAGGCTCTAGCCCCTTCCAGAGCTGAGATATCGAAACTCAAAAATTGGGCCCGAAAAAAAAACGACAGTGGTACCCCTTACGTTTTTTTTTTTTGGGCGAAAAAATTAAGTTTCTCCAATCTTCCCAAAACTCTGGATTCTGATAGAGGGCCATGAAACTTAGACCTGAGTGCAAAAATGGAGGCTCTAGCCCCTTCCAGAGCTGAGATATCGAAACTCAAAAATTGGGCCCGAAAAAAAAACGACAGTGGTACCCCTTACGTTTTTTTTTTTTTTGGGCGAAAAATTAAGTTTCTCCAATCCTCCCAAAACTCTGGATTCTGATAGAGGGCCATGAGACTTAGACCTGAGTGCAAAAATGGAGGCTCTAGCCCCTTCCAGAGCTGAGATATCGAAACTCAAAAATTGGGCCCGAAAAAAAAAAACGACAGTGGTACCCCTTACGTTTTTTTTTTGGGCAAAAAATTAAGTTTCTCCAATCTTCCCAAAACTCTGGATTCTGATAGAGGGCCATGAGACTTAGACCTGAGTGCAAAAATGGAGGCTCTAGCCCCTTCCAGAGCTGAGATATCGAAACTCAAAAATTGGGCCCGAAAAAAAAAAACGACAGTGGTACCCCTTACGTTTTTTTTTTTGGGCGAAAAATTAAGTTTCTCCAATCTTCCCAAAACTCTGGATTCTGATAGAGGGCCATGAGACTTAGACCTGAGTGCAAAAATGGAGGCTCTAGCCCCTTCCAGAGCTGAGATATCGAAACTCAAAAATTGGGCCCGAAAAAAAAAAGACAGTGGTACCCCTTACGTTTTTTTTTTTGGGCAAAAAATTACGTTTCTCCAATCTTCCCAAAACTCTGGATTCTGATAGAGGGCCATGAGACTTAGACCTGAGTGCAAAAATGGAGGCTCTAGCCCCTTCCAGAGATGAGATATCGAAACTCAAAAAGTGGGCCCGAAAAAAAAACGACAGTGGTACCCCTTACGTTTTTTTTTTTTTGGGCAAAAAATTAAGTTTCTCCAATCTTCCCAAAACTCTGGATTCTGATAGAGGGCCATGAGACTTAGACCTGAGTGCAAAAATGGAGGCTCTAGCCCCTTCCAGAGCTGAGATATCGAAACTCAAAAATTGGGCCCGAAAAAAAAAACGACAGTGGTACCCCTTACGTTTTTTTTTTGGGCGAAAAATTAAGTTTCTCCAATCCTCCCAAAACTCTCGATTCTGATAGAGGGCCATGAGACTTAGACCTGAGTGCAAAAATGGAGGCTCTAGCCCCTTCCAGAGCTGAGATATCGAAACTCAAAAATTGGGCCCGAAAAAAAAAAACCTCAGTGGTACCCCTTACGTTTTTTTTTTTTGGGCGAAAAATTAAGTTTCTCCAATCTTCCCAAAACTCTGGATTCTGATAGAGGGCCATGAGACTTAGACCTGAGTGCAAAAATGGAGGCTCTAGCCCCTTCCAGAGCTGAGATATCGAAACTCAAAAATTGGGCCCGAAAAAAAAACGACAGTGGTACCCCTTACGTTTTCTTTTTTTTTTGGGCGAAAAATTTAGTTTCTCCAATCTTCCCAAAACTCTGGATTCTGATAGAGGGCCATGAGTCTTAGACCTGAGTGCAAAAATGGAGGCTCTAGCCCCTTCCAGAGCTGAGATATCGAAATTCAACAATTGGGCCCGAAAAAAAAAAACGACAGTGGTACCCCTTACGTTTTTTTTTTTGGGCGAAAAATTAAGTTTCTCCAATCTTCCCAAAACTCTGGATTCTGATAGAGGGCCATGAGACTTAGACCTGAGTGCAAAAATGGAGGCTCTAGCCCCTTCCAGAGCTGAGATATCGAAACTCAAAAATTGGGCCCGAAAAAAAAAACGACAGTGGTACCCCTTACGTTTTTTTTTTTTTTTTGGCGAAAAATTAAGTTTCTCCAATCTTCCCAAAACTCTGGATTCTGATAGAGGGCCATGAGACTTAGACCTGAGTGCAAAAATGGAGGTTCTAGCCCCTTCCAGAGCTGAGATATCGAAACTCAAAAATTGGGCCCGAAAAAAAAAACGAAAGTGGTACCCCTTACGTTTTTTTTTTTGGGCGAAAAATTAAGTTTCTCCAATCTTCCCAAAACTCTGGATTCTGATAGAGGTCCATGAGACTTAGACCTGAGTGCAAAAATGGAGGCTCTAGCCCCTTCCAGAGCTGAGATTTCGAAACTCAAAAATTTTGCCCGAAAAAAAAACGACAGTGGTACCCCTTACGGTTTTTTTTTTTTGGGCAAAAAAATAAGTTTCTCCAATCTTCCCAAAACTCTGGATTCTGATAGAGGGCCATGAGACTTAGACCTGAGTGCAAAAATGGAGGCTCTAGCCCCTTCCAGAGCTGAGATATCGAAACTCAAAAATTGGGCCCGAAAAAAAAACGACAGTGGTACCCCTTACGTTTTTTTTTTTTGGGCGAAAAATTAAGTTTCTCCAATCTTCCCAAAACTCTGGATTCTGATAGAGGGCCATGAGACTTAGATCTGAGTGCAAAAATTGAGGCTCTAGCCCCTTCCAGAGCTGAGATATCGAAACTCAAAAATTGGGCCCGAAAAAAAAACGACAGTGGTACCCCTTACGGTTTTTTTTTTTTGGGCAAAAAATTAAGTTTCTCCAATCTTCCCAAAACTCTGGATTCTGATAGAGGGTCATGAGACTTAGACCTGAGTGCAAAAATGGAGGCTCTAGCCCCTTCCAGAGCTGAGATATCGAAATTCAAAAATTGGGCCCGAAAAAAAAAACGACAGTGGTACCCCTTATGTTTTTTTTTTTTTTGGGCGAAAAATTAAGTTTCTCCAATCTTCCCAAAACTCTGGATTCTGATAGAGGGCCATGAGACTTAGACCTGAGTGCAAAAATGGAGGCTCTAGCCCCTTCCAGAGCTGAGATATCGAAACTCAAAAATTGGGCCCGAAAAAAAAACGACAGTGGTACCCCTTACGTTTTTTTTTTTTTTTGGCGAAAATTTAAGTTTCTCCAATCTTCCCAAAACTCTGGATTCTGATAGAGGGCCATGAGACTTAGACCTGAGTGCAAAAATGGAGGTTCTAGCCCCTTCCAGAGCTGAGATATCGAAACTCAAAAATTGGGCCCGAAAAAAAAACGACAGTGGTACCCCTTACGTTTTTTTTTTTTTGGGCGAAAAATTAAGTTTCTCCAATCTTCCCAAAACTCTGGATTCTGATAGAGGGCCATGAGACTTAGACCTGAGTGCAAAAATGGAGGCTCTAGCCCCTTCCAGAGCTGAGATTTCGAAACTCAAAAATTTTGCCCGAAAAAAAAACGACAGTGGTACCCCTTACATTTTTTTTTTTTGGGCGAAAAATTAAGTTTCTCCAATCTTCCCAAAACTCTGGATTCTGATAGAGGGCCATGAGACTTAGACCTGAGTGCAAAAATGGAGGCTCTAGCCCCTTCCAGAGCTGAGATATCGAAACTCAAAAATTGGGCCCGAAAAAAAAACGACAGTGGTACCCCTTACGTTTTTTTTTTTTTTTGGCGAAAATTTAAGTTTCTCCAATCTTCCCAAAACTCTGGATTCTGATAGAGGGCCATGAGACTTAGACCTGAGTGCAAAAATGGAGGTTCTAGCCCCTTCCAGAGCTGAGATATCGAAACTCAAAAATTGGGCCCGAAAAAAAAACGACAGTGGTACCCCTTACGTTTTTTTTTTTTTGGGCGAAAAATTAAGTTTCTCCAATCTTCCCAAAACTCTGGATTCTGATAGAGGGCCATGAGACTTAGACCTGAGTGCAAAAATGGAGGCTCTAGCCCCTTCCAGAGCTGAGATTTCGAAACTCAAAAATTTTGCCCGAAAAAAAAACGACAGTGGTACCCCTTACATTTTTTTTTTTTGGGCGAAAAATTAAGTTTCTCCAATCTTCCCAAAACTCTGGATTCTGATAGAGGGCCATGAGACTTAGACCTGAGTGCAAAAATGGAGGCTCTAGCCCCTTCCAGAGCTGAGATATCGAAACTCAAAAATTGGGCCCGAAAAAAAACGACAGTGGTACCCCTTACGTTTTTTTTTTTTGGGCGAAAAATTAAGTTTCTCCAATCTTCCCAAAACTCTGGATTCTGATAGAGGGCCATGAGACTTAGACCTGAGTGCAAAAATGGAGGCTCTAGCCCTTTCCAGAGCTGAGATATCGAAACTCAAAAATTGGGCCCGAAAAAAAAACGACAGTGGTACCCCTTACGGTTTTTTTTTTGGGCAAAAAATTAAGTTTCTCCAATCTTCCCAAAACTCTGGATTCTGATAGAGGGCCATGAGACTTAGACCTGAGTGCAAAAATGGAGGCTCTAGCCCCTTCCAGAGGCGAGATATCGAAATTCAAAAATTGGGCCCGAAAAAAAAACGACAGTGGTACCCCTTACGTTTTTTTTTTTTGGGCGAAAAATTAAGTTTCTCCAATCTTCCCAAAACTCTGGATTCTGATAGAGGGCCATGAGACTTAGACCTGAGTGCAAAAATGGAGGCTCTAGCCCCTTCCAGAGCTGAGATATCGAAACTCAAAAATTGGGCCCGAAAAAAAAAACGACAGTGGTACCCCTTACGTTTTTTTTTTTTTTGGCGAAAAATTAAGTTTCTCCAATCTTCCCAAAACTCTGGATTCTGATAGAGGGCCATGAGACTTAGACCTGAGTGCAAAAATGGAGGTTCTAGCCCCTTCCAGAGCTGAGATATCGAAACTCAAAAATTGGGCCCGAAAAAAAAACGACAGTGGTACCCCTTACGTTTTCTTTTTTTGGGCGAAAAATTAAGTTTCTCCAATCTTCCCAAAACTCTGGATTCTGATAGAGGGCCATGAGACTTAGACCTGAGTGCAAAAATGGAGGCTCTAGCCCCTTCCAGAGCTGAGATTTCGAAACTCAAAAATTTTGCCCGAAAAAAAAACGACAGTGGTACCCCTTACGTTTTTTTTTTTTTGGGCGAAAAATTAAGTTTCTCCAATCTTCCCAAAACTCTGGATTCTGATAGAGGGCCATGAGACTTAGACCTGAGTGCAAAAATGGAGGCTCTAGCCCCTTCCAGAGCTGAGATATCGAAACTCAAAAATTGGGCCCGAAAAAAAAACGACAGTGGTACCCCTTACGTTTTTTTTTTTGGGCGAAAAATTAAGTTTCTCCAATCTTCCCAAAACTCTGGATTCTGATAGAGGGCCATGAGACTTAGACCTGAGTGCAAAAATGGAGGCTCTAGCCCCTTTCAGAGCTGAGATATCGAAACTCAAAAATTGGGCCCGAAAAAAAAACGACAGTGGTACCCCTTACGTTTTTTTTTTTGGGCAAAAAATTAAGTTTCTCCAATCTTCCCAAAACTCTGGATTCTGATAGAGGGCCATGAGACTTAGACCTGAGTGCAAAAATGGAGGCTCTAGCCCCTTCCAGAGCTGATATATCGAAACTCAAAAATTGGGCCTGAAAAAAAAACGACAGTGGTACCCCTTACGTTTTTTTTTTTTTGGGCGAAAAATTAAGTTTCTCCAATCTTCCCAAAACTCTGGATTCTGATAGAGGGCCATGAGACTTAGATCTGAGTGCAAAAATGGAGGCTCTAGCCCCTTCCAGAGCTGAGATATCGAAACTCAAAAATTGGGCCCGAAAAAAAAAACGACAGTGGTACCCCTTACGTTTTTTTTTTTGGGCGAAAAATTAAGTTTCTCCAATCTTCCCAAAACTCTGGATTCTGATAGAGGGCCATGAGACTTAGACCTGAGTGCAAAAATGGAGGCTCTAGCCCTTTCCAGAGCTGAGATATCGAAACTCAAAAATTGGGCCCGAAAAAAAAAACGACAGTGGTACCCCTTACGGTTTTTTTTTTGGGCAAAAAATTAAGTTTCTCCAATCTTCCCAAAATTCTGGATTCTGATAGAGGGCCATGAGACTTAGACCTGAGTGCAAAAATGGAGGCTCTAGCCCCTTCCAGAGGCGAGATATCGAAATTCAAAAATTGGGCCCGAAAAAAAAACGACAGTGGTACCCCTTACGTTTTTTTTTTTGGGGCGAAAAATTAAGTTTCTCCAATCTTCCCAAAACTCTGGATTCTGATAGAGGGTCATGAGACTTAGACCTGAGTGCAAAAATGGAGGCTCTAGCCCCTTCCAGAGCTGAGATATCGAAACTCAAAAATTGGGCCCGAAAAAAAAAACGACAGTGGTACCCCTTACGTTTTTTTTTTTTGGGCGAAAAATTAAGTTTCTCCAATCTTCCCAAAACTCTGGATTCTGATAGAGGGCCATGAGACTTAGACCTGAGTGCAAAAATGGAGGTTCTAGCCCCTTCCAGAGCTGAGATATCGAAACTCAAAAATTGGGCCCGAAAAAAAAACGACAGTGGTACCCCTTACGTTTTTTTTTTTTTTTGGCGAAAAATTAAGTTTCTCCAATCTTCCCAAAACTCTGGATTCTGATAGAGGGCCATGAGACTTAGACCTGAGTGCAAAAATGGAGGCTCTAGCCCCTTCCAGAGCTGAGATATCGAAACTCAAAAATTGGGCCCGAAAAAAAAACGACAGTGGTACCCCTTACTTTTTTTTTTTTGGGCGAAAAATTAAGTTTCTCCAATCTTCCCAAAACTCTGGATTCTGATAGAGGGTCATGAGACTTAGACCTGAGTGCAAAAATGGAGGTTCTAGCCCCTTCCAGAGCTGAGATATCGAAACTCAAAAATTGGGCCCGAAAAAAAAAAACGACAGTGGTACCCCTTACGTTTTTTTTTTGGGCAAAAAATTAAGTTTCTCCAATCTTCCCAAAACTCTGGATTCTGATAGAGGGCCATGAGACTTAGACCTGAGTGCAAAAATGGAGGCTCTAGCCCCTTCCAGAGCTGAGATATCGAAATTCAACAATTGGGCCCGAAAAAAAAACGACAGTGGTACCCCTTACGTTTTTTTTTTTGGGCGAAAAATTAAGTTTGTCCAATCTTCCAAAAACTCTGGATTCTGATAGAGGGCCATGAGACTTAGGCCTGAGTGCAAAAAGGGAGGCTCTAGCGCCTTCCAGAGCTGAGATATCGAAACTCAAAAATTGGGCCCGAAAAAAAAACGACAGTGGTACCCCTTACGTTTTTTTTTTTGGGCGAAAAATTAAGTTTCTCCAATCTTCCCAAAACTCTGGATTCTGATAGAGGGCCATGAGACTTAGACCTGAGTGCAAAAATGGAGGTTCTAGCCCCTTCCAGAGCTGAGATATCGAAACTCAAAAATTGGGCCCGAAAAAAAAACGACAGTGGTACCCCTTACATTTTTTTTTTTTTGGGCGAAAAATTTAGTTTCTCCAATATTCCCAAAACTCTGGATTCTGATAGAGGGCCATGAGACTTAGACCTGAGTGCAAAAATGGAGGCTCTAGCCCCTTCCAGAGCTGAGATATCGAAACTCAAAAATTGGGCCCGAAAAAAAAAACGACAGTGGTACCCCTTACGTTTTTTTTTTTTGGGGCGAAAAATTAAGTTTCTCCAATCTTCCCAAAACTCTGGATTCTGATAGAGGGCCATGAGACTTAGACCTGAGTGCAAAAATGGAGGCTCTAGCCCCTTCCAGAGCTGAGATATCGAAACTCAAAAATTTGGCCCGAAAAAAAAACCGACAGTGGTACCCCTTACGTTTTTTTTTTTGGGCGAAATATTAAGTTTCTCCAATCTTCCCAAAACTCTTGATTCTGATAGATGGCCATGAGACTTAGACCTGAGTGCAAAAATGGAGGCTCTAGCCCCTTCCAGAGCTGAGATATCGAAACTCAAAAATTGGGCCCGAAAAAAAAAACGACAGTGGTACCCCTTAGGTTTTTTTTTGGGGCGAAAAATTAAGTTTCTCCAATCTTCCCAAAACTCTGGATTCTGATAGAGGGCCATGAGACTTAGACCTGAGTGCAAAAATGGAGGCTCTAGCCCCTTCCAGAGCTGAGATATCGAAACTCAAAAATTGGGCCCGAAAAAAAAAAACGACAGTGGTACCCCTTACGTTTTTTTTTTGGGGGGCGAAAAATTAAGTTTCTCCAATCTTCCCAAAACTCTGGATTCTGATAGAGGGCCATGAGACTTAGACCTGAGTGCAAAAATGGAGGCTCTAGCCCCTTCCAGAGCTGAGATATCGAAACTCAAAAATTGGGCCCGAAAAAAAAACGACAGTGGTACCCCTTACGTTTTTTTTTTTTGGGCGAAAAATTAAGTTTCTCCAATCTTCCCAAAACTCTGGATTCTGATAGAGGGCCATGAGACTTAGATCTGAGTGCAAAAATTGAGGCTCTAGCCCCTTCCAGAGCTGAGATATCGAAACTCAAAAATTGGGCCCGAAAAAAAAACGACAGTGGTACCCCTTACGGTTTTTTTTTTTGGGCAAAAAATTAAGTTTCTCCAATCTTCCCAAAACTCTGGATTCTGATAGAGGGCCATGAGACTTAGACCTGAGTGCAAAAATGGAGGCTCTAGCCCCTTCCAGAGCTGAGATATCGAAATTCAAAAATTGGGCCCGAAAAAAAAACGACAGTGGTACCCCTTACGTTTTTTTTTTTTGGGCGAAAAATTAAGTTTCTCCAATCTTCCCAAAACTCTGGATTCTGATAGAGGGCCATGAGACTTAGACCTGAGTGCAAAAATGGAGGCTCTAGCCCCTTCCAGAGCTGAGATATCGAAACTCAAAAATTGGGCCCGAAAAAAAAACGACAGTGGTACCCCTTACGTTTTTTTTTTTTTGGCGAAAAATTAAGTTTCTCCAATCTTCCCAAAACTCTGGATTCTGATAGAGGGCCATGAGACTTAGACCTGAGTGCAAAAATGGAGGTTCTAGCCCCTTCCAGAGCTGAGATATCGAAACTCAAAAATTGGGCCCGAAAAAAAAACGACAGTGGTACCCCTTACGTTTTTTTTTTTTTTGGGCGAAAAATTAAGTTTCTCCAATCTTCCCAAAACTCTGGATTCTGATAGAGGGCCATGAGACTTAGACCTGAGTGCAAAAATGGAGGCTCTAGCCCCTTCCAGAGCTGAGATTTCGAAACTCAAAAATTTTGCCCGAAAAAAAAACGACAGTGGTACCCCTTACGTTTTTTTTTTTTGGGCGAAAAATTAAGTTTCTCCAATCTTCCCAAAACTCTGGATTCTGATAGAGGGCCATGAGACTTAGACCTGAGTGCAAAAATGGAGGCTCTAGCCCCTTCCAGAGCTGAGATATCGAAACTCAAAAATTGGGCCCGAAAAAAAAACGACAGTGGTACCCCTTACGTTTTTTTTTTTGGGCGAAAAATTAAGTTTCTCCAATCTTCCCAAAACTCTGGATTCTGATAGAGGGCCATGAGACTTAGACCTGAGTGCAAAAATGGAGGCTCTAGCCCTTTCCAGAGCTGAGATATCGAAACTCAAAAATTGGGCCCGAAAAAAAAACAACAGTGGTACCCCTTACGGTTTTTTTTTTGGGCAAAAAATTAAGTTTCTCCAATCTTCCCAAAACTCTGGATTCTGATAGAGGGCCATGAGACTTAGACCTGAGTGCAAAAATGGAGGCTCTAGCCCCTTCCAGAGGCGAGATATCGAAATTCAAAAATTGGGCCCGAAAAAAAAACGACAGTGGTACCCCTTACGTTTTTTTTTTTTTTGGGCGAAAAATTAAGTTTCTCCAATCTTCCCAAAACTCTGGATTCTGATAGAGGGCCATGAGACTTAGACCTGAGTGCAAAAATGGAGGCTCTAGCCCCTTCCAGAGCTGAGATATCGAAACTCAAAAATTGGGCCCGAAAAAAAAAACGACAGTGGTACCCCTTACGTTTTTTTTTTTTTGGCGAAAAATTAAGTTTCTCCAATCTTCCCAAAACTCTGGATTCTGATAGAGGGCCATGAGACTTAGACCTGAGTGCAAAAATGGAGGCTCTAGCCCCTTCCAGAGCTGAGATATCGAAACTCAAAAATTGGGCCCGAAAAAAAAACGACAGTGGTACCCCTTACGTTTTTTTTTTTTTGGGCGAAAAATTAAGTTTCTCCAATCTTCCCAAAACTCTGGATTCTGATAGAGGGCCATGAGACTTAGACCTGAGTGCAAAAATGGAGGCTCTAGCCCCTTCCAGAGCTGAGATATCGAAACTCAAAAATTGGGCCCGAAAAAAAAACGACAGTGGTACCCCTTACGTTTTTTTTTTTGGGGCGAAAAATTAAGTTTCTCCAATCTTCCCAAAACTCTGGATTCTGATAGAGGGCCATGAGACTTAGACCTGAGTGCAAAAATGGAGGCTCTAGCCCCTTCCAGAGCTGAGATATCGAAACTCAAAAATTGGGCCCGAAAAAAAAACGAAAGTGGTACCCCTTAAGTTTTTTTTTTGGGTGAAAAATTAAGTTTCTCCAATCTTCCCAAAACTCTGGATTCTGATAGAGGGCCATGAGACTTAGACCTGAGTGCAAAAATGGAGGCTCTAGCCCCTTCCAGAGCTGAGATATCGAAACTCAAAAATTGGGCCCGAAAAAAAAACGACAGTGGTACCCCTTACGTTTTTTTTTTTTGGGCGAAAAATTAAGTTTCTCCAATCTTCCCAAAACTCTGGATTCTGATAGAGGGCCATGAGACTTAGACCTGAGTGCAAAAATGGAGGCTCTAGCCCCTTCCAGAGCTGAGATATCGAAACTCAAAAATTGGGCCCGAAAAAAAAACGACAGTGGTACCCCTTACGTTTTTTTTTTTTGGGCGAAAAATTAAGTTTCTCCAATCTTCCCAAAACTCTGGATTCTGATAGAGGGCCATGAGACTTAGACCTGAGTGCAAAAATGGAGGCTCTAGCCCCTTCCAGAGCTGAGATATCGAAACTCAAAAAATTGGGCCCGAAAAAAAAACGAAAGTGGTACCCCTTAAGTTTTTTTTTTGGGTGAAAAATTAAGTTTCTCCAATCTTCCCAAAACTCTGGATTCTGATAGAGGGCCATGAGACTTAGACCTGAGTGCAAAAATGGAGGCTCTAGCCCCTTCCAGAGCTGAGATATCGAAACTCAAAAATTGGGCCCGAAAAAAAAACGACAGTGGTACTCCTTACGTTTTTTTTTTTTGGGCGAAAAATTAAGTTTCTCCAATCTTCCCAAAACTCTGGATTCTGATAGAGGGCCATGAGACTTAGACCTGAGTGCAAAAAATTGAGGCTCTAGCCCCTTCCAGAGCTGAGATATCGAAACTCAAAAATTGGGCCCGAAAAAAAAAACGACAGTGGTACCCCTTACGTTTTTTTTGGGGGGGCGAAAAATTAAGTTTCTCCAATCTTCCCAAAACTCTGGATTCTGATAGAGGGCCATGAGACTTAGACCTGAGTGCAAAAATGGAGGCTCTAACCCCTTCCAGAGCTGAGATTTCGAAACTCAAAAATTTTGCCCGAAAAAAAACGACAGTGGTACCCCTTACGTTTTTTTTTTTTTGGGCGAAAAATTAAGTTTCTCCAATCTTCCCAAAACTCTGGATTCTGATAGAGGGCCATGAGACTTAGACCTGAGTGCAAAAATGGAGGCTCTAGCCCCTTCCAGAGCTGAGATATCGAAACTCAAAAATTGGGCCCGAAAAAAAAACGACAGTGGTACCCCTTACGTTTTTTTTTTTTTTGGGCGAAAAATTAAGTTTCTCCAATCTTCCCAAAACTCTGGATTCTGATAGAGGGCCATGAGACTTAGACCTGAGTGCAAAAATGGAGGCTCTAGCCCCTTCCAGAGCTGAGATATCGAAACTCAAAAATTGGGCCCGAAAAAAAAACGACAGTGGTACCCCTTACGGTTTTTTTTTTTTGGGCAAAAAATTAAGTTTCTCCAATCTTCCCAAAACTCTGGATTCTGATAGAGGGCCATGAGACTTAGACCTGAGTGCAAAAATGGAGGCTCTAGCCCCTTCCAGAGCTGATATATCGAAACTCAAAAATTGGGCCTGAAAAAAAAACGACAGTGGTACCCCTTACGTTTTTTTTTTTTTGGGCGAAAAATTAAGTTTCTCCAATCTTCCCAAAACTCTGGATTCTGATAGAGGGCCATGAGACTTAGACCTGAGTGCAAAAATGGAGGCTCTAGCCCTTTCCAGAGGTGAGATATCGAAATTCAAAAATTGGGCCCGAAAAAAAAACGACAGTGGTACCCCTTACGTTTTTTTTTTTGGGCGAAAAATTAAGTTTCTCCAATCTTCCCAAAACTCTGGATTCTGATAGAGGGCCATGAGACTTAGACCTGAGTGCAAAAATGGAGGCTCTAGACCCTTCCAGAGCCGAGATATCGAAACGCAAAAATTGGGCCCGAAAAAAAAACGACAGTGGTACCCCTTACGTTTTTTTTTTTTTGGGCGAAAAATTAAGTTTCTCCAATCTTCCCAAAACTCTGGATTCTGATAGAGGGCCACGAGACTTAGACCTGAGTGCAAAAATGAAGGCTCTAGCCCTTTCCAGAGCTGAGATATCGAAATTCAAAAATTGGGCCCGAAAAAAAAAACGACAGTGGTACCCCTTACGTTTTTTTTTTTGGGCGAAAAATTAAGTTTCTCCAATCTTCCCAAAACTCTGGATTCTGATAGAGGGCCATGAGACTTAGACCTGAGTGCAAAAATGGAGGCTCTAGCCCCTTCCAGAGCTGAGATATCGAAACTCAAAAATTGGGCCCGAAAAAAAAAAACGACAGTGGTACCCCTTACGTTTTTTTTTTTTGGGCGAAAAATTAAGTTTCTCCAATCTTCCCAAAACTCTGGATTCTGATAGAGGGCCATGAGACTTAGACCTGAGTGCAAAAATGGAGGCTCTAGCCCTTTCCAGAGCTGAGATATCGAAATTCAAAAATTGGGCCCGAAAAAAAAAACGACAGTGGTACCCCTTACGTTTTTTTTTTGGGCGAAAAATTAAGTTTCTCCAATCTTCCCAAAACTCTGGATTCTGATAGAGGCCCATGAGACTTAGACCTGAGTGCAAAAATGGAGGCTCTAGCCCCTTCCAGAGCTGAGATATCGAAACTCAAAAATTGGGCCCGAAAAAAAAAAACGACAGTGGTACCCCTTACGTTTTTTTTATTGGGCGAAAAATTAAGTTTCTCCAATCTTCCCAAAACTCTGGATTCTGATAGAGGGCCATGAGACTTAGACCTGAGTGCAAAAATGGAGGCTCTAGCCCTTTCCAGAGCTGAGATATCGAAATTCAAAAATTGGGCCCGAAAAAAAAAACGACAGTGGTACCCCTTACGTTTTTTTTTTTGGGCGAAAAATTAAGTTTCTCCAATCTTCCCAAAACTCTGGATTCTGATAGAGGGCCATGAGACTTAGACCTGAGTGCAAAAATGGAGGCTCTAGCCCCTTCCAGAGCTGAGATATCGAAACTCAAAAATTGGGCCCGAAAAAAAAAACGACAGTGGTACCCCTTACGTTTTTTTTTTTTGGGGCGAAAAATTAAGTTTCTCCAATCTTCCCAAAACTCTGGATTCTGATAGAGGGCCATGAGACTTAGACCTGAGTGCAAAAATGGAGGCTCTAGCCCCTTCCAGAGCTGAGATATTGAAACTCAAAAATTGGGCCCGAAAAAAAAACGACAGTGGTACCCCTTACGTTTTTTTTTTTGGGCGAAAAATTAAGTTTCTCCAATCTTCCCAAAACTCTGGATTCTGATAGAGGGCCATGAGACTTAGACCTGAGTGCAAAAATGGAGGCTCTAGCCCCTTCCAGAGCTGAGATATCGAAACTCAAAAATTGGGCCCGAAAAAAAACCACAGTGGTACCCCTTAAGTTTTTTTTTGGGGCGAAAAATTAAGTTTCTCCAATCTTCCCAAAACTCTGGATTCTGATAGAGGGCCATGGGACTTAGACCTGAGTGCAAAAATGGAGGCTCTAGCCCCTTCCAGAGCTGAGATATCGAAACTCAAAAATTGGGCCCGAAAAAAAAACGACAGTGGTACCCCTTACGTTTTTTTTTTTTGGGCGAAAAATTAAGTTTCTCCAATCTTCCCAAAACTCTGGATTCTGATAGAGGGCCATGAGACTTAGACCTGAGTGCAAAAATGGAGGCTCTAGCCCCTTCCAGAGCTGAGATATCGAAACTCAAAAATTGGGCCCGAAAAAAAAAAACGACAGTGGTACCCCTTACGTTTTTTTTTTTTTGGGCGAAAAATTAAGTTTCTCCAATCTTCCCAAAACTCTGGATTCTGATAGAGGGCCATGAGACTTAGACCTGAGTGCAAAAATGGAGGCTCTAGCCCCTTCCAGAGCTGAGATATCGAAACTCAAAAATTGGGCCCGAAAAAAAAACCACAGTGGTACCCCTTAAGTTTTTTTTTTGGGCGAAAAATTAAGTTTCTCCAATCTTCCCAAAACTCTGGATTCTGATAGAGGGCCATGGGACTTAGACCTGAGTGCAAAAATGGAGGCTCTAGCCCCTTCCAGAGCTGAGATATCGAAACTCAAAAATTGGGCCCGAAAAAAAACGACAGTGGTACCCCTTACGGTTTTTTTTTTTTTGGGCGAAAAATTAAGTTTCTCAAATCTTCCCAAAACTCTGGATTCTAATAGAGGGCCATGAGACTTAGACCTGAGTGCAAAAATGGAGGCTCTAGCCCCTTCCAGAGCTGAGATATCGAAACTCAAAAATTGGGCCCGAAAAAAAAACGACAGTGGTACCCCTTACGTTTTTTTTTTTGGGCGAAAAATTAAGTTTCTCCAATCTTCCCAAAACTCTGGATTCTGATAGAGGGCCATGAGACTTAGACCTGAGTGCAAAAATGGAGGCTCTAGCCCCTTCCAGAGCTGAGATATCGAAACTCAAAAATTGGGCCCGAAAAAAAAAAACGACAGTGGTACCCCTTAGGTTTTTTTTTTGGGCGAAAAATTAAGTTTCTCCAATCTTCCCAAAACTCTGGATTCTGATAGAGGGCCATGAGACTTAGACCTGAGTGCAAAAATGGAGGCTCTAGCCCCTTCCAGAGCTGAGATATCGAAACTCAAAAATTGGGCCCGAAAAAAAAAAACGACAGTGGTACCCCTTACGTTTTTTTGTTTTTTTTTGGGCGAAAAATTAAGTTTCTCCAATCTTCCCAAAACTCTGGATTCTGATAGAGGGCCATGAGACTTAGACCTGAGTGCAAAAATGGAGGTTTTAGCCCCTTCCAGAGCTGAGATATCGAAACTCAAAAATTGGGCCCGAAAAAAAAAACGACAGTGGTACCCCTTACGTTTTTTTTTTTTGGGCGAAAAATTAAGTTTCTCCAATCTTCCCAAAACTCTGGATTCTGATAGAGGGCCATGAGACTTAGACCTGAGTGCAAAAATGGAGGCTCTAGCCCCTTCCAGAGCTGAGATATCGAAACTCAAAAATTGGGCCCGAAAAAAAAACGACAGTGGTACCCCTTACGTTTTTTTTTTTGGGCGAAAAATTAAGTTTCTCCAATCTTCCCAAAACTCTGGATTCTGATAGAGGGCCATGAGACTTAGACCTGAGTGCAAAAATGGAGGCTCTAGCCCCTTCCAGAGCTGAGATATCGAAACTCAAAAATTGGGCCCGAAAAAAAAAACGACAGTGGTACCCCTTACGTTGTTTTTTTTTTGGGCGAAAAATTAAGTTTCTCCAATCTTCCCAAAACTCTGGATTCTGATAGAGGGCCATGAGACTTAGACCTGAGTGCAAAAATGGAGGCTCTAGCCCCTTCCAGAGCTGAGATATCGAAACTCAAAAATTGGGCCCGAAAAAAAAAACGACAGTGGTACCCCTTACGTTTTTTTTTTTTGGGCGAAAAATTAAGTTTCTCCAATCTTCCCAAAACTCTGGATTCTGATAGAGGGCCATGAGACTTAGACCTGAGTGCAAAAATGGAGGCTCTAGCCCCTTCCAGAGCTGAGATATCGAAACTCAAAAATTGGGCCCGAAAAAAAAAAAACGACAGTGGTACCCCTTACGTTTTTTTTTTTTGGGGCGAAAAATTAAGTTTCTCCAATCTTCCCAAAACTCTGGATTCTGATAGAGGGCCATGAGACTTAGACCTGAGTGCAAAAATGGAGGCTCTAGCCCCTTCCAGAGCTGAGATATCGAAACTCAAAATTTGGGCCCGAAAAAAAAAAACGACAGTGGTACCCCTTACGTTTTTTTTTTTGGGCGAAAAATTCAGTTTCTCCAATCTTCCCAAAACTCTGGATTCTGATAGAGGGCCATGAGACTTAGACCTGAGTGCAAAAATGGAGGCTCTAGCCCCTTCCAGAGCTGAGATATCGAAACTCAAAAATTGGGCCCGAAAAAAAAACGACAGTGGTACCCCTTACGTTTTTTTTTTTTGGGCGAAAAAATTAAGTTTCTCCAATCTTCCCAAAACTCTGGATTCTGATAGAGGGCCATGAAACTTAGACCTGAGTGCAAAAATGGAGGCTCTAGCCCCTTCCAGAGCTGAGATATCGAAACTCAAAAATTGGGCCCGAAAAAAAACGACAGTGGTACCCCTTACGTTTTTTTTTTTTGGGCGAAAAATTAAGTTTCTCCAATCCTCCCAAAACTCTGGATTCTGATAGAGGGCCATGAGACTTAGACCTGAGTGCAAAAATGGAGGCTCTAGCCCCTTCCAGAGCTGAGATATCGAAACTCAAAAATTGGGCCCGAAAAAAAAAAAAAAACGACAGTGGTACCCCTTACGTTTTTTTTTTTTGGGCGAAAAATTAAGTTTCTCCAATCCTCCCAAAACTCTGGATTCTGATAGAGGGCCATGAGACTTAGACCTGAGTGCAAAAATGGAGGCTCTAGCCCCTTCCAGAGCTGAGATATCGAAACTCAAAAATTGGGCCCGAAAAAAAAAAAAAAACGACAGTGGTACCCCTTACGTTTTTTTTTTTGGGCGAAAAATTAAGTTTCTCCAATCTTCCCAAAACTCTGGATTCTGATAGAGGGCCATGAGACTTAGACCTGAGTGCAAAAATGGAGGCTCTAGACCCTTCCAGAGCTGAGATATCGAAACTCAAAAATTGGGCCCGAAAAAAAAAAAGACAGTGGTACCCCTTACGTTTTTTTTTTTGGGCAAAAAATTAAGTTTCTCCAATCTTCCCAAAACTCTAGATTCTGATAGAGGGCCATGAGACTTAGACCTGAGTGCAAAAATGGAGGCTCTAGCCCCTTCCAGAGCTGAGATATCGAAACTCAAAAATTGGGCCCGAAAAAAAAACGACAGTGGTACCCCTTACGTTTTTTTTTTTTGGGCAAAAAATTAAGTTTCTCCAATCTTCCCAAAACTCTGGATTCTGATAGAGGGCCATGAGACTTAGACCTGAGTGCAAAAATGGAGGCTCTAGCCCCTTCCAGAGCTGAGATATCGAAACTCAAAAATTGGGCCCGAAAAAAAAAACGACAGTGGTACCCCTTACGTTTTTTTTTTTGGGCGAAAAATTAAGTTTCTCCAATCCTCCCAAAACTCTCGATTCTGATAGAGGGCCATGAGACTTAGACCTGAGTGCAAAAATGGAGGCTCTAGCCCCTTCCAGAGCTGAGATATCGAAACTCAAAAATTGGGCCCGAAAAAAAAAAACCTCAGTGGTACCCCTTACGTTTTTTTTTTTTGGGCGAAAAATTAAGTTTCTCCAATCTTCCCAAAACTCTGGATTCTGATAGAGGGCCATGAGACTTAGACCTGAGTGCAAAAATGGAGGCTCTAGCCCCTTCCAGAGCTGAGATATCGAAACTCAAAAATTGGGCCCGAAAAAAAAAAACGACAGTGGTACCCCTTACGTTTTTTTTTTGGGCAAAAAATTAAGTTTCTCCAATCTTCCCAAAACTCTGGATTCTGATAGAGGGCCATGAGACTTAGACCTGAGTGCAAAAATGGAGGCTCTAGCCCCTTCCAGAGCTGAGATATCGAAACTCAAAAATTGGGCCCGAAAAAAAAAAACGACAGTGGTACCCCTTACGTTTTTTTTTTTGGGCGAAAAATTAAGTTTCTCCAATCTTCCCAAAACTCTGGATTCTGATAGAGGGCCAAGAGACTTAGACCTGAGTGCAAAAATGGAGGTTCTAGCCCCTTCCAGAGCTGAGATATCGAAACTCAAAAATTGGGCCCGAAAAAAAAAAAGACAGTGGTACCCCTTACGTTTTTTTTTTTGGGCAAAAAATTACGTTTCTCCAATCTTCCCAAAACTCTGGATTCTGATAGAGGGCCATGAGACTTAGACCTGAGTGCAAAAATGGAGGCTCTAGCCCCTTCCAGAGATGAGATATCGAAACTCAAAAATTGGGCCCGAAAAAAAAACGACAGTGGTACCCCTTACGTTTTTTTTTTTTGGGCAAAAAATTAAGTTTCTCCAATCTTCCCAAAACTCTGGATTCTGATAGAGGGCCATGAGACTTAGACCTGAGTGCAAAAATGGAGGCTCTAGCCCCTTCCAGAGCTGAGATATCGAAACTCAAAAATTGGGCCCGAAAAAAAAAACGACAGTGGTACCCCTTACGTTTTTTTTTTGGGCGAAAAATTAAGTTTCTCCAATCCTCCCAAAACTCTCGATTCTGATAGAGGGCCATGAGACTTAGACCTGAGTGCAAAAATGGAGGCTCTAGCCCCTTCCAGAGCTGAGATATCGAAACTCAAAAATTGGGCCCGAAAAAAAAAAACCTCAGTGGTACCCCTTACGTTTTTTTTTTTTGGGCGAAAAATTAAGTTTCTCCAATCTTCCCAAAACTCTGGATTCTGATAGAGGGCCATGAGACTTAGACCTGAGTGCAAAAATGGAGGCTCTAGCCCCTTCCAGAGCTGAGATATCGAAACTCAAAAATTGGGCCCGAAAAAAAAAAACGACAGTGGTACCCCTTACGTTTTTTTTTTTTGGGCGAAAAATTAAGTTTCTCCAATCTTCCCAAAACTCTGGATTCTGATAGAGGGCCATGAGACTTAGACCTGAGTGCAAAAATGGAGGCTCTAGCCCCTTCCAGAGCTGAGATATCGAAACTCAAAAATTGGGCCCGAAAAAAAAAACGACAGTGGTACCCCTTACGTTTTTTTTTTTTGGGCAAAAAATTAAGTTTCTCCAATCTTCCCAAAACTCTGGATTCTGATAGAGGGCCATGAGACTTAGACCTGAGTGCAAAAATGGAGGCTCTAGCCCCTTCCAGAGCTGAGATATCGAAACTCAAAAATTGGGCCCGAAAAAAAAACGACAGTGGTACCCCTTACGTTTTTTTTTTTGGGCAAAAAATTAAGTTTCTCCAATCTTCCCAAAACTCTGGATTCTGATAGAGGGCCATGAGACTTAGACCTGAGTGCAAAAATGGAGGCTCTAGCCCCTTCCAGAGCTGAGATATCGAAACTCAAAAATTGGGCCCGAAAAAAAAACGACAGTGGTACCCCTTACGTTTTTTTTTGGGCGAAAAATTAAGTTTCTCCAATCTTCCCAAAACTCTGGATTCTGATAGAGGGCCATGAGACTTAGACCTGAGTGCAAAAATGGAGGCTCTAGCCCCTTCCAGAGCTGAGATATCGAAACTCAAAAATTGGGCCCGAAAAAAAAAACGACAGTGGTACCCCTTACGTTTTTTTTTTTTGGGCAAAAAAATTAAGTTTCTCCAATCTTCCCAAAACTCTGGATTCTGATAGAGGGCCATGAGACTTAGACCTGAGTGCAAAAATGGAGGATCTAGCCCCTTCCAGAGCTGAGATATCGAAACTCAAAAATTGGGCCCAAAAAAAACGACAGTGGTACCCCTTACGTTTTTTTTTTTTGGGGCAAAAATAGTGCTTTATAATGGGATAAATGCTACGTGGGATCGCAATATCTCAGCTCAGGAAGGGTCTAGAGCCTCCATTTTTGCACTCAGGTCTAAGTCTCATGGCCCTCTGAGTGACCCTATGGCAGCATTCGTTGGGGGAAAAAAAGGTTTCAGGGATTTTACTCAAATATAAAGTAAGGCTATTTTTAATACATAAATCAAATGACATTGTGCTGTTAAAATGACTGCTTTTGTGTAATGTTTGTGAGCATTTTTGTAGGATCTGAAAAGTCTGCAGACTGGTGTGAGCCCTGAGGAGCCCAGAGCTGAATCCTGGAAGTGGTGCCATGGATGAGTCCCTCCATCTCTCCACCTGTCCTTATTGCCTTAGATCGTGAAGCGCAGCGCAGCAAGCTCCGGCACGAAGGCACAGTCCCCTCTGGTGAATTCATCAGAATAAAGCCGCAGAATGGGAACCGCTGTGTTGAGTCGGCAGTAGGATGTGGTGTTCAGCGGCTTGTAGTTTGAATAAGGATTTGTTTCATGTGTTGTTGACTTGTATGTGCATTTGTTTATTGTAATGGTAACTGTCATATGACAAAACAAATTACATTTTGCTTGTTTTATTAAATTATGTTTTTAGTATATAAAAAAGTTATATAATTAAGTATTGGTCAGCATTTAATATTATTATTTTGTTGAAGTTTTGGGGTGGGCTAACAATGCAATTCATTCTGAGGTAATATTAATTTTTAAGGAGTGATACTTAGATTTTTGAGTATAAAATCAACAGTTTTCTCCAAAAGAGATCTTCGAGCAGCTGCCGGTCTCCTTTGTGCAGACATTACAAACGCAGAGGAAAACTGTTCTAGGTTGTGCTGTCAAGTTACTGATGTTATGAAGTGTTAGTGCACCTGTCGCTCATATAATTTAAACTTATTACATGCAAGATCATGGAAAGATACTATAGTTTATGTAACAATCATAATGACAAAGCAGAAAATATAAAGATCATTGGTTTGTGTACATCATAATGACATAAAATTATATTTATACACAGGAAAAAAGAACAATAAAAAAGGCTAAATATCTTCATTATAGTTCTTCATAATACATAAAAAAGTTGTTATATGTCTGAGGGATGAAATGAGGTAAATTCATGAAGAAAAATAGGAAAACTTAAAGGAGAAACTTTTTGGGTATAAAATAATGAAATTAACAACATAATCAAGAGATGATGATTTTGGGGTTTCTTTAATAAAAAAATATCGTTATAAGAATAACACTGTTGGTCACATTAGTAGGGTTTAAAATATAACAATTTAAATCAACCCTAAATGTATTCACAAAATAAATGGGCAGCTGTTTCTTCAACAAGACCACAACAAAATGAGCAAGTTTCATCAATATCAAGATATTTATAGATAGATGAATTACACGTATCGTTCATATATTATAAGGTGTTGCGCTTGTGATAACGCGTAGTAGGTCACATGATAACGTCAACATGGCAGATGTCCGGTTCGCATTCATACTCAACGAGATTTGGCTATAAAGTACCTACTCTTTTAGCGCTCGATGAGTAAGTTATTGAACTCAAGTACCTACTTATTGAGTATGCGGTTTGGAACACAGCCTTAGACCTGAGTTCAAAAATGGAGGCTCTAGACCCTTCCAGAGCTGAGATATTGAGATCCCACGTAGCATTTATGCCATTATAAATATCTCAATATCTCAGTTCAGGAAGGGTCTAGAGCCTCCATTTTTGCACTCAGGTCTAAGTCCCATAGCCATCTATCAGAATCCAGAGTTTCAAGAAGATCAGAGAAACTCAAAATTTCGCTCACATATTGAGATATTTATAATGGCATAAATGCTACGTGGGATCTCAATATCTCAGCTCTGGAAGGGTCTAGAGCCTCCATTTTTGCACTCAGGTCTAAGTCTCATGGCCCTCTATCAGAATCCAAAGTTTCAAGAAGATTGGAGAAACTTATTTTTTCGCAAAAAAAAAAAAAAAAAAAACGAAAGGGGTACCACTGTCGTTTTTTTGGGGGGGTCGAAATTTTGAGTTTCTCCGATCTTCTCAAAACTCTGGATTCTGATAGAGGGCCATGAGACATAGACCTGAGTGCAAAAATTGAGGCTCTAGACCCTTCCTGAGCTCACATATTGAGATATTTATAATGGCATAAATGCTACGTGGGATCTCAATATCTCAGCTCTGGAAGGGTCTAGAGCCTCCATTTTTGCACTCAGGTCTAAGTCTCATCGCCCTCTATCAGAATCCAGAGTTTCAAGAAGATTGGAGAAACGTATTTTTTCGCACAAAAAAAAATAAAAAAATAAAAATGAAAGGGGTACCAGTGTCATTTTTTTTTTTCGGGTCGAAATTTTGAGTTGCTGTGATCTTCTTGAAACTCTAGATTCTGATAGAGGGCCATGAGACTTAGACCTGAGTGCAAAAATGGAGTCTCTAGACCCTTCTTGAGCTGAGATATTGAGATCCCACGTAGCATTCATGCCATTATAAATATCTCAGCTCTGGAAGTATCTAGAGCCTCCATTTTTGCACTCAGGTCTAAGTCTCATGGCCCTCTATCAGAATCCAGAGTTTCAAGAAGATCGGAGAAACTTGTTTTTTCGCACAAAAAAAAAAATTAAAGGGGTACGTACCACTGTCGTTTTTTTTTTTGGGGGTCGAAATTTTGAGTTTCTCCGATCTTCTCAAAACTCTGGATTCTGATAGAGGGCCATGAGACTTAGACCTGAGTGCAAAAGTAGACCCTTCCTGAGCTCACATATTGAGATATTTATAATGGCATAAATGCTACGTGGGATCTCAATATCTCAGCTCTGGAAGGGTCTAGAGCCTCCATTTTTGCACTCAGGTCTAAGTCCCATGGCCCTCTATCAGAATCCAGAGTTTCAAGAAGATTGGAGAAACTTATTTTTTCGCACAAAACAACAAAACAAAAAAAATGAAAGGGGTACCACTGTCGTTTTTTTTTTTCTGGTCGAAATTTTGAGTTGCTCTGATCTTCTTGAAACTCTGGATTCTGATAGAGGGCCATGAAACTTAGACCTGAGTGCAAAAATGGAGGCTCTAGACCCTTCCAGAGCTGAGATATTGAGATCCCATGGAGCATTTATGCCATTATAAATATCTCAACATCTCAGCTCAGGAAGGTTCTAGAAACTCCATTTTTGCACTCAGGTCTAAGTCCCATGGCTCTCTATCAGAATCCAGAGTTTCAAGAAGATCAGAGAAACTTATTTTTCTCGCACCGAAAAAGTCGACAGGGGTACCCATGTAGTTTTTTTTGGGTCGAAATTTTGAGTTACTCTGTGAGAAACTATGAAATACTGGCAAAAATATATACAAAATGTAAATACACCTTAGAAAACGTTGCTTGCTTCTGTGTTTGGAGTGAAGTGCTGCCATGCTTCTCTTCAATGTAGAGTTTTTTTTATATAATTACTACATGCAGAGCTTTACTGGCATTTGAGTGGATGACAAACGTCCAATCTCATGGACTGCAGGCTTTAAACAAGGTGAAATGCTCCAGAAGTTAAAAAAAGGGGGCTGACATGTGATGTCCATTGTAATGGACACAGGGTCTGAATGGGTTGTATTTTAAAATGTAATTCATTCCTGTGATGCTACTGTCACTTTTGACTAATTTTAACTCATCTAAAAGTATTAAAGGAGTAGTTCACTTAAAAAAAAAAAAAAAAAAAAAAAACTTTTGCTAATAATTGCTGATAAGATATCCATGTCTTTCTTTCTTCAGTCAAAAAGAAAATAAGGTTTTTGATGAAAACATTCCAGGATTTTCTCCATATAATGGAGTTCAATGGGAACCAAATTGTTCAAGGTCCAAATGAGAGTTTCAGTGCAGCTTCAAAGGGCTTTAAAATGACACCAGACAATGAATAAGGGTCTTATCTAGCACAAATACTCACCTTGCTCTGTTCTGTGATGAGGGTTTGTGACTCTCCAGTTCAAACTCGTTCATCAAAATTAACAAATCTTTTTTCGAGTCATGACTCGAAGAGTCCTTGATAAGACCCTTATTCATCGTCTGGTGTCGTT